>NC_064625.1:10597957-10909157 GCF_023898315.1 Schistocerca nitens | reverse complement strand
ACATTGCTGCACTCGCTGGACAGTGTGTCTAAGGTGTTCAGCCTGACCGGGTTGCCTCCAAACACGTCTCCGACGATTGTCTGGTTGAAGGCATACGCGACATTCATCGGTGAAGAGAACGTGATGCCAATCCTGAGCGGTCCATTCGGCCATAGACCGATCTGTATCGAGCTGTATGGTGTCGTGATTGCAAAGACGGACCTCGCCATGGATGTCGTGAGTTAAGTTGCGCATCATGCAGCCTATTGCGCGCAGTTTGAGTCGCAACACGATCTCCTGCGGCTACACAAAAAGCATTATTCAACATGGTGGCGTTGCTGTCAGGGTTCCTGAGAGCCATAATCCGTAGGTAGCGGTCATCCACTGCATTAGTAGCCCTTGGGCGGCCTCAGCGAGGCATGTCATCGACAGTTCCTGTCTCTCTGTATCTCCTCATCTCCGAACAACATCGCTTGGGTTCACTCCGAGACGCCACTTACCTTGTTGAGAGCCCTTCCTGGCACAAAGTAACTATGCGGACGCGATCGAGCCGCGGTATTGACCTTCTAGGCATGCTTGAACTACACACAACACGAGCCGTGTACCTCCTTCCTGGTGGAATGACTGGAACTGATCGGCTGCCGGACCCCCTCCGTCTAATAGTCGCTGCTCATGCATTGTTGTTTATATCTCTGGGCGGGTTTAGTGACATCTCTGAACAGTCAAAGGGACTGTGTCTGTGGTACATTATCCACAATCAACGTCTGTATTCAGGAGTTCTGGGAAGCGGGGTGATGCAAAACTTTTTTGGATGTGTGTAAGTTTGGAAACTAGACGGTTGAAAGGTGTTTCATTTGACATCACTTAACAAAGGCCAGTTATACCCAACATAGCTGTACTTGATAATAGCTTATGGCCAAAATCATGATAGTAATATATAGTAATTCTTCCAATCCATACGTGGCATATAGCAAACCAGTGCTTAATAGTATTGGTTAAAAACAGTCTTGGTTGCAATTTTAGTTTTTTTCTTGTTTTTCAACTACGCGTTTCGCCTCATTTAGGCACCTTCAGGTTGATCTTAATTTGGTATTTCTTAAAACGATCCTTTAGACAGTGTAGCCAAAGGGCATCGTCGAATACATCAGACCAACATCGCCTTCCTTAAACCCAGTAAAAACTTTTCTTGCTGGACGCGAGTGACTCCAAGATGTGCATAACACGTTCCCGTTCACAGGAGCGAGTAACAGAATAAGATGGGCCTCAGGTAGTAAGCTTATTACTGTTACTCGCTCCTGAGAACGGGAACGCGTTATGCACATCTTGGAGTCACTCGCGACCATCTAGAAAAGTTTTTACTGGGTTTAGTGAAGGCGATGTTGACCTGATATATTCGACGATGCCCTTTGGCTACACTGTCTAAAGGATCGTTTTAAGAAATAAGATCAACCTGAAGGTGCCTAAATAAAAATTTTAAAAAAATTAAAAAAAAACTAAAATTGCAACCAAAACTGTTTTTAACCAATACGATATATAATAAAGTTGTTGTACAATCAAATGGAGGAAATACCAGTCAAACACGGATAATGAGTTCTTAATTATTTGCTGCAGGTATTTGTATGAATATTTCTGCGTAAAGTCCAAGTGCCGAGTTTGCAATGTGTGTGCAGTGTGTGTGTGTGTGTGTGTGTCGGCAGGTCAGGGCCGCTTCCACTACACGCTGCTGGCCGTGTGCGGCTTCTGCCTCATCTCGATGATCTTCGAGTCTCTGGCTGCCGCCTACGTCACGCCGGCGGCGCAGTGCGACTTCGACATGACGTCATTCGAGAAGGGCTTCCTCGGCGGAACCATCTACATAGGTAAAGCGTGGTGCAATCTGAAATGTCGTAAATATCCATCCGTGAGGGACGTTCGTACTAAGATACTAGAGGCGGTGTGACTGTGCAGCTATTTTGCTAGATAATTCATCACCATCATCATCTCCTTCCAAGAATTAGGTGCTGAAATCATTCACCCATCCATCCATCCATGCATCCTTCCACCCACCCACCTCTTACCTAGCTCTCTCTTCCAAGTCGGTCGATAACTCATCATCTTTTTTGACAACCTGTTGCCTGTCATTCTGTCAATAGTATCATTCCATTGCATTCTATTGTCTTTTATCTTGTCATTAACTGAGAAGATATTGCTTCATTCCTCATTTTATCCATTTTATTATGCAACTTACATATCTCATAAATTTCATCTCCGCTGCGGGTGTACGTTTTTTTTTATTTTTTATTTTTGCTACTGTCCGTGACTTGGATCTATATACAACAGTAGGTACAGCCATAACATTGTAGAATTTCATTTGTGTTTCCTTTCTTGTTTTTCTTCCCAAAAGTCTTCCAGATGTTCCGCAAAAGCTTGATATTTATTAATCTTATTCTCAATGTCTTTGCCATAGTAAAAGCCGTTATTACATCCTAGACAACTGAAATGGGATAGGTATCCTAAAATTTTCTCATTTATTATTATGTTCTATCTGACTTGATTCTTTCCTTTGAAAGCCATTATATTTGCCTTATTTGCATTCATTAATGTCATTAATGTATACATGATAAAGAAATGGACCCAAGATGGAACCTCGAGGAACAACACATGTAATTAATTCCCCATCACATGAAGACTGACTGCTTACTGCACAGGTAATTTGCAACGACACCCTTTGTTTCCCGTTAGTTAGGTAAGACTCAAACATTTCGCAGCATTGCTGGTGACACCATAATACTCTAATTTATTTAAGAGAATGCTGTGGTTCACACAATATGTTTTACATTTCAATCTACAATGTGAGTTAAGGATTTGAATATCTATGAATAGTTGCTCGATTATTTGAAAGGAAATATACACTGAAGCGCCAAAGGAATTGGTATAGGCATGCGTTTTCGTATACAGATACAGGCAGAATACGGCGCTGCAGTTCGGCAACGCCTATATAGGACAACAAATGTCTGGTGCAGTTGTTAGATGGGCTACTGCTGCTACAATGGTAGGTTATCTAGATTTAAGTGAGTTTGAACGTGGTGTCACAGTCGGCGCACGAGCGACTGGGCACAGCATCTCGGAGGTAGCGATGAAGTGAATATCAGGAATCCGGTAAAACATCGAATCTCCGACATCGCTGCGGAGATCCTGCAAGAACGGGACGAACGGCGACTGAAGAGAGTCTTTCAACGTGACAGAAGTGCAACCCTTCCGCAAATTGTTGCATATTTCACTGCTGGGCCATCAACAAGTGTGAGCGTGCGAACCATTCAACGAAACATCATCGATATGGGCTTTCGGAGCCGAAGGTCCACTCATGTACCCTCGATGACTGCACGACACAGTTTTATGGCTCGCCTGGGCCCTTCAACACCGACATTGGACTGTTGATGACTGTAAACATGTTGCCTGGTCGGACGAGTCTCGTTTCAAATTGTACCGAGTGGATGGACTTGTACATTTATGGAGACAACCATACGAATCCATGGACCCTGCATGTCAGCAGGGGACTGTTCAAGCTGGTGGAGGCTATGTAACGGTGTGGGGCGTGTGCAGTTGGTGTGATATGGGACGCTTGATACGTCTAGATACGATTCTGACAGGAGACACGTACGTAAGCATCCTGCCTGATCACCTGCATCCAGTCATGTCCATTGTTCATTCCGAAGGACTTGGACAATTTCAGCAGGACAATGCAACACCTCACACGCCTAGAATTTCTACAGAGTGGCTTCAGGAAGACTGTTCCGAGCTTAAACACTTCCTCTGGTCACCAAACTCCCCAGATATGAACATTATTGAGCTTATCTGGAATGCCTTGCAACGTGCTGCTCAGAAGAGATCTCCACCCCCTCGTACTATGACGGATTTTTGGACGGCCCTGCAGGATTCATGGTGTCAGTTCCCTCCAGCACTACTTCAGACATTAGTCGAGTCCAGGCCACTCCGATGTTGCGGCACTTCTGCGTGCTCGTGGGGACCCAGCATGTTATTAGGCCGGTGTACCAGTTTATTTGGCTCTTCAGTCTACACGTAGGTACAGCTCGCCGTTGAGGGCAGCTCAGTGCGCTGTGCTTGGTGCGGCAGGCATGATCGTGAGCTCGCACGTGTGGGGCTTCGTGGCGGACACGCGCGGCCGCCGCCTCGTGCTGCTGCTGACGCTGGCCCTCGACTTCGTCTGCTCGGTGGTGGCGGCGCTCATGCCCTCGCTGCCGCTCCTCATCTTCGTCAGGTTCCTCAACGGCGTCTGGTGAGTCACCGTCAGCACGACTACGATTCTTAACCCAGTTGGCAACTCTACGTGCCGGATGCCTATTCCCTTTCTTATACAGGGTGAACGACAGACTGTAGGGACGTATTCGTGACTAGATTTGGAGGAGGAAGGATCGTGAAAACATGTGTCCGGAAAAGGACAGCGTGCGTGGAATGACAGAAAATCGTACCAAACGGAGTGCAGAGCTGCATCGCATCCATGTCACAAAAGATGTGCAGTGGTAGAATTTTGGAACACGTATTATGCTCGAGTATAATGACTTTTGTGGAGACTAGAAATCTGTAGGAATCAGCATGGGTTTAGAAAAAGACGATCGTGTGAAACCCAGCTCGCGCTATTCGTCCACGAGACTCGGAGGGCCATAGACACGGGTTTCCAAGTAGATGCCATGTTTCTTGACTTCCGCAAGGCGTTCGATACAGTTCCCCACAGTCGTTTAATGCACAAAGTAAGAGCATATGGACTATCAGACCAATTGTGTGATTGGATTCAAGAGTTCCTAGATAACAGAATGCAGCATGTCATTCTCAATGGAGAGAAGTCTTCCGACGTAAGAGTGATTTCAGGTGTGCCGCAGGGGAGTGTCGTAGGACCGTCGCTATTCACAATATATATAAATGACCTTGTGGATAACATCGGAAGTTCACTGAGGCTTTTTGCGGATGATGCTGTGGTATATCGAGAGGTCATAACAGTGGAAAATTGTACTGAAATGCAGGAGGATCTGCAGCGAATTGACGCATGGTGCAGGTGGTGGTGGTGGTTAGTGTTTAACGTCCCGTCGACAACGAGGTCAGTAGAGACGGAGCGCAAGCTCGGGTCAGGGAAGGATTGGGAAGGAAATCGGCCGTGCCCTTTCAAAGGAACCATCCCGGCATTTGCCTGAAACGATTTAGGGAAATCACGGAAAACCTAAATCAGGATGGCCGGAGACGGGATTGAACCGTCGTCCTCCCGAATGCGAGTCCAGTGTGCTAACCATGGTGCAGGGAATGACATTTGAATCTGAATGTAGACAAGTGTAATGTGCTGCGAATACATAGAAAGAAAGCTCCCTTATCATTTAGCTACAATATAGCAGGTCGGCAACTGGAAGCAGCGCGCTTCGTTACTGGACCGTTTAGTAATCGCGAAAGCGTTACGGAGATGATAGATAAACTCCAGTGGAAGACTCTGCAGGAGAGACGCTCAGTAGCTCGGTACGGGCTTTTGTTTCGAGAACATACCTTCACTGAGGAGTCAAGCAGTATATTGCTCCCTCCTACGTATACCTCGCGAAGAGACCATGAGGATAAAATCAGAGAGATTAGAGCCCATACAGAGGCATACCGACAATCTTTCTTTCCACGAACAATACGAGACTGGAATAGAAGGGATAGAGGTACTCAAGGTAGCCTCCACCACACACCATCAGGTGGCTTGCGGAGTATGGATGTAGATGTAGATGGAGACGCTGTGGGATGCAGTGCACGCGTTCGCACATCTCATCATCGAGTGCCGCACCCTTTCGCAGTTTCTGGCCTTTCTCCGAATAGCATCACAGGTGTCGTGAACATACTGTTGGAACGTTTACACATCAGGAAGTGGTTAAACGTACAGAAAGTTTTGCAGATAATCCGGAGGTAAAAATCCAAGGGGGCTTTATGATCGGTGATCCAGCAGGCCATCCTACAGGACCTCAGCGTCCTATCCAGCGTCCGGGGAAGAAGAAAAAAATTGGAAATTTGTGGTAAGATCCTACGGGACCAAACTGCTGAGGTCATCGGTCCCTAACCTTACACAATACTTAATGTAACTTAAGCTAACTTACGCTAAGGACAACACACACATCAATGCCCGAGGGAGGAGTCGCATCTCTGACGGGGTGAACCGCGCGAACCGTGACAAGGCGCCTTTGCCCACTCGGCTACCCCGCGCGGCTCCGGTTGCTAAGGTGTCAGCGAACTGTGACGCGGAAGTGGCGTGGTGCTCCGTCATGCAAAAACCACATAACCTGTTGTATTGAAACTTCCTGGCAGATTAAAACTGTGTGCCGAGCCGTGACTCGAACTCGGGACCTTTGCCTTTCGCGGACAAGTGCTCTACCGCCAGAATTGAAGCTATGAGGAAGGGTCGTGAGTCGTGCTTGGGTAGCTCGGTCGGTAGAGCACTTGCCCGCGAAAGGCAAAGGTGTCAAGTTCGAATCTCGGTCCAGCACACAGTTTTAATCTGCCTGGAAGTTTCATATCAGCGCACACTCCGTTGCAGAGTGAAAATCTCATTCTGGGAACCTGTAGTATTGCCAAAGGCACCTTCTCGAGTAGTCTAGGCAGAGTATTCCGCAGGAAGTCCAAGTACGTTCCTCCATCGAGGCATTGTGGTAGAATAATCGGTCCAAGTATGTGGTCGCCAAGAATCCCTGCCCTCGTGCTGCAGCTGAACCCACGCTGGTGAGACGCCTCAGCCACTCCCCCAGGATGGCCTGGAGCCCACAGATGACGACTACGCAGATTGATGATGCTAGTTCCGGTTACGTTTGCTTCACCGGTGAAGAGATGACATAAATCCCATCATTGTGATGGTCTGATCAAAAAAATCATCGACAAAACCCTTCCTGCAAAGGGGAATCCTCTGCTGATAATCCTTACACTCGCTGCAGGTCATAGGGATAGCAGCGGTTCTCATGCAGGATACACAAAACCGTACTGTGGCTTGTAAGCCACAGTACGGTATCCTGCATGTGCTGGGGCAGCTTGCCTGGAGCTTGTACCAGGGTTCATCTCAACATCCTCTAGATGCTGATCTTCCAAATCTGGTGTAGGCACAGTCCGCCACCTCCCTGCACTTTCATCTGTCTGAAAGCACCCATGATCACACAAACGCCCAGTAAGGGCTTGAAGTGTCGTGTAGTATGGTTGGTGTCTGTGAAGGTACTTGTTACGGTATAGCCGTGCCGCCTTCTATCAGTTGGCCGCACACAGACACCATCTCGGCTCTTTCCCGACATGGATACCGGACTGTTCTGCTGCTTACAGTACGCTGCGTCAATCACACAGCCTGCGACACACAATGAACACATGGCACGCGCTCAGAGGAACGGTCATTCGTCAGTGGCATCTACGGTGGCAGCGATGCATTTCCGGACATATTATCAACGTACCTATTTCCCTCTATTTCCAGTCAGGAATCCGTCCCTGCAGTTTGTTGGTTTCATTAATGTTCACCCTTTGTAGGTACGATGGTCCGAAACTTAAGGTAACAGACCGGTTTATTCAGACAGTCAAAGAGATTCTCAAAGTTCCTATTACTTTTACCAATATGACAAGTAAAGTTTTAATTGTCATCTCCACAGTCAAACTAACCATGAAGCTTTGTTTTGAAACATATGAGTTCTCTATTAACTGCAGAAATTATTTATTTTCACTACTGCAATTTCATCCGTAAGGGTAATATCAAGTGGTGCACGAAAAAGATACAGAATGTCCCAGGAGGAACGGTTAACATTATGGATATGACAGGAACGATCATTCGAAGCAAAAAAAGTCTAGTACTCAACACAAGGGTCTCGTTTTATATATTTTAGAAGAAATACAAATAAAACGCAGCATTAACCATGATTCGCCGGGCATTTCGAATGAACATACTTCACTTAACCGGGGAACCCTTTTGATAACTTTTCTTTTTTGAGTCCAGTTTCATTTCCTTCTCCTTCTGGTTTTTCATCATTGTACGTTACACAATTGTATTTCTTAACTGAGTCAGTTTTTTCCCCACTGCTTTGATAGTCCTTAAACAGACTTAGCTGCTATACGGAGTTTGCCCATTTCCCATAGTAAGGACTTCAAGTTTCGACCAATGTCCTCTTTTGATAGAAGTTTACACATTTTTGGCTTCTTAGCCTGTGACTACTGCGCGTTATTGTGCGTCGTTATCTGCCTGCATCCTCACTAAATTACAATTTGCCTGTCATTCATGATGATGAATTATCTCACATCTTATCTTACGTTGAGTCGCTGGCTTTTAGATAGTAGTCTTTTGAATTGCTCCTAATTTTAATGTGGCCCTTTATTGCTATTGCTACCAGCCATTAAATGTTATAGAAGTTTCAGTGAATTTTGATGATTACCAAGGCTCCATTTCGTTTAATAGCAAGATGTTTTTTAATACGAGCTTCACGTGTGTATGTTGTTTTAACTCATGACTATGGCACGTTGTTCAACTTCATCATATAAGTCTCCACTGTACTAAAAATTTGCATGCTCTTAATAGAAAGAAAAAAAATTCATCGTGTTTTACGCTTTATGGATAAGCTAGATGAGATTAACACATAGTGTAAAATCGTGTTATGAGAAGACCATCAAGTTACATATTTTATTTACACGTCCAGTTCCGTAGCGCTAAATTGAGGAGCAAATCTCCAAGGTCATGGAATGTGTCAATACATGAAATTACAACATAAAAGTAATAACAGATGAAAATAAAAATGTTTATGAACCCGAAAAAAGTCAAGCTATAAGTTTAAGTAAACGCAATCAACAATACAACAAGAAATAGCTTAATTTTCAAGGAAATCCTCGACAGAATAGAAGGAGTGACCCATGAAGAAACTCTTCAGTTTCAATTTGAAAGTGCGTGGTTGACTGCTAAGATTTTTGAATTCGAGCGGTAGGTTGTTGAAAATAGATGCAGCAGTATGCTGCACATCTTTGTGCACAAGAGTTAAGGAAGTCTGATCAAATGCAGGTTTGACTTCTGACGAGTATTAATTGAGTGACAGCTGCTTATTCTTGGGAATAAGCTAACATTGTTAACAAGAAATGATAGTAAGGAATATATATATATTGAGACCCCCCATGAACCATGGACCCTGCCGTTGGTGGGGAGGCTTGCGTGCCTCAGCGATACAGATGGCCGTACCGCAGGTGCAACCACAACGGAGGGGTATCTGTTGAGAGGCCAGACAAACATGTGGTTCCTGAAGAGGGGCAGCAGCCTTTTCAGTAGTTGCAGGGGCAACAGTCTGGATGATTGACTGATCTGGCCTTGTAACATTAACCAAAACGGCCTTGCTGTGCTGGTACTGCGAACGGCTGAAAGCAAAGGGAAACTACAGCCGTAATTTTTCCCGAGGACATGCAGCTTTACTGTATGATTAAATGATGATGGCGTCCTCTTGGGTAAAATATTCCGGAGGTAAAATAGTCCCCCATTCGGATCTCCGGGCGGGGACTACTCAAGAGGACGTCGTTATCAGGAGAAAGAAAACTGGCATTCTACGGATCGGAGCGTGGAATGTCAGATCCCTTAATCGGGCAGGTAGGTTAGAAAATTTAAAAAGGGAAATGGAGAGGTTAAAGTTAGATATAGTGGGAATTAATGAAGTTCGGTGGCAGGAGGAACAAGACTTTTGGTCAGGTGATTACAGGGTTATAAATACAAAATCAAATAGGGGTAATGCAGGAGTAGGTTTAATAATGAATAAAAAAATAGGAGTGCGGGTTAGCTACTACAAACAGCATAGTGAACGCATTATTGTGGCCAAGATAGACACAAAGCCCATGCCTACTACAGTAGTACAAGTTTATATGCCAGCTAGCTCTGCAGATGATGAAGAAATTGATGAAATGTATGACGAGATAAAAGAAATTATTCAGGTAGTGAAGGGAGACGAAAATTTAATAGTCATGGGTGACTGGAATTCGTCAGTAGGAAAAGGGAGAGAAGGAAACATAGTAGGTGAATATGGATTGGGGGGAAGAAATGAAAGAGGAAGCCGCCTTGTAGAATTTTGCACAGAGCATAACTTAATCATAACTAACACTTGGTTCAAGAATCATAAAAGAAGGTTGTATACCTGGAAGAATCCTGGAGATACTAATAGGTATCAGATAGATTATATAATGGTAAGACAGAGATTTAGGAACCAGGTTTTAAATTGTAAGACATTTCCAGGGGCAGATGTGGATTCTGACCACAATCTATTGGTCATGAACTGCAGATTGAAACTGAAGAAACTGCAAAAAGGTGGGAATTTAAGGAGATGGGACCTGGATAAACTGAAAGAACCAGAGGTTGTAGAGAGTTTCAGGGAGAGCAATTGACAGGAATGGGGGAAAGAAATACAGTAGAAGAAGAATGGGTAGCTCTGAGGGATGAAGTAGTGAAGGCAGCAGAGGATCAAGTAGGTAAAAAGACGAGGGCGAATAGAAATCCTTGGGTAACAGAAGAAATATTGAATTTAATTGATGAAAGGAGAAAATATAAAAATGCAGTAAATGAAGCATGCCAAAGGGAATACAAACGTCTCAAAAATGAGATCGACAGAAAGTGCAAAATGGCTAAGCAGGGATGGCTAGAGGACAAATGTAAGGATGTAGAGGCTTGTCTCACTAGGGGTAAGATAGATACTGCCTACAGGAAAATTAAAGAGACCTTTGGAGAGAAGAGAACCACTTGTATGAATATCAAGAGCTCAGATGGCAACCCAGTTCTAAGCAAAGAAGGGAAGTCAGAAAGGTGGAAGGAGTATATAGAGGGTTTATACAAGGGCGATGTACTTGAGGACAGTATTATGGAAGTGGAAGAGGATGTAGATGAAGATGAAATGGGAGATAAGATACTGCGTGAAGAGTTTGACAGAGCACTGAAAGACCTGAGTCGAAACAAGGCCCCGGGAGTAGACAACATTCCATTAGAACTACTGATGGCCTTGGGAGAGCCAGTCATGACAAAACTCTACCATCTGGTGAGCAAGATGTATGAGACTGGCGACATACCCACAGACTTCAAGAAGAATGTAATAATTCCAATACCAAAGAAAGCAGGTGTTGACAGATGTGAAAATTACCGAACTATCAGTTTAATAAGTCACAGCTGCAAAATACTAACGCGAATTCTTTACAGACGAATGGAAAAACTGGTAGAAGCGGACCTCGGAGAAGATCAGTTTGGATTCCGTAGAAATGTTGGAACACGTGAGGCAATACTCACCTTACGACTTATCTTAGAAGAAAGATTAAGAAAAGGCAAACCTACGTTTCTAGCATTTGTAGACTTAGAGAAAGCTTTTGACAACGTTAACTGGAATACTCTCTTTCAAATTCTGAAGGTAGCAGGGGTAAAATACAGGGAGCGAAAGGCTCTTTACAATTTGTACAGAAACCAGATGGCAGTTATAAGAGTCGAGGGGCATGAAAGGGAAGCAGTGGTTGGGAAAGGAGTGAGACAGGGTTGTAGCCTCTCCCCGATGTTATTCAATCTGTATATTGAGCAAGCAGTAAAGGAAACAAAAGAAAAATTCGGAGTAGGTATTAAAATTCATGGAGAAGAAGTAAAAACTTTGAGGTTCGCCGATGACATTGTAATTCTGTCAGAGACAGCAAAGGACTTGGAAGAGCAGTTGAACGGAATGGACAGTGTCTTGAAAGGAGGATATAAGATGAACATCAACAAAAGCAAAACGAGGATAATGGAATGTAGCCAAATTAAATCGGGTGATGCTGAGGGGATTAGATTAGGAAATGAGACACTTAAAGTAGTAAAGGAGTTTTGCTATTTAGGGAGTAAAATAACTGATGATGGTCGAAGTAGAGAGGATATAAAATGTAGACTGGCAATGGCAAGGAAATCGTTTCTGAAGAAGAGAAATTTGTTAACATCGAGTATAGATTTAAGTGTCAGGAAGTCGTTTCTGAAAGTATTTGTATGGAGTGTAGCCATGTATGGAAGTGAAACATGGACGATAACCAGTTTGGACAAGAAGAGAATAGAAGCTTTCGAAATGTGGTGTTACAGAAGAATGCTCAAGATAAGGTGGGTAGATCACGTAACTAATGAGGAGGTATTGAATAGGATTGGGGAGAAGAGAAGTTTGTGGCATAACTTGACTAGAAGAAGGGATCGGTTGGTAGGACATGTTTTGAGGCATCAAGGGATCACAAATTTAGCATTGGAGGGCAGCGTGGAGGGTAAAAATCGTAGAGGGAGACCAAGAGATCAATACACTAAGCAGATTCAGAAGGATGTAGGTTGCAGTAGGTACTGGGAGATGAAGAAGCTTGCACAGGATAGAGTAGCATGGAGAGCTGCATCAAACCAGTCTCAGGACTGAAGACCACAACAACAACAACATATATTGAGAGGCCAATGTCAAAATACCCACACTCGTGAACAGGGGTCGACAACATGTTCGTGAACTTACACCACTTATTGCCCGAACCGCCTATTTCTGATCCAAAAATATCCTTTTAGAATGGTAAGAGTTACCCCGAAACATAGTAACATACGACATATGCGAATGAAAATACGCAAAGTAGACTAATTTTCGTGTCGACCGATCACTCACTTCAGATACCGTTCGAATAGTAAAAATGGCAACATTACGTCTTTGAACAAGACTCTGAACCTGGGCTTTCCACGACAGTTTACTATCCACCTCAACACTTAAAAATTTGAACTGTTCGCTTTCACTAATCATACGCCCATTCTGTGAAATTAAAACGTCACGTCTGAAGCAGGCTGTAGTTTTCTTAAGAACACTCAAATGAATGAAGACTATTTTTATCAACGACAAATAACATGTTCTACTTACGGAAGTTGGGAGTTTTACTGCAGTTCTGTACAGCTCATGTTCAACACGTTCCTTAATCACTGATAATGTATTGTTAACGCCTTTCACTCAACTTTGATGCAACGTTTTTTTTTCCTTCCGCATGTAAATCACTAATTCAAGTCCTTAACGGCCGCGCGAGTTGGTCCAGCGTTGTTCTTCCCCTCAACAAATAGCGTTACTTTTGCTAGTCTGACTTACCAGTTTGTGTCCTCCTTCGTGTAAGCCACAGACATACATTACTTGACTGGCTAAGACGTAGCTTTTTCTGACGCCTAACGTTTGGGGAGGCAAGATGGCGGCGTCAGGAATTTTGTGTGTGGTACTAATACGATTTTCTGCAACGAAGTGACGTCGTAAGTTTTACGAGGTAGTCTAAAGAATTTCTGCAGTTGAGCAAATATTTGCCTACTACTTTTTAACACATACAATGCAGAATCGTGTTATGAGAAGAACATCATGTTACATATAGAGGGTGGAGAAAAACTGTGTCACGAAATTTTAACCCTGGATAGATGATGCCAGTAGGAACCAAAATTACACTACTGGCCATTAAAATTGCTACACCACGATGATGTCGTGCTACAGACGCGAAATTTAACCGACAGGAAGAAGATGCTGTGATATGCAAATGATTAGGTTTTCAGAGCATTCACACAAGATCGGCGCCTGTGGCGACACCTACAACGTGCTGACATGAGGAAAGTTTCCACCCGATTTCTCACACACAAACAGCAGTTGACCGGTGTTGCCTGGTGAAACGTTGTTGTGATGCCTCGTGTAAGGAGGAGAAATGCGTACCATCACATTTCCGACTTTGATAAAGGTCGGATTGTAGCCCATCGCGATTGCGGTTTATCGTATCGCGACATTGCTGCTCGCGGTGGTAGAGATCCAGTGACTGTTAGCATAATATGGAATCGGTGGTTCAGGAGGGTAATACGGAACGCCGTGCTGGATCCAAACGGCCTCGTACCACTAGCAGTCGAGATGACACCCATCTTATCCGCATGGCTGTAAAGGATCGTGCAGCCACGTCTTGATCCCTGAGTCAACAGATGGGGACGTTTGCAAGACAACAACAATCTGCACGAACAGTTCGACGACGTTTGCAGCAGCATGGACTATCAGCTCGGAGACTACGGCTGCGGTGACCCTTGACGCTGCATCACAGACAGGAGCGCCTGGGATGCTGTACTCAACTACGAACCTGGGTGCACGAATGGCAAAACGTCATTTTTTCGGATGAATCCAGGTTCTGTTTACAGCATCATGATGGTCGCATCCGTGTTTGGCGACATCGCGGTGAACGCACATTGGAAGCGTGTATTCGTCATCGCCATACTGGCATATTACCCGGCTTGATGGTACGTCGTGCCATTGGTTACAGGTCTCGGTCACCGCTTGTTCGCATTGACGGCACTTTGAACAGTGGACGTTACATTTCAGATGTGTTACGATCCGTGGCTCTACCCTTCATTCGATCCCTGCCAAACCCTACATTTCAGCAGGATAATGCACGACCGCATGTTGCAATTCCTGTAGGGGCCTTTCTGGATACAGAAAACGACTGCTGCCATGGCCAGCACATTCTCCAGATGTCTCACCAAATGAAAACATCTGGTCAATGGTGGCCGAGCAACTGGATCGTCACAATACGCCAGTCACTACTCTTGATGAACTGTGGTATCGTGTTGAAGCTGCATGGGCAGCTGTACCTGTACACGCAATCCAAGCTCTGTTTGACTCGATGCCTAGGCGTATCAGGGCCGTTATTACGGCCAGAGGTGGTTGTTCCGGGTACTCATTTCTCAGGATCTATGCACACAAATTGCGTGAAAATGCAATCACATGTCATTTCTAGTATAATATATTTATCCAATGAATACCCGTTTATCATCTCCATTTCTTGTTTGTGTAGCAATTTTAATGGCCAGTAGTGTACTAATCTTGTGTAGGTCGACTACGCACCAATTTTAAGCTACGGACACTTGGCACCACGCGCTCCGATTGGCTACGGGACTGCTCTGTTGCCGAATACTCTGGACAACGCATGACCGCGAATGCTTTGCATGCCGGAGATGCCGGTGTATCCAAGGCGACCCGCCCGCTCGGCGGTAGCGCGCCAGCCTCCTGCTGTGGGGGCCTGGGGGTGAATCCGGCGGGGTCCCGACACATCCACTGAAGTTTCATGATAAAACGTGCCGGGAGTAAACCCGTCATCAGCTGTCAGTTCGCGTACAGAAAGTCTTTCATAAAGTGTGTTGGCCCAGGGAAGGGCCTTTTTTTGTAGCTAGGATATTATTTACTTAAGCCAGGTGCTCGAACTGGCGACCCTCTGACGCGACGCAAGCTTGGTAACGTCGAACGGTGTTTTGCCGAACTCTTTCAAATTCTTTCTTCAGACGAATACTGTGCCGCCATGCTTACTGTGTGACTAAATCGCAAGTGACGTGTGTGTGGTGCGAAGCGAAGCTTACGTGTGAATGCCTCTGACGTGAGGTGGAGTCAAGCAGCAAGACCTATTCGACACGTGTGCGTATCACGTTGGGGCAGTGACGGGGCGAGGGACGTTTGTGTGTGTGAATCGATAACCATAGCGCTGCCCGTCAACCGCCGACGAACGGCAAAAGGGCAACCACACGGCCAATCGGAGCTCGTGGCGCCAAGCTTCTTTAGTTTAAAAATGGTGCGTTGTGAACCAACACAACATTGGTAATTTTGGTTCCTACTGGCATCAGCTATCCCGGGTTAAAATTTCGATACGCAATTTTTCTCCACCCTGTATACAGGATGGTCCACTGATGGTGACCGGGCCAAATATCTCACGAAATAAGGGTCAAACGAAAAAACTACAAAGAACGAAACTTGTCTAGCTTGAAGGGGGAAACCAGATGGCGCTATGGTTGGCCCGCTAGATGGAGCTGCCATAGGCCAAACGGATATCAACTCCGTTTTTTTAAAAATAGGAACCCCCATTTTTTTACATATTCGTGTAGTACGCAAAGAAATATGAATGTTTTAGTTGGACCACTTTTTTCGCTTTGTGACAGATGACGCTCTAATAGCCACAAACATATGGCTCACAATTTTAGACGAACAGTTGGTAACAGGTAGTTTTTTAAATTAAAATACAGAACGTAGGTATGTTTGAACATTTTATTTCGGTTGTTCCAATGTACCGTTGTGAACTTATCATTTCTGAGAATGCATGCTGTTACAGCGTGATTACCTGTAAATATCACATTAATGCAATAAATACTCAAAATGATGTCCGTCAACCTCAGTGCATTTGGCAATACGTGTAACGACATTCCTCTAAACAGCGAGTAGTTCGCCTTCCGTTATGTTCGCACATTCATTGACAATGCGCTGACGAATGTTGTCAGGCTTTGTCTGTCGATCACGATAGCAAATATCCTTCAACTTTCCCCACAGAAAGAAATCCGGGGACGTCAGATCCGGTGTACGTGCGGGCCATGGTATGGTCCTTCGACGACCAATCCACCTGTCATGAAATATGCTATTCAATACCGCTTCGACCGCACGCGAGCTATGTGCCGGACATCCGTCTTGTTGGAAGTACATCGCCATTCTGTCATGTAGTGAAACATCTTGTAGTAACATCGGTAGAACATTACGTAGGAAATCAGCACACATTCCAACATTTAGATTGCCATCTATAAAATGGGGGCCAATTATCTTTCCTCCCATAATGCGGCACCATACGTCAACCAGCCAACGTCGCTGATGTTCCACTTGTCGCAGCCATCGTGGATTTTCCGTTGCCCAATAGTGCGGCTTACGTTACCGCTGTTGGTGAATGACGCATCATCGCTAAATAGAACGCGTGCAAAAAATCTGTCATCGTCCCGTAATTTCTCTTGTGCCCAGTGGCAGAACTGTACGCGACGTTCAAAGTCGTCGCTATGCAATTCCTGGTGCATAGAAATATGGTACGGGTGCAATCGATGTTGATGTAGCATTCTCAACACAGACGTTTTTGAGATTCCCGATTCTCGCGCAATTTGTCTGCTACTGATGTGCGGATTAGCCGCGACAGCAGCTAAAACACCTACTTGGGCATCATCATTTGTTGCAGGTCGTGGTCGACGTTTCACTGAACACTTCCTGTTTCCTTAAACAACGTAACTATCCGGCGAACGGTCCGGACACTTGGATGATGTCGTCCAGGATACCAAGCAGCATACATAGCACACGCCGGTTGGGCATTTTGATCACAATAGCCATACATCAACACGATATCGACCTTTTCCGCAATTGGTAAACGGTCTATTTTAACACGGGTAACGTATCACGGAGCAAATACCGTGCGCACTGGTGGAATGTTACATGATACCACGTACTTATACGTTTGTGATTATTACAGCGCCATCTATCACAAAGCGAAAAAAGTGGTCCAACTAAAACATTCATATTTCTTTACGTACTACACGAATATGTAATGAAAAGTGGGGGTTCCTATTTAAAAAAACGCAGTTGATATCTGTTTGACCTATAGCAGCATCGTCTAACGGGCCAACCATAACGCCATCTGGTTTGCCCCTTCAGGCTAGACGAGTTTCGTTCTATGTAGTTTTTTCATTTGATGCTTATTTCGTCAGATATTTGGCCCGGTCACTATCAATGGACCACCCTGTATACAAGTTAAAAGCAGGCTGTAGTTTTCGTAAGAAGACTCAAATGAATGAAGACACTTGTTATCAACGACAAATAGCACGTTCTAGTTATATGTCCACTTTCATAACGGGTATACTGTTCGAAGAAAAGCCGAAGGTGATCAAAATTGGTTAAAATAGCGCCATTAACTGCTTCTGTTAATACTACATCATTAAACCCACTAAAACATACACAAACAATTAAAATACTGCCGGTATTTCGGATGAGACAAATTGTAATGCAATTATTTAGCCTTATGTACCGTACAAAAGCAAAAATACGTAAGACGTTTCTAGTGATGCTTGCAATGAGATACGTTCCTTTTCCTCGTATCTTCTGCCTTCGGTAGGAAAAATTACAGCCAAACACGATGTATTGATCGTTATGTCAAAGCTCTAAAGGTACCGTAGTTACATCAATTTGTTCGCATAAACGAATGTTCGATCAGTAAATAAGCAGCTGTTTACACGTCCTTTGCGCTCGCCGCCATATTGCTATTCTAAACGGCTGGCTTCAGTGACACCAGCGATACTGTATACACTATACAGCATTGCCAGTCCAGTGACGTGTGTCCGTGGTGTACGCTGCTCCGTGCTGTGCGCTCGCTGGTGGCAGACAGCGCCCCACACCCTCCATCGCGGCGCTCGGGGTCGCAGCACAAAGTGGAAGCGTCCTAGTGTTCATTATATACTTCTTAAGCCAGGCAGTTGTTAGTTTTATTGATTGATATCACTCTAGCATTTGTAGACTTAGAGAGAGCTTTTGACGATGTTGACTGGAATACTCTAATTCTGAAGCTGGCGGGGGTAAAATACAGGGAGCGAAACGCTATTTACAATTTGTACAGAAACCAGATGGCAGTTATAAAAGTCGAGGGACATGAAAGGGAAGCAGTGGTTGGGAAGGGAGTGAGACAGGGTTGTAGCCTCTCCCAGATGCTATTCAATATATATATTAAGCAAGCAGTAAAGGAAACAAAAGTTCGGAGTAGGTATTAAAATCCATGGAGAAGAAATAAAAATTTTGAGGTTTACCGATGACATTGTAATTCTGTCAGAGACAGCAAAGGACTTGGAAGAGCAGTTGAACGGAGTGGACAGTGTCTTGAAAGCAGGGTATAAGATGGACATCAACAAAAGCAAAACGAGGATAATGGAATGTAGTCGAATTAAGTCGGGTGATGCTGAGGGAATTAGATTAGGAAATGAGACTCTTAAAGTAGTAAAGGAGTTTTGCTATTTGGGGAGCAAAATAACTGATGATGGTCGAAGTAAAGAGGATATAAAATGTAGACTGGCAATGGCAAGGAAAGCGTTTGTGAAGAAGAGAAATTTGTTAACATCGAGTATAGATTTAAGTGTCAGGAAGTCATTTCTGAAAGTATTTGTATGGAGTGTAGCCATCTATGGAAGTGAAACATGAACGACAAATAGTTTGGACAAGAAGAGAATAGAAGCTTTAGAAATGTGGTGATACAGAAGAATGCTGAAGATTAGATGGGTAGATCACATAACTAATGAGGATGTATTGAATAGGATTGGGGAGAAGAGGTGTTTGTGGCACAACTTGACCAGAAGAAGGGATCGGTTGGTAGGGCATATTCTGAGGCAACAAGGGATCACGAGTTTAGTATTGGCGGGCAACATGGAGGGTAAAAATCATAGAGGGAGACCAAGAGATGAATACACCAAGCAGATTCACAGGGATGTAGGTTGCAGTAGGTACTGGGAGATGAAGAAGCTTGCACAGGATAGAGTAGCATGGAGAGCTGAATCAAACCAGTCTCAGGACTGAAGACCACAACAACACCACTCTGGCATCGACTTTTGTTTTACCGCCCGTAGCTGTTTTCTGAAATTGTTTTTTTTATTTCTCATGTGTACTACTGTGTCTCTAAAATATTGTTATCTTCGGTCTCTTGTTTATCACACCTAATGATGGACATGTAATTGCCCGAACCCAGTCGTTGTCTAAGTACTGAAAAATAAAAGAAAGAAAGTTACAACTGTAGCGGTATTTCCGACCTTTACAAGCAGAAGAGATATGTTTCACAAAAGCGAAGATGGACAAGTGCTCCAAGCTCTTATGGTACGCATTTAAGAGCCTTTTCTGCTTCAAATGATCGTTCCTGTCATATCCCTGAATATTGACTGTTTTTCCTGGAACAGCTTGTAGGTGTTGTGTATATATATCTGTATCACTTATTACTGATCTTTCGCTCAGTTAGCTGTGAGAGTGCAGATGAATAAGTCGGGAAATAAAACAGTTTGTGGTGATGACCAACGGTCAATAAACAAGTGTTGCAGAATTAATGAAGAAAACAAATAGCTCGAATGAATACGTGGACTATCTGAGAATTATTTCTACAAACATATTTAATAAAAATCGAAACCTGTCAGAAGACGACTGTATAAAGTAACTGAAATACGAATAATTATCATAGCACTTGCGTCGTTCATGACAGAACGCAAAGTGCCCGCTACAAACGTTTCACTGAGGCAGCCGTGTTTCATCCTCAGGATCTGCGGGCCCTCGGCCGTGACGTACGCCTACCTGGGCGAGTTCCACGCCTACAAGACGCGCACACAGAGCATGGTCTACGCCTGCATCTTCATCGCTTTCGCCATCATAGCGCAGCCTGGTAAGTTCTCTCAGCGACTCCCCTAAGATCCTTCAGCCTCTTGTAATCATCGTTGCTAAAGTGTGCGAGTGTTTCAGTGAGTGTTTCTTTTACATTCTAATCGTTCCGCAGACGAAACAAAGGCACATCCTAGTTATGCAGGGGATCTCAAATTGATCCCACATTTCTGGATTTCCAGTAGGCTTTCGACGCCGTTGCTCACAAGCGGCTTCTAATTAGGAGTCTGGCCACCAAGAGCTTTTGCAGGACGATTGATTCACGGATCCAGTTATATGGCTCCTTCCGTGTATAGCGATTTTACGACTATGACGAGTGGGGCCTAAAGATGGCATCAATGTAATGCCGAAACTGGTAGCACATAAAAGTTCATAAAATGAAATAAACTTCTACAAATCATACGGCTTTCGGTAAATTATTGCATCAAGAAGTTCATGCCAGCCGTCGTCCGACGATCCATAATGGATCAATGAAGATATTTAAAATGGTTTTATCATTCTGAGGTTGTGGGTCCACATATGAAGAAAACAATGGAAAATGCCATGGTGTGGGGTTCACCATGGGTGGAAGATATTTCTGCAGCTGTGGGAAGTTCCTCTGCACCAGATCAGTCTAAGCCCCTACCAGTTCTTCCTGGGCACTGGGACTGAGTCTTCCATTAGAGTGAGTCCCGGCCACAGCCCACCACTGCCTACCATCTCTCGCCTGGTTGGTCACTCAGCAGCCTTTGATGGAGAATCTTTCTGCAGCTGTGGGAAATTCCTCTGCACCAGAAAAGTCTCAGCCCCTATTAGCGAGATCTGGCCACAGCCCGCCACTGTGCGCCCTGTTGCAGGCCTCGCCTGGCTGGTGATTCCGCAGCCGTGGGAGGTACCGCTGGGGGGCATCGTGCTGCGCTCGTGGCGGGTCTTCCTGATCCTGGGCGCCGTGCCCAGCGCCGCCACCTTCCTGGGGCTGTACTTCCTGCTGCCCGAGAGCCCCAAGTTCCTGCTGGCCGTGGGCAGGCACGACGAGGCGCTCGACGTCCTGCGCAGGATGTTCGCCGCCAACAGCGGGCTGCCCCCTGACAAGTACCCGGTAAGTGGGACTGCCGGCGGTGGGTGCACTGCGAGGTACGAGGCTCTAAGAGAGCAGCGGCGGCCAAGGTTTCGTCTCACAGGCCGTACCCAAGCTCGAGGGCCAAAGTGCTCAGCCTCGCCGCCCACTCGGCCCACCGCCGCAGTCTGCGAGCGAGGAGGAGGAGTAGGGGAGAACTGCGAAAATGGCAGCGCAGTGGCACTGCGTACTACTTGATCTTACGTGCTGACTGTGCAGTTTCTTTTTTTTTTTTTTTTTTTGATCATCAGTATACTGACTGATTTCATGCGGCCCGCCACAAATTCCTTTCCTGTGCTAACCTCTTCATCTCAGAGTAGCACTTGCAACCTACGTCGTCAATTATTTGCTTGACGTATTCCAATATCTGTCTTCCTCTACAGTTTTTGCCCTCTACAGCTCACTCTAGTACCATGGAAGTCATTCCCTCGTGTCTTAGCAGATGTCCTATCATCCTGTCCCTTCTCCTTATCAGTGTTTTCCACATATTCCTTTCCTCTCCGATTCTGCGTAGAGCCTCCTCATTCTTTACCTTGTCAGCCCACCTAATTTTCAACATTCGTCTATAGCACCACATCTCAAATGCTTCGATTCTCTTCTGTTCCGGTTTTCCCACAGTCCATGTTTCACTACCATACAATGCTGTACTCCAGACGTACATCCTCAGAAATTTCTTCCTCAAATTAATGCCGGTATTTGATATTAGTAGACTTCTCTTGACCAGAAATGCCTTTTTTGTCATAGCGAGTCTGCTTTTGATGTCCTCCTTGCTCCGTCCGTCATTGGTTATTTTACTGCCTAGGTAGCAGAATTCCTTAACTTCATTGACTTCGTGACCATCAATCCTGATGTTAAGTTTCTCGCTGTTCTCATTTCTACTACTTCTCATTACCTTCGTCTTTCTCCGATTTACTCTCAACCCATAGTGTGTACTCATTAGACTGTACATTCCGTTCAGCAGATCATTTAATTCTTCTTCACTTTCACTCAGGATAGCAATGTCATCAGCGAATCGTATCATTGATATCCTTTCACCTTGTATTTTAATTCCACTCCTGAACCTTTCTTTTATTTCCATCATTGCTTCCTCGATGTACAGACTGAAGAGTAGGTGCGAAAGGCTACAGCCTTGTCTTACACCCTTTTTAATACGAGCACTTCGTTCTTGATCGTCCACTCTTATTATTCCCTCTTGGTTGTTGTACATATTGTATATGACCCGTCTCTCCCTATAGCTTACCCCTACTTTTTTCAGAATCTCGAACAGCTTGCACCATTTTATATTGTCGAACGCTTTTTCCAGGTCGACAAATCCTATGAAAGTGTCTTGATTTTTCTTTAGCCTTGCTTCCATTATTAGCCGTAACGTCGGAATTGCCTCTCTCGTCCCTTTACTTTTCCTAAATCCAAACTGATCGTCACCTAGCGCATTCTCAATTTTCTTTTCCATTCTTCTGTATATTATTCTTGTAAGCAGCTTCGATGCATGAGCTGTTAAGCTGATTGTGCGATAATTCTCGCGCTTGTCAGCTCTTGCCGTCTTCGGAATTGTGTGGATGATGCTTTTCCGAAAGTCAGATGGTATGTCGCCAGACTCATATATTCTACACACCAACGTGAATAGTCGTTTTGTTGCCACTTCCCCCAATGATTTTAGAAACTCTGATGGAATGTTATCTATCCCTTCTGCCTTATTTGACCGTAAGTCCTCCAAAGCCCTTTTAAATTCCGATTCTAATACTGGATCCCCTATCTCTTCCAAATCGACTCCTGTTTCTTCTTCTATCACATCAGACAAATCTTCACCCTCATAGAGGCTTTCAATGTATTCTTTCCACCTATCTGCTCTCTCCTCTGCATTTAACAGTGGAATTCCCGTTGCACTCTTAATGTTACCTCCGTTGCTTTTAATGTCACCAAAGGTTGTTTTGACTTTCCTGTATGCTGAGTCTGTCCTTCCGACAACCATATCTTTTTCGATGTCTTCACATTTTTCCTGCAGCCATTTCGTCTTAGATTCCCTACACTTCCTATTTATTTCATTCCTCAGCGACTTGTATTTCTGTATTCCTGATTTTCCCGGAACATGTTTGTACTTTCTCCTTTCATCAATCAACTGAAGTATTTCTTCTGTTACCCATGGTTTCTTCGCAGCTACCTTCTTTGTACCTATGTTTTCCTTCCCAACTTCTGTGATGGCCCTTTTTAGAGATGTCCATTCCTCTTCAACTGTACTGCCTACTGCGCTATTCCTTATTGCTGTATCTATAGCGTTAGAGAACTTCAAACGTATTTCGTCATTCCTTAGTACTTCCGTATCCCACTTCTTTGCGTATTGATTCTTCCTGACTAATGTCTTGAACTTTAGCCTACTCTTCATCACTACTATATTGTGATCTGAGTCTATATCTGCTCCTGGCTGCGCCTTACAATCCAGTATCTGATTTCGGAATCTCTGTCTGACCATGATGTAATCTAATTGAAATCTTCCCGTATCTCCCGGCCTTTTCCAAGTATACCTTCTCCTCTTGTGATTCTTGAACAGGGTATTCGCTATTTCTAGCTGAAACTTGTTACAGAACTCAATTAGTCTTTCTCCTCTTTCATTCCTTGTCCCAAACCCATATTCTCCTGTAACCTTTTCTTCTACTCCTTCCCCTACAACTGCATTCCAGTCGCCCATGACTATTAGATTTTCGTCCCCCTTTACATACTGCATTGTTGTTGTTGTTGTGGTCTTCAGTCCTGAGACTGGTTTGATGCAGCTCTCCATGCTACTCTATCCTGCTTCTTCTCCCAGTACCTACTGCAACCTACATCCTTCTGAATCTGCTTGGTGTATTCATCTCTTGGTCTCCCTCTACGATTTTTACCTTCCACGCTGCCCTCCAATGCTAAATTTGTGATCCCTTGATGCCTCAAAACATGTCCTACAAACCGATCCCTTCTTCTAGTCAAGTTGTGCCACAAACTTCTCCCCAATCCTATTCAGTACCTCCTCATTAGTTACGTGATCTACCCACCTTATCTTCAGCATTACCCTTTCAATATCCTCATACACTTTCTCTATCTGTTCATCTTCAGCTTGCGACGTCGGCATGTATACCTAAACTATCGTTGTCGGTGTTGGTCTGCTGTCGATTCTTATTAGAACAACCCGGTCACTGAACTGTTCACAGTAACACACCCTCTGCCCTACCTTCCTATTCATAACGAATCCTACACCTGTTACACCATTTTCTGCTGCTGTTGATATTATCCGATACTCATCTGACCAGAAATCCTTGTCTTCCTTCCACTTCACTTCACTGACCCCCATTATATCTAGATTGAGCCTTTGCACTTCCCTTTTCAGATTTTCTAGTTTCCCTACCACGTTCAAGCTTCTGACATTCCACGCCCCGACTCGTAGAACGTTATCCTTTCGTTGATTATTCAGTCTTTTTCTCATGGTGACCTCCCCCTTGGCAGTCCCCTCCCAGAGATCCGAATGGGGGACTATTCCGGAATCTTTTGCCAATAGAGAGATCATCATGGCACTTCTTCAAATACAGGCCACATGTCCTGTGGATACACGTTAAGTGTCTTTAATGCAGTGGTTTCCATTGCCTTCTGCATCCTCATGTCGTTGATCATTGTTGATTCTTCCGCCTTTAGGGGCAATTTCCCACCCCTAGGAGAAGAGAGTGCCCTGAACCTCTATCCGCTCCTCCGCCCTCTTTGACAAGGCCGTTGGCAGGTAAGTGAGAATAACACGTGCCTTTAAGATGTAGTTACATCTTAATGGCATGTGCAGCTCTTGTTTATCTGCTCTGGGCTGCCTTACGGGGAGACGGAAGCCAAGTGTGCATCAAAATATTTGAACTGAGTGGTCTTTCCTGCGTGAAACAGTTTTTGTTTTATATACAGTACTGGCCATTAAAATTGCTACACCAAGAAGAACTGCAGATCACAAACGGGTATTCATTGGACAAATATATTATACTACAACTGACATGTGATTGCATTTTCACCCAATTTGGGTGCATAGATCCTGAGAAATCAGTACCCAGAACAACCACCTCTGGCCGTGATAACGGCATTGACACGCCTGGACATTCAGTCAAACAGAGCTTGGATGGCGTATACAGGTACAGCTGCCCATGCAGCTTCAACACGATACCACACTTCATCAAGAGTAGCGGGCCAGTTACTCGGCCACCATTGACCAGACAGTTTCAATTGGTGAGAGATCTGGAGAATGTGCTGGCCAGGGCAGCAGTCGAACGTTTTTTGTATCCAGAAAGGCCCGTACAGGAACTGCAACATGCGGTCGTGCATTATCCTATTGTAATTTAGTGTTTCGCAAGGATCGAATGAAGGATAGAGCCACGGGTCGTAACACATCTGATATGTAACGTCCACTGTTCAAAGTGCCGCAGTGGGAACAAGAGGTGACCGAGACGTGTAACCAATGGCACCCCATACCATCACGTCGGGTGGTACGCCGAATACACGCTCCCAATCATATCTTTTATATCGCAGTGTGTTTGTAAGCTGGGTTTCTAGCTGCTGAGTACTTTTTGTTCTAAATGGTTTATGAAAATATCGGCTATTGCGCCATATGTGTAAGAATTACAAGAATACGTGTCTGTTCTTTCAGACATGTCCGAAAGAACAGCCAGCACGCATTCATGTAATTGATTTACCTGGACTGCGATTGTACCGATTAATAACAGTTTTTCTCTGAGGTGGTGCCATGAGACATTTAGTGCTGAATTGTCTCTGACTTGTAGCAGCGGATTTGGATTCATGAATCCGTAAACAACACTCCACACTCTCTGCACTACTATACGGCTCCGTGATGACTGTTGGAATAACGCAATGGCGCATGCCACCCAGCGGGAACGTAGGGAACTAGGGGAACTACCAGTGTTAGGCGAAAAAAAAAAACCTCGAAGATACACCGCGTTCAGTGCTAGATCAAACATTTCTGTAAATTATTTGAGCCGGCCGAAGTGGCCGTGCGGTTAAAGGCGCTGCCGTCTGGAACCGCAAGACCGCTACGGTCGCAGGTTCGAATCCTGCCTCGGGCATGGATGTTTGTGATGTCCTTAGGTTAGTTAGGTTTAACTAGTTCTAAGTTCTAGGGGACTAATGACCTCAGCAGTTGAGTCCCATAGTGCTCAGAGCCATTTGAACCATTTTTGTAAATTATTTGAAATTATTTGTCCTTTTCACAATTAAAGGCTATTTTTGTAAAACTAATTTATAAATACCTGCACAACTTTTTTAAATCGGATTACAAAATATACAGTAATTACTCCTCCGTAAAGATTCCTAACCTCATACAAACACCCCTGAAAATTTGTTGTTGTGAATTTTTAATAGGTATGAAAGTACTTGCAAAATTTAAAACGGGAAGCATAGGGCATGTGTAATAACGTGGACTGTTGATGTGTCATTTAGGAAGTGATGTAATAATAAGGAGGTGAACTAGTCGTCACAAATCAGTTATGTACCACATGCCCCGAACGCTTTCGTTTTAAGCCTTACAAGTATTTTCATAACTATTAAAAATTCACAATGACAAATATTCGGGAATGTCTGTATGGGCTTAGGATTCTGTATGCGCCTAAGAGAAACTATTTTATACTATTTAGTCTGATAAACGTTGTATATTCAAAATTCATTTTTATTAAATAATTATTTTCTGTTTTTTATTCTTGTGTGGTGAAATTTTTCGGTCAATTTTTAACAGTTTTACTGTATTACAACAGAGACACGTGGTAAATTTCATGTTTATTTCAGTTTCTCTTCACTTCCCTCAACCAATATGTTGCCACCTCCTACGTATGTAACGCGAAAATACCGTGGAAGTAAAAGTTAGAGAGAGGTTCTGACTCACACGGGGGCTTATCAGCAGACGTTCGTAATGCAAACCTTCGCGGTTGAAACAGGAAAATGGGGAAATGGCAGTGGTAAAAGTACCCTCCGCCACACACCAGACACGCAACCGATTTAATATTGCATTGTAATCTAGTCCTGAGCTATGACTGAAATTTCAAATCCCAACCTCATCGGCGAGTTAGTTAAAAATTAACTGTTGACCTGTGCGAATAATTCACACTCTGACCCAATTATATACACTCCTGGAAATTGAAATAAGAACACCGTGAATTCATTGTCCCAGGAAGGGGAAACTTTATTGACACATTCCTGGGGTCAGATACATCACATGATCACACTGACAGAACCACAGGCACATAGACACAGGCAACAGAGCATGCACACTGTCGGCACTAGTACAGTGTATATCCACCTTTCGCAGCAATGCAGGCTGCTATTCTCCCATGGAGACGATCGTAGAGATGCTGGATGTAGTCCTGTGGAACGGCTTGCCATGCCATTTCCACCTGGCGCCTCAGTTGGACCAGCGTTCGTGCTGGACGTGCAGACCGCGTGAGACGACGCTTCATCCAGTCCCAAACATGCTCAATGGGGGACAGATCCGGAGATCTTGCTGGCCAGGGTAGTTGACTTACACCTTCTAGAGCACGTTGGGTGGCACAGGATACATGCGGACGTGCATTGTCCTGTTGGAACAGCAAGTTCCCTTGCCGGTCTAGGAATGGTAGAACGATGGGTTCGATGACGGTTTGGATGTACCGTGCACTATTCAGTGTCCCCTCGACGATCACCAGTGGTGTACGGCCAGTGTAGGAGATCGCTCCCCACACCATGATGCCGGGTGTTGGCCCTGTGTGCCTCGGTCGTATGCAGTCCTGATTGTGGCGCTCACCTGCACGGCGCCAAACACGCATACGACCATCATTGGCACCAAGGCAGAAGCGACTCTCATCGCCGAAGACGACACGTCTCCATTCGTCCCTCCATTCACGCCTGTCGCGACACCACTGGAGGCGGGCTGCACGATGTTGGGGCGTGAGCGGAAGACGGCCTAACGGTGTGCGGGACCGTAGCCCAGCTTCATGGAGACGGTTGCGAATGGTCCTCGCCGATACCCCGGGAGCAACAGTGTCCCTAATTTGCTGGGAAGTGGCGGTGCGGTCCCCTACGGCACTGCGTAGGATCCTACGGTCTTGGCGTGCATCCGTGCGTCGCTGCGGTCCGGTCCCAGGTCGACGGGCACGTGCACCTTCCGCCGACCACTGGCGACAACATCGATGTACTGTGGAGACCTCACGCCCCACGTGTTGAGCAATTCGGCGGTACGTCCACCCGGCCTCCCGCATGCCCACTATACGCCCTCGCTCAAAGTCCGTCAACTGCACATACGGTTCACGTCCACGCTGTCGCGGCATGCTACCAGTGTTAAAGACTGCGATGGAGCTCCGTATGCCACGGCAAACTGGCTGACACTGACGGCGGCGGTGCACAAATGCTGCGCAGCTAGCGCCATTCGACGGCCAACACCGCGGTTCCTGGTGTGTCCGCTGTGCCGTGCGTGTGATCATTGCTTGTACAGCCCTCTCGCAGTGTCCGGAGCAAGTATGGTGGGTCTGACACACCGGTGTCAATGTGTTCTTTTTTCCATTTCCAGGAGTGTAGTATTATGGTATGAGACCATGACGCTGCTGTGTTCGATTGTATATTTGTGACAATGGACCTATTTCGACGTGATTGACATCGTCACGTTATCAATGGAAATACATATTAGGCACTATCCTAATTAGTCATCGATAGGTAATATAGTAGTGGAGAAATAAATAAATGGAAGTATTTATTAATAAAGGATACTACGTTTTGAATAGTAGTAACAAATATTAGACACACTGTTAGAAAATGGATATCATTATAGACAACACACTTAATGGTAGAACATATGAGAAGCAGATATTATATTTGTCAGCTTAATTTTATTTCTTAAATGTTTTTTACTTACAAAATTTCTTTGAAAAGAATTTTAGCACTTACAATGTGATCATCGTTTAGTTTTCGGCTGCGTATGTCTTTAGCATAAATATAAATATCGCTGGATGTGCAAACTCGTGAAAGGGCGTTGTATAACTGTCCATGTGAAGGAACAGATTGTGGTAAAAACAATCTTGCCTTTGAAACGTTTCACCTTATGCTTTATTAACGATCATAGCGAAGGCTAGTTCTGTTAGACTTATTGTCCTGTCATCTGGAAAGGCATGTTTGGATGAGTAGGTGTGAGGTTGATGCGAATTATGAACATCATCTTATCGGAGCCGGTGAATTTAGCGATGACGATGGACTCGCATAAGTAAGTTACCACTAATCTAACACCTTAAATTTATACCAAACTAACGTTAAGATTTCAAATTAACGTAATAATAGTCTTTTTCTCAAAAAGCAATTAATAAGGTCAGAAACCAGAAGGCTTTAAAGAGTTAAAAAATTCTAGTGGGTACACTTGAAAGTTGTTTATTTCTTCAGGTTGGGTAGAATCAGAAGTGAGATAAATCTTTTCTCCTCCAGGTAACAAAGTGGGAATGACATATGCAATTAAATGTTGAACAGCCGTCATTTTTTGGACATAGAATCGCCGTTGAACAGAATTGCGAAACATTTTGTCCATTGATTTCTGTGGCGTTGAACATGACTGTAATAGAACCATTGTAATTACAATAGCATTGTTTAGGAATTCTGATGCAGATTAATGGTACTGAGTTTAGAAGTGTAACGTAACGTTAGAAACACTGTAAAGTAATGAAGAACTAAATTATGAAAATAAGTATGTAGTCTAATAGTACAGAGATTAGGAGTGGTGTAACGCAATGTTGCAAATGCGGTACAGCAATGGTGAATTAAAAGATAAGTAAATGAAGTTGTAAATTAAGCTATGAAAGTTAACGGTACTTTCCTGTGATGATGTACGTTGATGTAATTCAGTTTATTCGTGCAGTACACACCGCTTGCTTTAAAGGAAGGAAAGAACTCTAATCGCCGCTGTGCGTAATAGTAAAATTAAATAGTCAACAGATGGCGTCTTATAAATTCTTTACAGTGACGTGTATAACTGAAATCGCGTGATAGAATACACTTGCGTAACGAATCTAAACAACTGCAACAGCTGCCGTAAGTGTTGTTTAAACAGACTGACAATAGATGGCACCTTCTAAATTGGCTTTATAAAAATGTGAACGTAAAGATTTTTAACGAAGGCAATAACTTTCAACTAATTGCTCATCTTTCGTCATTAGTGCTGAACGGAATATTGAAAATGATGTTTCAATCATTAATTTTGATTAAGAAATACTGGAGATATGACTTATCGAAAGAAAAAAGGAAAGAAAATAATAGAGCTGAGAAGTACTACTTTTGTAAATCAAACCGCCTTTTCTTGCTACAAATTAATTTATTTTTGCCAGACTCGTTTCGCCTTTTCCTTGCTCTACGGCATCTTCAGAGGGATCTATAACGACACAGTTTTGTTATTTTCAGATTATCAAACAGTTCACGTGCCGTTTTTTATGTAAAAAAGTAATTACTTCCGGTTTGCTGTAATCTACGTTTCCTTTCATCTGGTCTGGAAGTCGCACCACCCCTTTATTTCCCAAACAAAAGCACAATTTTGTATTTCGAACTTTTTCACACTGTTCACCATGTTTCTACTTCTTTTCTGTGGTATACTATTATTCTTTTGGCACTAGACATAGCTATTTGTTCCAACACTGTGCTTTTAATAACGCAAATATTATAACTTTATTTGTGTTTCCTCGTCATTGGTTTCTTTACCTACATGTTGACAACCTAACGAAGTATATGTTCAAAACCAGCTTCTATCAGGATGTTTTTATCTGTGTATGTGTGTGCATGTGCTTTTTTTTTAATTAGGTGTGTGTGTGTGTGTGTGTGTGTGTGTGTGTGTGTGTGTGTGTGTGTGTGGAGTTTGTCTTTTTTTTGGGGGGGGGGGGGTTCAGTTGTAGAGTGTTGAATATGAATTTAATAGCTGCTACAGTGTGGTTGAAAGCTTTGGTGACAGCTGATTTGAGTTTTGATTTCAGTGTTCTGTGGAGGGGCTCATGGATAAGTTATTATTATATTGGGTACCATTATTATTATTATTATACTAATCCTCTTTGCGAGCGTTCTTCCATTATTTTATGTACTAGTGTAAAGAATGAGTTGTTTGGCATGTGTACTTGATCATTCACAGTGTGAAAAAGTTCGGAATACAAAATTGTGCCTATGTTTCGGAAATAAGGTGGTAGTGCGACCTCCAGACCAGATGAAAGAAAACGCAGATCACAGCAAACTGTGAGCAATTACTTATTTACATAGAAAATCCGGACGTGAACTGTTTGATAATCTGAAAATAATAAAACTGCATCGTTATAGATCGCACTGAAAATGCCTTAGGGCAAGAAAAAGACGAAGCGCGTCTGGAGAAAATAAATTGATTTGCAACAAGAAAAGGCGGCTTTTTTTTTTTTTAAAAAAAAAAAAAAAAAGAAAGGTCAACTATTCTGTGGTTGCTGCGGAGGAAGGCCACGCAAACAAGCTGAGAAGTAATATACCGGGTGATCAAAAAGTGAGTATAAATTTGAAAACTGAATAAATCACGGACTAATGTAGATAGAGAGGTTCAAATTGACATGCTTGGAATGACAAGGGGTTTTATTAGAACCAAAAAAATAGAAAAGTTCAAAAAATGTGCGACAGATGGCGCTTCATCTGATGAGTATAGCAATAATTAGTATAACAAAGTAAGACAAAGCATAGATTATGTTCTTTAAAGGAAATGCTCAATATGTCCACCATCATTCCTCAACAATAGCTGTAGTCGAGGAATAATGTTGTGAACAGACGTGTAAAGCGTGTCCGGAGTTATGGTAAGGCATTGGCGTCGGATGTTGTATTTCAGCATCCCTAGAGACGTCGGTCGATCACGATACACTTGCGACTTCAGGTAACCGCAGAGCCAATAATCGCACGGACTGAGGTCTGGGGACCTGGGAGACCGAGCATGACGGAAGTGGCGGCTGAGCAGACGATCATCACCAAACGACGCGCGCAAGAGATCTTTGACGTGTCTAGCAATATGGGGTGGTTCTAATAAAACCCCATGTCATTCCAAGCATGTGTGTCAATTTTTACCTCTCTATCTACATTATTCCGTGGTTTATTAAGTTTTCAAATTTATACAGATTTTTTGATCACCCGGTATATGATCGTGATTTGTACCGAATAGACAGACAGACAAGGAAGCGACCTAATAAAGACGTGGTGAGATGTGGTCGAGTGAGTGGTCTGTAGGCATCACCTCTCTGGCTGGTGTGCCCAGGTGAGGGCGCTCGAGGTGGACCCGACGTCATCGCCATCTTCAGCGGGCGTCGACGCCAGGTCCCCGCTGGCCGTGGCCCGCCACATGTGGAGGCAGACCGCGCCCCTGTTCCGGCCGCCGTACCTGCTCTACACGCTGCTCGCATGCGTCATACAGTTCGGCCTCTACGCCAGGTACACTCCCCTCTGTCTCACCGTACGTCATCGCTGTTTCCAGAGGAACCCTACACCGCACAACCCACTGCCTTGGCAGTGACGAATGCCACCGTGGTAGTCACCAGTGCTGAGCGAGGTGGGCTGCTTCTAATTTGTGCTTTTTCAACCTACGTGGTGGTACGTTGCACCAACCTTGCCCCAAAGCGAGATAAGTATGATCATTCCTTTACTAAAATGTGCAAGTAAAAAAAAATATATATAAACATGCCTAGCGAGCTGTATGCTAATCTAGTACACTACTGCCCATTAAAATTGCTACACCAAGAAGAAGCTGGCGGCTACACGGGTAGCGGATGCTGTGTAGCGTGGACTGGGCGGTTTTTTAGGTTAGAAGTCCTCGGGAAAGTACGGGGTGGGCTGCAATTTCAAAGAGTGCATGGCAAATACAGGACGTGCTTGGATCAAGGAACAGTCGGAATTGTAGTTGTAAATTGTTGTAGTTGTGCTGGGAAAGTCCCTGAGCTTCAAGTGCTAATAGAAAGTACAGAAGCTGAAATCGTTAAAGGTACAGAAAGCTGGCTAAAGCCTGAAATAAGTTCTGCAGAAATTTTTACGAAGTCTCAGACGGAAAGATAGGTTAGGCAGAATTGGTGGTGGAGTGTTTGTGTCTGTCAGTAGTGGTTTATCTTGTAGTGAAGTCGAAGTAGATACTCCGTGCGAATTGGTATGGGTGGAGGTTATACTTAACAGCCGAACTAAGTTAATAATTGGCTCCTTCTACCGACCCCCAGACTCCGATGATATAGTTGCTGAACAGTTCAGAGAAAATTTGAGTCTCGTAACAAATAAATACCCCACTCATACGGTTATAGTTGGTGGGGACTTCAACCTTCCCTCGATATGTTGCAAAAATACTTGTTCAAAACCGGTGGTTGAGAGATTCATACCTCATAAATTGGTAAGAGATGGAACTGATCCCCCGTGGTACACAAAACAGGTCCGAACGCTGTTGCAGAGGCAACGGAAAAAGCATGCGAAGTTCAGAAGAACGCGAAATCCCGAAGATTGGCTAAAATTTACAGACGCGCGAAATTTGGCACGGACGTCAATGCGAGATGCCTTTAATAGGTTCCACAACGAAACATTGTCTCGAATTTTGGTAGAAAATCCGAAGAAATTTTAGTCGTATATAAAGTACACAAGCGGCAAGACGCAGTCCGACGACTGTGCCGCTAAAGCGAAGTTATTGACGCAGTCTTCCGAAATTCCTTCACCAGGGAAGACGAATGGAATATTCCAGAATTTGAAACACGAACACCTGCTAACATGAGTTTCTTAGAAGTAGATACCTTAGGGGTTGCGAAGCAACTCAAATTGCTTGATATGGGCAATCCACAGGTCCAGATTGTATACCGATTAGGTTCCTTTCAGATTACGCTGATACAATAGCCCCCTACTTAGCAATCATATACAACCGCTCGCTCACCGATAGATCTGTACCTTCAGATTGGAAAATTGCGCAGGTCGCACCAGTGTTTAAGAAGGGTAGTAGGAGTAATCCATCGAACTACAGACCTATATCATTGACGTCGGTTTGCAGTAGGGTTTTGGAGCATATACTGTATTCAAACATTATGAATCACCTCGAAGGGAACGATCTATTGATACGTAATCAGCATGGTTTCAGAAAACATCGTTCTTGTGCAGCGCAGCTAGCTCTTTATTCGCACGAAGTAATGGCTGCTATCGACAGGGGATCTCAGGTTGATTCCGTATTTCTGGATTTCCGGAAAGCTTTTGACACCGTTCCTCACAAACGACTTCTGATCAAGCTGCGGGCCTATGGGGTATCGTCTCAGTTGTGCGACTGGATTCGTGATTTCCTGTCAGGAAGGTCGCAGTTCATAGTAATAGATGGCAAATCATCGAGTAAAACTGAAGTGATATCAGGTGTTCCCCAGGGAAGCGTCCTGGGACCTCTGCTGTTCCTGATCTATATAAATGACCTGGGTGACAATCTGAGGTTCTCTTCGCAGATGATGCTGTAATTTACCGTCTAGTAAGGTCATCCCAAGACCAGTATCAGTTGCAAAGCGATTTAGAAAAGATTGCTATGTGGCAGGTGGCAGTTGACGCTAAATAACGAAAAGTGTGAGGTGATCCACATGAGTTCCAAAAGAAATCCGTTGGAATTCGATTACTCGATAAATAGTACAATTCTCAAGGCTGTCAATTCAACTAAGTACCTGGGTGTTAAAATCACGAACAACTTCAGTTGTAAAGACCACATAGATAATATTGTGGGGAAGACGAGCCAAAGGTTGCGTTTCATTGGCAGGACACTTAGAATATGCAACAAGTCCACTAAAGAGACAGCTTAAACTACACTCGTTAGTCCTCTGTTAGAATATTGCTGCGCGGTGTGGGATCCTTACCAGGTGGGATTGACGGAGGACATCGAAAGGGTGCAAAAAAGGGCAGCTCGTTTTCTATTATCACGTAATAGGGGAGAGAGTGTGGCAGATATGATACGCGAGTTGGGATGGAAGTCATTGAAGCAAAGACGTTTTTCGTCGCGTCGAAATCTATTTACGAAATTTCAGTCACCAACTTTCTATTTCGAATGCGCATATAATTTGTTGAGCCCAACCTACATAGGTAGGAATGATCATCAAAATAAAATAAGAGAAATCAGAGCTCGAACAGAAAGGTTTAGGTGTTCGTTTTTCCCGCGCGCTGTTTGGGAGTGGAATGGTAGAGAGATAGTATGATTGTGGTTCGATGAACCCTCTGCCAAGCACTTAAATGTGAATTGCAGAGTAGTCATGTAGATGTAGAAATGGTGATGATAAACGGGCATTCATTGGACAAATATATTATACCAGAACTGACACGTGACTACACTTTCACCCGGTTTGGGTGCACAGATCCTGAGAAATCAGTACCCAGAACAACCACCTCTGGTCGTAATAGCGGGCTTGATAGCCTGGGCATTCAGTCAAACAGAGCTTGGATGGCGTGTACAGGTACAGCTGCCCATGCAGGTTCAACACGATACCACAGTTCATCAAGAGTAGTGACTGGCGTATTGTGACGAGCCAGTTGCTCGGCCACCATTGACCAGACGTTTTCAATTGGTGAGAATGTGCTCGCCAGGGCAGCAGTCGAACATTTTCTGTATCCAGGAAGACCCGTACAGGACCTGCAACTTGCGGTCGTGCATTATCCTGCTGAAATGTAGTGCTTTGCAGGGATCAAATGAAGGGTAGAGCCACGGGTCGTAACCACCATGCCGGGTGATACGCCAGTATGGCAATGACGAATACACGCTTCCAATGTCGCCAAACACGGATGCGACCATCATGATGCTGTAAACAGAACCTGGATTTATCCGAAAAAATGACGTTTTGCCATTCGTGCACCAAGATTCGTCGTTGAGTACACCGTCGCAGGCGCTATTGTCTGTGATGGAGCGTCAAGGGTAACCGCAGCCACGGTCTCCGAGCTGATAGTCCATGCTGCAAACGTCGTCGAACTGTTCGTGCAGATGGTTGTTGTCTTGCAAACGTCCCCATCTGTTGAGCATACAATGTAAACTTTCACGGCCGGTATTGACTTCACTTAAAACTTCCGGGCTGATAGGCCGTGGTCGAAGTATAAAACTGTCTCCTCGCCGCTTTACCTCCGATGATGTCTCCCGCAGTCGGAGACGAAACGTTAGGAGACAGTTTTATACTTCGACCACGGCCTATCAGACCGGAAGTTTTAAGTGAAGTCCCCATCTGTTGACTGAGGGATCGAGACCTGGCGACACGATCCGTTACAGCCATGCGGATAAGATGCCTTTCATCTCGACTGCTAGTGATACGAGGCAGTTGGGATCTAGCCCGGCGTTCCGTATTAGCCTACTGAACCTACCGATTCCATATACTGCTAACAGTCATTGGATCTCTACCAACGCGAGCAGCAATGTCGCGATACGATAAACCGCAATCGCGGTAGGCTACAATCCGACCTTTATCAAAGTCGGAAACGTGATGGTACGTATTTCTCCTTCTTACACGAGGCATCACAACAACGTTTCACCAGGCAACGCCGGTCAACTGCTGTTTGTGTATGAGAAATCGGTTGGAAACTGTCCTCATGTCCGCACGTTGTAGGTGTCGCCACCGGCGCGAACGTTGTGTGAATGCTCTGAAAAGCTAATCATTTGCATATCACAGCATCTTCCTGTCGGTTAAATTTTGCGTCTGTAGCATGTCATCTTAGTGGTGTAGCAATTTTAATGGCCAGTAGTGTATATCTGATAGTCACTGGTAATAGAAACAGTTCAAGTGAGCTATTATTTACATAATACTATATTCATATTTACTGTTCATCTCAGTTGAAAAGTTGCTCCCTATCCAGGGAGTACGACGGGTTTCATTTTCAGAGACGACAGAATACGTTGACTCGCAATTTACACCTCCTAAGGACCAGAGACATTACTGCTCAATCATAGACAAAGATGGACGACATGAAACACGGTACATACGTAATAGAGATGGAGTGGTATATTTATAACTAAAAATGGTACAGATTTTACCACAAGGGATAGCAGCAGAAATATAAGTAACGTTCATGTGTGACCCTGGTCTGACCGCCTGCATAAAGGTCGATATAGTATTCTCAGTACGGAATATGGCCTCCACGGGCAACAGCACATTTTGCACCTGTTATTCATACTGGCCAGGGTAGCCGAGAGCGCTAAAGCGCTCGTTCCTGGACTCGGGTAGGTGCGCCGGGCCCGGATCGAATCCGCCGGGCGGATTAACGACGACGGCCGGTGTGCCGGCCAGCCTGGATGTGGTTTTTAGGCGGTTTTCCACATCCTACTAGGTGAATACCGGGCTGGTCCCCACGTCCCGCCTCAGTTACACGAGTCGCAGACATCTGAAAGACATTCACACTCTTTCACGATTCAAACCCGACGCAGACAGCTGGGGTACACTAATTCCGTCCTGGAGGGTACGGGGTGGCGGCAGGAAGGGCGTCCGGCCACCCCTTAACATTAACCATTCCAAATCCGTACTTAACCCTGACGAACCTGCGCCCAATACGGGATAAAGGCAGTAACAAAAGAAAAGAAATAAAAAGATTCATACTGGCCACTAAACTGTTGAGAAGTCCTTCGGAGATTTTGTCCTACTTCCCTCAAGATGGTTTGCAGTTCTTCCACGATTCTGTTAGGAAATGTTCGTTGAGAAGCACATCTGCCAAGAGCACCTCAGGCATGCACTGTAGGGTTTAGGTCCGGGGAGTATGCTGACCATTCCATACGTTGATATCTTGACTTTCTGATGTGCCCTATACGTCAGCTGTCCTCTGTGGGCAGGCGTTGTCGCCCATAAACAGAAAGTCGGAACCTAAGGAAGCCCTAAACAGACGGAAATGGTACACAATGATTTGTCTGCTACATCAGTCTGCTGTAACGGTATCTCGCGTGTTAGGCCACTGAGTGTAATGCCTGCCCACGCCATAACGCCTAGATGTTCGTGTACATTCTGTGGCATCTACCGTGATCTCCTCTCTCTGCACACTAAATGGTGGCCAGAAGCACTTGCCACAGTGAAGCGGGATTCGTGGAGAACGTCACACTGGACCACTATTGCAGACCTCATCCGACATGCCCTCTGCACCAACGAACTCTTTCTCAACCGTGGCGTGGTCGAAGTGGGACACATTTAATAGGCTTCCGAGCATAAAAACAGCCTGATTTAATCGCCGCGAAATGGTTCTGACAGAGACACGTGTACCGGCAGCGGCTGCGAGGTCTGCAGCGATCTGCCATGGAGTGAGATGCGTGTTCCCAACCGCCACTAGGGCTACGTATCGGTTCTCTTTCGCATAGCATATTCACACTGAGCGGCCTTTATTAATCGCGAGATGACCCTTCTGGAAGCACCTTTTATTGTGGCCATATGGGTGAGACTTCTACCGGCTTCGAGCCGTCCAACTGCACCCAAATGATGTCTTGCAGACGTGTTGCCGTGCCGCACAGAATGTCGCATTAACCGGCTATACTACAAGCTTCATCGGACATCATACTGCACGAACTGGCCGGCCGGAGTGGCCGTGCGGTTCGAGGCGCTACAGTATGGAACCGAGCGACCGCTACGGTCGCAGGTTCGAATCCTGTCTCGGGCATGGATGTGTGTGATGTCCTTAGGTTGGTTAGGTTTAAGTAGTTCTAAGTTCTAGGCCACTGATGACCTCAGAAGTTAAATCGCATAGTGCTCAGAGCCATTTGAACCATTTGCACGAACTGTCTAATGCATACACAGCGTTAGATTTCCTTTTGTTATCATTGATCGGGTGCTATAGCGATTGTCGGTTGTTCCATAGCAATTGAGGTTGTCCCTAGCAAGCATCAGTTGTTCCTTAGCAGTTGTCAGACAGTGTAGATTTATTACTCTCATGTCGTGTTAACGGTTAGCTGCGTGTTGATCACATAAATTAATTTCTAAAATGATAAAAATCACAACATACGATCACATTATCAAAATACTTCACTTTTTTCCACTAAACAGTATTTAACAGTCACATCATGATACTCTCGGAACCGAGTAAAAGTACTTGAGCAAAAACATGCTATTTCGCGAGTATTTTCAGAAAACAAAAGACTTACAAAGTACTTGCAATGATACAAATGCAGGCTATGAACTATTCTTTGAGAAAAACTACATAGAACTACCTTTTTGACTCCTATTTATAACATCTGTGTGCCCGCCTCCATTGCCACACAAATTATTATGTCAACATAATGTTTTCTTATGAATGAAAATTTAGATAAAATTGTAAGTTTTATGAGTAGAAAAATCCACGAATCAAAATAGTTGTAACAGACATCTTAAATAACCATGAATTAAAAATCGAAGTTTCAGGAACATGACATATGTAAAATATTCTGATTTCGTACCATATCTACGTCTACATCTGCGTCTACGTGATTACTCTGCTGTTCGTAATAAAGTGCCTGGCAGAGGGTTCAATGAACCACCTTCAAGCTGTCTCTCTACCGTTCCACTCTCGAATGGCGCGAGCTCTGATTTCTTTTATTTTATCGTGATGATCACTTCTCCCTATGTAGGTGGGTGCCAGCAGAATGGTTTCGCAATCAGAGGAGAGAACTGGTGATTGAAATTTCATGAGAAAATCCCGTCGCAACCAAAAACGACTTTGTTTTAGTGATTGCCACTCCAATTCACTTATCATGTCTGTGGCACTATCTCCCCTATTTCGCGATAATACAAAACGTGCCGCGATTCTCTGTACTTTTTCGATGTCATCCGTCAGTCCCACCTGATGTGGATCCCACACCGCAGAGCAATCCTCCAGAATGGGGCGGAAAAGCGTGGTGTAAGCAGTCTCTTTAGTAGATCTGTTGCGCCTTCTAAGTGTTCTGCCAATGAATCGCAGTCTTTGGTTGGCTCTACCCACAACATTATCTATGTGATCATTCCAAATTAGGCTATTTGTAATTGTAATCCCTAAGTATTTCACACTGGACTCGCATTCGGGAGGACGACGGTTCAATCCCGTCTCCAGCCATCCTGATTTAGGTTTTCCGTGATTTCCCTAAATCGTTTCAGGCAAATGCCAGGATGGTTCCTTTGAAAGGGCACGGCCGATTTCCTTCCCCATCCTTCCCTAACCCGAGCTTGCGCTCCGTCTCTAATGACCTCGTTGTCGACGGGACGTTAAGCAACACTAACCTAACCTAACCTAAGTATTTAGTTGAATTTACAGTCTTCAGATATGTGTCACTTATCGCGTAATCGAAATTTAGCGGATTTCTTTTAGTACTCGTGTGAATAACTTCACACTTTTCCTTATTCAGGGTCAATTGCCACTTTTCGCCCCTTATAGACATCTCACCTAAATCATTTTTCAATTCGCTTTGGTCATCTGATGACTTTACAAGACGGTAAATGACAACATCTTCTGCAAATAATGTAAGACGGCTACTCAGATTGTCTTCTATGTCGTTAGTATAGATCAGGAACAGTAGAGGGCCTGCGACATTTCCTTGGGGAACGCCGGTATTATTACTCGATTACTTTACGTCCATTACTACGAACTGTGACATTTGTGTCAGGAAATCACGAATCCAGTCGCACAACTGAGGCGATATTCCATAGGCACGGAGTTTGGTTAGAAGTCGATTGTGAGGAACGGTGTCGAAAGCCTCCTGGAAAGCTAAAAATATGGAATTAATTTGACATCCCCTGTCGACAGCACTCATTACTTCACGAGTATAAAGAGCTAGTTGTGTTTCACAAGAACGATATTTTCTGAATCCGTGCTATGTGTCAAATCGTTTCCTTCGAGGTACTTGTTTTTATGGAGGAGACTACTTTCTCACAATAGAAAAATGACTGTTTATCCAATGAAGAATACATTGCAGTCTGGTGCAGCTTAAATAAAATTTGAATAATTTTAAGCACATGTATTTGTTATTACTTGAATGACATCAGTGGTGGCGAATTACGTTATTTTCGGCTACTATTTCTCGTCGAAATTAGGTTTTTATCTAATTTTTTCTATTTTATAGTGATAGCGTGACTGTGTTATTGAGATCTTATGTATAGGAGCTATAACTTTAGGAAAAGTTCTCGTCATTTATAAACGAATCAGGAAATACATAGTAGTTGAAAATGCTCCAGGGTATCTCTAACTTCCACTAAAACCACATGCTGCATATTGTAAAAATGAGATGACATCAAACATTTCACAAGCAAAAGTGGTTCGAACGATCCATTTTGACTAATTGACCCTAATCGTCGTTTTTTACAAGGCAGAACTGTCGAAAAACCCCAGTATGGTTTAAACACCACAACAGTTAGAAGGCATGCTGGCAGTAGCAAAGGTGTAAGCCCTCACCTTCCTCCGACCTTGAACTGACCTACCCGACAAGTCACAGCGGGCTCTTCAGGTTAACGTGGGTATTTATTTATTTATTTACTTTTAGCTATATGCTTGATCCGTAGATCACGCTTGCTACAGTGTGCCAGCAGTCAGCCTTGAAAACTACAGTGCCCGTTCTGAGCCAAAAATACGACAGTATGCTGATTTCTTAAGTTTTCTTTCTTACAGGCGTACAGTGATTTGTGCATACCGTAACTACGTTTAATGCCTCTCTCCTTCTCTCAAAGAAACACGGAAGTTCTTCTATGGGTGGGAAGAATTGTCAAGCTGATGCGATTTCAGCTCACGTTTGAAGTTAACTTTACTGTGTATTAGATTCTTTACATCACTAGGTAGGTGGCCACACTAAGGCTTGATGATGCATAATGTAAATAATTCCTCTTTCTAGTGTTACATTTATGACTGTTACTGTATTCAAACTGTGATTAATGAATGAGTAAATTAATGTGATACTATTGGCAGCGTGCCCAACTGTTTAAAAAAATGTCTACGAGAGGTTGTAAAAGTCCTCTTGCCTACTTCTTTGGATGATGAAGCGTTGACTCAACTTGTGCTGCAATCGGACAGGTGAAAGGGGTTCGTTACATCAGATACGCAGGCAGGTGTTAAAATGAATCATGGTTGTTAAACCAGCCTGCACACTGCGTGCTATATGTGCAGGGAACGGTATTTAACGATGACAAAATTCTCTCGGGCTTCCAGCCGCGTTAGAGCGGTCTGAACTGCTCGACCTTTCAACCGAGTGCTGCTCGTCCATTTCCAAGTGGTGAATGTCGAATGACTGCTGCTGCCATCCCTTCAGTGACGTCACTAGTGCTCACTATAAGATAATGTTCTCGTTACGCTCTTGCCGCTCACACTTCAACACTCCGACGGCCGGGTTCCAAACTGTACTTAGCTGCAGACCGCCGTCTTTATTCAGGGTATTGTGAAACTTTTATCTCAATCTCCTATTTTATTACGATATCCCAGAATCCATTAGTCCGTGTAAATAACAGATGTCTCGGCAAAGGCAATACGGTGTCCGTTTTCTGGAGCATGTTCGGCCACCGCCGATTTCTCAGGATACCGTAGGCGGAAACATTTATCGTGTTGTACACAGCGCTATTCAGTAGTACACACAATCTGTCAGACAAATAACTATCCACACCCACACGGTATTTTATCTACTCCTGGCGTTTTAAGACCTACATCGTCTTTCACAGGCCTCGTTAGTTGTCGAACATTAGCTTGGGGCCCTGAAGACTGAATCGATTTTATACTTATAGGGATGACCTGCAGCCGTCAAGAACGGAATTAGAATGATATATTAATACCTTCGGCTGGTGACAGGCGTTGATATATATCAACGGGGACAGGTGAAAATGTGTGCCCCGACCGAGACTCGAACCCAGGATCTTCTGCTTACATGGCAGACACTCTATACATCTGAGCCACCCAGGGCATAGAGGATAGTGCGACTGCAGGGACTACCTCGCCCACGCGTCCAGCGAGACCCACATTCTCTCCTTATATGTCCACACACTAAATTCGTAGTGTCTCTATCCAACACACTCATTACTCGTGGAAGACATTCTTACGTGTCCGAGGGAACAGACACCGTATCCATATAAGTATACGGTTCTGGCAATACCGGCCATGACCTCCTCCTTCTGTGAGGATGCACACACATTACCTGAACTCTTACAGGACTTGGTAAGAATGTCTTCCACGAGTAATGAGTGTGTTGTATAGGGACACTTCGAATGTAGTGTGTGGATATATAAGGTGAGAATGTGGGTCTCGCGGGAGGCGTGCGAGAGATAGTCCCTGCAGTCGCACTATCATCTACCCTCGGTGGCTCAAAGGGATAGAGCGTCTGCCAGGTGAGCAGGAGATCCCTGGTTCTAGTTGGGGCACACATTTTCACCTGTCCTCGTTGATATATATCAACGCCCATCAGCAGCTGAAGGTATTAATATATAATTCTAATTTTGAATCGATTTTATGTCTTTTTTAGGAGCCGAGTAATCTCCTGTAAGTGAGATACAGAACGGCAAAAACACAAGCTTCTTCGTGTCTTCCTCGGGGGTCTTCTGCTTAAGTTTCCTCGGCAACATGGCTTCCGAAATCTGGCTGTTGTTGTTGCTGTTTTTCTTGAATATTTTTCGTAAGTGGCTCAGTCAGTTCTGAAGCTACCACCATCTGAAACGGCTTCTGCTTGATGCATCAGGGTCCTCAAAACAGAAGTTTTGTGCGAAGTGTGGTGCTAGCGGGTAGAATGTAGGTATCGGTCTGTGGGGTGAGTTTCTGGTAAACACTGTGGACAAGACACCCAATTTCTTTGCGGCGAATGAGGAAGCCAAGGATAGGCAAGGCACCGTCTGGCTGTTGATATACTTTCCGGGATGTGAGGTCGTGGTCCAAGAACTTTTCTGCTCCTTACGTTTCGTCCAGAACTGCGCTGGACTTCCTCAGAGGAGCAGTGCCTCTGAGGAAGTCCAGCGCAGTTCTGGACGAAACATAAGGAGCAGAAAAGTTCTTGGACCACGATCTCACATCCCGGAAAGTACACTCCTGGAAATTGAAATAAGAACACCGTGAATTTATTGTCCCAGGAAGGGGAAACTTTATTGACACATTCCTGGGGTCAGATACATCACATGATCAAACTGACAGAACCACAGGCACATAGACACAGGCAACAGAGCATGCACAATGTCGGCACTAGTACAGTGTATATCCACCTTTCGCAGCAATGCAGGCTGCTATTCTCCCATGGAGACGATCGTAGAGATGCTGGATGTAGTCCTGTGGAACGGCTTGCCATGCCATTTCCACCTGGCGCCTCAGTTGGACCAGCGTTCGTGCTGGACGTGCAGACCGCGTGAGACGACGCTTCATCCAGTCCCAAACATGCTCAATGGGGGACAGATCCGGAGATCTTGCTGGCCAGGGTAGTTGACTTACACCTTCTAGAGCACGTTGGGTGGCACGGGATACATGCGGACGTGCATTGTCCTGTTGGAACAGCAAGTTCCCTTGCCGGTCTAGGAATGGTAGAACGATGGGTTCGATGACGGTTTGGATGTACCGTGCACTATTCAGTGTCCCCTCGACGATCACCAGTGGTGTACGGCCAGTGTAGGAGATCGTTCCCCACACCATGATGCCGGGTGTTGGCCCTGTGTGCCTCGGTCGTATGCAGTCCTGATTGTGGCGCTCACCTGCACGGCGCCAAACACGCATACGACCATCATTGGCACCAAGGCAGAAGCGACTCTCATCGCTGAAGACGACACGTCTCCATTCGTCCCTCCATTCACGCCTGTCGCGACACCACTGGAGGCGGGCTGCACGATGTTGGGGCGTGAGCGGAAGACGGCCTAACGGTGTGCGGGACCGTAGCCCAGCTTCATGGAGACGGTTGCGAATGGTCCTCGCCGATACCCCAGGAGCAACAGTGTCCCTAACTTGCTGGGAAGTGGCGGTGCGGTCCCCTACGGCACTGCGTAGGATCCTACGGTCTTGGCGTGCATCCGTGCGTCGCTGCGGTCCGGTCCCAGGTCGACGGGCACGTGCACCTTCCGCCGACCACTGGCGACAACATCGATGTACTGTGGAGACCTCACGCCCCACGTGTTGCGCAATTCGGCGGTACGTCCACCCGGCCTCCCGCATGCCCACCATACGCCCTCGCTCAAAGTCCGTCAACTGCACATACGGTTTACGTCCACGCTGTCGCGGCATGCTGCCAGTGTTAAAGACTGCGATGGAGCTCCGTATGCCACGGCAAACTGGCTGACACTGACGGCGGCGGTGCACAAATGCTGCGCAGCTAGCGCCATTCGACGGCCAACACCGCGGTTCCTGGTGTGTCCGCTGTGCCGTGCGTGTGATCATTGCTTGTACAGCCCTCTCGCAGTGTCCGGAGCAAGTATGGTGGGTCTGACACACCGGTGTGAATGTGTTCTTTTTTCCATTTCCAGGAGTGTATATCAACAGCCATGTCACCCGGTCGTGAAAGCCTTCATTCTACAAGGCACCGTCTGTCTCTGCCTCTGTCATGAAGTTGGTGTTGTCATTGATGCTGTTGATGTGCTGCAACTATTCTCCCAGCTTCCCACGTCCGTGAGACCATACAAAGATCTTGTCATCGACGTAGCGACAAAAGCAACTAGGGTTTGCTGGAGCATCTTGCCGAAGAAATGGAAGCAGAAGGTTCCGAGGAGGACACATAACAGCTTGCGTTGTTGCCATTCTGTTGCTCAGTAATGGGAAAGATTAGCCAGCTCGTGAGAAGGCATAAAATCGTTTCGATCCTCAGGGCCTCAGCGGAAACTGGACAATTAAGGAGGTCCATGAAAGACCAAGTAGGTCTCAGAACGCCAGGGATGTACAAAATACTGCGTGGGTGTGGACAGTTTTATGGCAGACAGACTGTGTGTACCTTTGAACAGCGTCATGTCGAACATGAGTTTACATCTACGGCAGCCTTATAAATCAGCGGTAGCGGACCGTGCTCTAGGAAATGGCATTCGCCAAGACATCTGTTGTTACACGGCCTAACAGTATCTGCGGCACAAAAGAAGCGATCGAGATGAAAATTTGTGAGAGCACACTCAATGAAGACGGCAGTTTGCAGCTAAGCGCTGCTTGGGACCCACCACCGGAAGGTTAAAGTGGGCATGAAGTGCACAACACAAACATTACCTTATGTGGCGCTGGAACAAGCACCAGTGACATCACAGAAGGCAGCATGGCTATGCACGGACGGCAGCAGCAAGCATTGGACAGTCACCAGAGCAGCAGTCAGCTGACAGCTCGTCGATTTCAAACTACTTGACGTGGCTGGAAGCCCGACAGAATTTTATCAGTATATATCACCGCGAAACTATGCATTCAGCCTCTCTGACTCCAACATCGGTCATTCCCCTTAACAACGTTAGTCCCTTTCAACTATTTCATGCACAAACATTTACGTTATTTATTTACTTCTGTCAGAATTTCACAGGCGGGTGAGAAGTATACAGGCTATTCAGAATGCTTCAAGAATAAGTGTATGGTAGACAACATTAGAGCTTCCTGTTTGCTTGTTGAGATGGACTTCATGTAGTGAGGAGACAGTCATAAATGAGATGACTTGCAAGTGCGCAATCGGCACACACATTTACGTTGTTACTGATCTGCTTACAGCTCCAACGGCTTCCTGATCTGGCTGCCAGAGCTGCTGAACCGCGTGGGCCAGTACCGCGAACTCTACCCAGACCAGACCGCCACTGTGTGTGACGTCATCGCCGTCATGGCCGACCAGGCGGCGTCTCCCGTGTCGCTGGGAACCTCACAGCCCGACTACTACAGGTGAACACGCCAAGGATTGGCCAAAACTGTATCACGCTACGGCATCCACAATTTATACGTATACATAAGTACACCGACGGGGAAAAAAATAATTAACGCAGAGCAATGAAATTTCTGGAATACATTTGTTTGGCTAATATACTTAAGTGATTAACACTGCAGAATCACAATTTAACGTAACCGCGAACTAAGCTATTGAAATATAAAATGCTTGTACATTAATAACCGATGTGACTGCCAGACTGTTGAAAGCAAGCAAGCAAGCGTACTTGCATCGTGTTGTACAGTGCCAGATGTCAGTTTTTAGGATGGAGTTCCGTGCATGTTCCACTTGATTGATCAATACGTGGATGGCTAATACTGGCTGTGGACGACACTGGAGTTGTCGTCCGATGATGAACCATATGTGCTCGATTGGAGACAGATCTGGTGAACGAGAAGCCCAAGGCAACACGCCGACACTCTGCAGAGTACGTTGTGTTACAACAGTGGCACATAAGCGAGCGTCTTCCTGTTGGAGAACCCCCCTAGGAAAGCTGTCCATGAATGGCAGCACAACAGTGATACGCCCGCTAAACCCGCTGGGCAGAACAGGTGATTAGGATTGTGGAAAGGGCCAAGTAAGGTGTCGGTCAGTTTCACCTCAAAATTATAATTTATTGTAATTTAATAACACATTTACAACCAAAGCGGCAGATAGCCGAACTTTTACAACTACGAGTTTCAAACTCCAAATCTTTCATGGCTGAAGGCCTCCAAACAAGAAATCTTAAAAATCAACAAGGTAAATTTCAAGTGACTGAAGACACACAGTTACAATTACAAATAAAATATACATATATGACAGCTAGGCTGAAAGTCTAAAGGCAAAAGTGGTTAGACAAACATAAACAAGATGCAATACAAACGGCTGAAGGCCCACAATAAAATTTTCAAGATATAAATTACCATAACCTTTCAAGGCCAGAAGGCCGCAATGTTTTTGCTTAAAGGCTAATTTTAAGGTTTTAAGCAGCTGAAGCCCACAATTGATTTTTCCAAAATTTAAAAATACCATAAACCTTTAAGGGCAGAAGGCCGCAATGTTGAAGCTTGAAAGGTAATTTTAAGAATAAGGTTCCAAGCAGCAATGTTTAAGCTTGAAAGGTAGTAATAAGAATAAGATTGCAAGCGGCTGAAGGCCCACAATTAATTTTCCAAAATTTTTAAAAAAATGTAACCATAAGCCTTAAGTTTCAAGTAGCTGAAACTGCACTAAAAAAAAAAAAAAAGACAACACAACGGCAATAACGTTTCAGCAAATATCCACTTGCCAGCATTCAAACATACTTATAAGCGGGTGAAGACCTTTAATTTACATAAAACACAGTAAAACCAAGACTTTTTTAAATCATTGCCTATGATAGATTATAAACAGACAATTAAACACCGGTGAGGAAGACAGTAAAGAGCCGGCCGCTGGTGGCCGAGCGGTTCTGGCGCTACAGTCTGGAACCGCGCGACCGCTACGGTCGCAGGTTCGAATCCTGCCTCGGGCATGAATGTGTGTGTTGTCCTTAGGTTAGTTAGGTTTAAGTAGTTCTAAGTTCTAGGGGACTTATGACCTCAGCAGTTGAGTCCCATAGTGCTCAGAGCCATTTTAGCCAGTAAAGACAACAGCACTCAACAGCCTCCAGGGGGGAGGTCGGCCTATCCTCGTTCACTTAGGTGAGACAGGTGGTGAGCCCAACCACACTTGATCCGTCGGAACCCAACCAGGGGACAGCCACGGACCGACCGACACAACGACTTGCTTCCCGTCAATCGGTACGAGAGCTCAAACACAAAATGTTACGGACGTAATTATCCACAGTCAAATATGGATATGAATTAAGCTGCCAAAACTGCACACCGTGTTGGACAGCGACAACAGGTGAGGAAAGGACGCTGCCTGAAATTACGTTAGTGGCCAGGGCAGGTAACCGGAACACTAACGGCCACAAGGCAGAAAATTCCACTCGTGCACTTTAATTGTAGTCAACCAATATAGTTAATTCTACCGCATCACGGTTAAATTTTAGCAATACAAACACTCGGTGTTGCTCACAGGAAAACCTCCACAACAGCGAACCACCGAAACTAACCACACAACGTGAATGGACGTGACTTGGGTATTTGAAACCACTACTCAACTTTGACGTCCTGGGTCGGTGAACCACGAAGCTCGTAGCGATCGGACAGCTCCACACACGCTCCGACACTGCACAGGGACCGCCAGCGAACCCAGCCGAGCACACCGCGCGGAGATATCCTCCCTGGTCCACACCAACCGACCGACTACTCTCAGAATGCCGACAACATCTAAAATAGTCGTTAGTGGAACTACCGCTAACTACACACACAACCTGACAAACACTTGCACGAAGACCTGAACGATACCCAACAGTAACTAAGCGTGCACGAAGACAATTCGGGAGTCGATGCGCACACACACAAACACACACACACACACAGCCGACTCATGAACGATCGGCGAGCCAAAACACGTCGTCCGGTAGGAAGACCGACAGACGATTCACCAAGACCGTGGCCCGGCTCAAGTGATGCGTGGCGGCAATGGTCGGGCGAGCCATGTCGTCACAGAGCTCACTGCTGCTCCAACCCGACTGCACTACTGCCGCATTGGAACTCCCCGACTGGCAGGTCCGAACTGCGCTCCAGATGCATTAAAACTGGCTGGCAGCCCGAACTCGCGACCCGAACTCGCTAACAACAGACAACGACCGGGAAGTAACAGCAATCGACCAAAGATACTAAGAGAGGAGTATATCGATACGCGCTGCTGGTGCCGCTCACGGTCAGGCAAAGCACAACTCAGTGACAGTAGTAATTTAAATTACCGTAGTGGGGTGGAAGTACGTTAAGAACAGGGTGTAAAAGACGTGATGGGGGGGGGGGGGGGGGGGAACACGAGCCACGCAAGGCTCAAACAAGTCTAATCAACAGACTGGAGTATAAATTTTGCAGTCAGCGTTCCTGGAATAACCGCGAGAGTGCTCCTGCTGTCACACGAAATCACACCCTGGAACATAATTGCAGCTGTGCATCCGGTGTGTTTAACACGCAGGTTGGCTGCAGGCCCTCAACTGGTCCCCTCATAACCAACACTCGTCCATCACTGGCGCTGTGGCAGAACCAGCTTTGATCAGAAAACACGACAGAAATTTTGGAAATTTGTGGTAAGGTCTTATGGGACCAAACTGCTGAGGTCATCGGTCGCTAATCCTACTCACTACTTAATGTAGTAACCTAAACTAACTTACGCTATGGACAACACACACACACACACCCAACCCCGAGGGAGGACTCGAACTTCCGACGGGGGCAGCCGCACGGACCGTGACAAGGCGCCTCGGACCACGCGGCTACCTCGCACCGAAAATCACGACAGACCTGCACCCTGCCCTCCAGTGAGCTCTCGCTTGACACCACTGAAGTCACAGAAAACGGTGGTTCCAGCTCAGAGGAATGCACGCTACAGGGCGTCTGATTCGGAGCTGTCCTTGAATTAAGCGATTCGCAACACTTTGTTGCGTCACTGCTGCAGGTGCAGTGCGGTGCGCCAAAGCCATACGATGAAGACAATGGCTTTCCGGCTCGGTAGTGCCACATTGCCGTCCGGAGCCCGGTCATCTCGCGACCGTACTTTCTCATGGCCACCGCTGCTAGCAATCATGTACAGTGGCTACATTCTTGCCAAGTCTTTGTGCAATATCGCAGCAGTAACATCCAGCTCCTCATGGCCCTATTACACAACCTCGTTCAAACTCAGTGAGGTGTCGATAATAGCGTCGTTCTCGCCTTAAAGGTATTCTTGACTAACATCAACTCACCGTGGCCAATGTCAAAGATATCTCTCACCATAGTTACAGCGCGTATTTAGAGCCAGCCTGATTTGCATCCTCATTACGGCGAGCGACTGGCCCGAAATACACTACTGGCCATTAAAATTGCTTCACCAAGAAGAAATACAGATGATAAACGGGTATTCATTGGACAAGTATATTATACTAGAAGCGACAAGTGATTACATTTTCACGCAATTTGGGTGCATAGACCCTGAGACATCAGTACCCAGAACAACCACCTCTGCCCGTAATAAAGGCCTTGATACACCGGGGCATTGAGTGAAACAGAGCTTGGATGGCGTGCACCGGTACAGCTACCCATGCAGCTTCAACACGGTACCACAGTTCATCAAGAGTAGTGACTGGCGTATTTTGACGAGCCAGTTGCTCGGCCACCATTGACGAGACGTTTTCAATTGGTGAGAGATCTGGAGAACATGCTGGCCAGGGCAGCAGTCGAACATTTTTGTATCCAGAAAGGCCCGTACAGTACCTGCAACATGCGGGCGTCCATTATCATGCTGAAATGAAGGGTTTCGCAGGCATCGAATGAAGAGTAGAGCCACAGGTCGCAACACATCTGAAATGTAACGTCCACTGTTCAAAGTGCCGTCAATGCGAACAAGAGGTGACCGAGACGTGTAACCAATGGCACCGCATACAATCACTCCGGGTGATACGCCAGTACGGCGATGACGGATACACGCTTCCAATGTGCGTTCACCGCGATGTCGCCAAACAAAAAAATGGTTCAAACGGCTTGGAGCACTATGCGACCTAACATCTGAGGTCATCACTCCCCTAGACTTAGAACTACTTAAACCTAACTAACCTAAGGACAACACGCAAATCCATCCCCGAAGCAGGATTCGAACCTGCGACCGTAGCAGCAGCGCGGTTCCGGACTGACGCGCCTAGAACCGCTCGGCCACAACGACCGGCGTCGCCAAACACGGATGCGACCATCATGATGCTGTAAACAGAACCTGAATTCATCCGAAAAAATGACGTTTTGCCTTTCGTACACCCAGGTTCGTCGTTGAGTACAACGTCTGTGATGCAGCGTCAAGGGTAACCGCAGCCACGGTCTCCGAGCTGATAGTTCATGCTGGTGCAAACGTCGTCGAACTGTTCCTGCAGCTGGTTGTTGTCTTGCAAACGTCCCAATCTGTTGACTCAGGGATCGAGACGTGGCTGCACGATCCGTTACAGCCATGCGGATAACATGCCTGTCATCTCGACTGCTAGTGATACGAGGCCGTTGGAATCCAGCAAGACGTTCCGTATTACCCTCCTGAACCCACCGATTCCATATTCTGCTAAAAGCCATTGGATCTCTACCAACGCGAGCAGCAATGTCGCGATACGATAAACCGCAATCGTGATAGGCTACAATCCGACCTTTATCAAAGTCGGAAACGTGATGGTACGCATTTCTCCTCCTTACACGAGGCATCACAACAATGTTTCACCAGGCAACGCCGGTCAACTGCTGTTTGTGTATGAGAAATCGGTTGGAAACTTTCCTCATGTCAGCACGTTGTATGTGTCGCCACCGGCGCCAATCTTGTGTGAATGCTCTGAAAAGCTAATCATTTGCATATCACAGCATCTTCTTCCTGTCGATTAAATTTCGCGTCTGTAGCACGTCATCTTCGTGGTGTAGCAATGTTAATGGCCAATAGTGTTTGAATAGACATCATTTTTCAGATGTAGAAACACGGCTACCAACTTTCGTTTATTTCGCACAACCCCTTCTTGGTATTGCTATTTTCTTCCGTCAGTGTATATTTACGGAGCACATTTACAGGTGGAATAAAAACGCCTGAAAACGTAGTTTCGCAAGTCTTGGTTGTAATTTAGTAGCGCTAATTACCTGCAAAAATGTGGAGAAATTGATGAAACTTGAATTGGGGGAAAGATGAAATAGATATACCGACCGTATGAGTTATCTTCGATGATAGGGTGAAGGAAGCCACGCAACACATACAGTGTAAGTAGATTTAGGAAAATTGTCACTGTCATACAGAGATAACTTACTGGGAGCAACACGTGTTCTTCAGTGCGTACGGAAACGAGATCGGTGTTGTAAGGAAGCTGCAACTGACAAGGGAGTGAGACAGGGTTGTAGGCTGTCCCCTGTGTCATTCATTCTGTACATTGAGCCAGCAATACATGACATCAAGGGAAAATTAGGGAAACAAATTATTAAAGTTAAGAGTTAAAAAAAATACTTTTTAAGTTTGGCGATGAGACAGAAATTCTGACAAGAGACGAGAAAGACTTGGAGGATTACATTACACGATGAACATCAACATATGTAGAACAGGGATAATGCTTTACTGTAGTATATTATCTGGTGGCAGTGGAGGATTTAGATCGCACTAGTAAATGGTGTTAAAGTACAGACTACCAAAAACGAGAACAACTCGTCTTGCCAAGAGAAAATTGTTAACATGATATACAAGCTTAAATATGAAGAAGTCTTCCCATAATATATTTATTTGCAATGTAGTCCCATGTTGAGCTGAAACCTGGAACAAGAATGCATCTGAATCGTTTGATACCTGGTACTGCAGCAAAACGATGAGGATTAGATGGCGATCAATTTTTTCTTTCAAGGATTAGGCTGACGTCTGTTTCACATTGAAAATATTTAATTCTGTGGTAATATCCTCATTTCTAATCATTGTGCAGCCTTCCGTCTTTCTTAGGAACCTCATCTCCTACAGAGGTAGCAATCGATTAGAAGAAATAAATATCAACCAAGGTGTTAGACACCCACCATTTTTAATTTATACAGTGACTACATTCTTCATAAATGGAAATGTACAGTAACAAGAGGAATGACGAACATCTGAATGTACTTCTTTTTGCAGATCATATCGTCATTAATCAAAAGAATGAAGATGACCTGCCGGCCTGTGTGGCCGAGCGGTTCTAGGCGCTACAGTCTGGAACTGCGTGACCGCTAAGGTCGCAGGTTCGAATCCTGCCTCGGGCATGGATGTGTGTGATGTCCTTAGGTTAGTTAGGTTTAAGTAGTTCTAAGTTCTAGGGGTCTGATGACCATAGACGTTAAGTCCCATAGTGCTCAGGGCCATTTCAACCATTTTTGAAGATGACCTCCAAAGATACCAGCTGAATGAAATATGAGAGAAATACAACTTCACGGTTTTTGATAATAAAATGAAAGTAATAGCATTCCGAGGAAAATATCCAGTGAGAACAAAAATTGTTTTCGGAGATTCAGTTTTAGAACAAGTCTCTCAAACCTCTTATTTAACCTGACTGTGATACTGAAAATAAAATAGACACATTCCAAACTGTCTTTGGTACCGTTAGTAGAACACTGCGTCATAAATTACAAAAAGAGATCATCATGAGATTCTATAAAGTGATGGCGATTCATGTCTCATCTTATGGATTCAACCAAGGGATATCTTCATAAACCAGATCCAGAGCCGTAAAACAATAGTTAATTTGGCATTGGAGGGAAGTGTAGAGGACAAAAATTGCAGACTAAAGCTTGCCTTCAGTAAACTGGTTCAATTACTTGTAGGTTGGAGAGATGAAGAGTTTTGCACAGGATAGATTAACGTGATGAGGTGAATCAAACAGTAGAGTACATTATATCATACATCTGTTTTATGTTTTTAAATCTACAATCGGACCTTTATCAAAGTCGGAAACGTGATGGTATGCATTTTTCCTCCTTACACGAGGCATCACTACAACGTTTCACCAGGCAACGCCGGTCAACTGCTGTTATTGTATGAGAAATCGGTTGGAAACTTTCGTCATGTCAGCACGTTGTAGGTGTTGCCACCGGCGCGAACGTTGTGTGAATGCTCTGAAAAGCTAATCATTTACATATCACTGTATCTTCTTCCTGTCAGTTAAATTTCGCGTCTGTAGCACGTCATCTTCGTGATGTAGCAATTTTAATGGCCAGTAGTGTGTATGCGTTTTAGGTATTGACTGACAGTCCTTCGAACCTGATGAATTAATTTAAATTAAGATTCCGTGTCTAGTGATCTCGATTTGTATGGCAGATTAAACCATTAATTCCCTTCTGTGAGCTCGTCGACTTTTAGCGACAACTGTCCACCAGTGTCAACAATATTCACAGCAGTTAAAACTCATGACGACCGTTCAACGCACACACTGTGTTGCAGTCAGTTTTTCGAGACGCTGGGTTCCATGGCTGCCAACTGGACAGAGCCGGACGCTGGTGCCAACGTGACGGCAGAGGCGCTCGCGGCTGTGCTGGGGAACAGCTCCTGGTCGGAAGAGGCGTCCCTCGCCGCTGGAGCGGAAGCTGCCGCTCCAGGAGCGGCGTCGTGTGTGGCCACCGTGAGTGTGACCAGCTTCCAGAACTCCCTCATCACGGGGGCGGGGTCGGCCGTCGCCTACATCTCCATCAGCTTCATCATCAGGGTCGTCACCAAGAAGACCATCATCAGTAAGTAGGCGCGCTCCCATCGCGGTCTTCAGTCTGAAGACTGGTCTGATGCTGTTGCCCACGGAAGTCTGTCCTGCGTGAGCCTTTACGTCTCTCAATAGCCATCTCTTTGAACCCATTTTTGTAATATATTGATTACTCCTTGCTACTGTAGTGTTATCTTGAAGCTGTGGGAAAGGAGGACAGGCGCTCCAAGGTGCGGAAGCAGAGATAATACTGAGGGCAGACTCAACTAGGAGAGATATTGTTACATGAAGGAACCGTAAGGGGAGAGCCTTACGAAAATGCAGAAGCCCCCAGACGAGGTCCCAGGGCGCTAGTTACTCTTCAAGGAATTAACATGTAACGTCATATGTCGTCTAGACGCTGTGGTACGTTACCACCGTAGAACTTTGTAACCAACAGTCACGTACTATCATATGAAGCCAGCTTGATACCAGCCCTGAGAAGGCTCACAGGGGTTACAAAGAGAGAGAAAACGCCAAAAAACTGTTGACCTAGCAGTCCGTACTCCGGGGAGCCCGAGGGGCGGGGCTAAATGACGTATAACAATAATGTTGCAAGCCTTATTTGGCAGAGCAGTTACGTTTAGCTTTCAGCTGAACAATGTTGATACCAAATACGGACTTAGTGCAACTGCATTAACATCCCCGCCTTAGGAGCAGTAGATGGGACCTAACTAAACCGTGATTGGCAGGCGCCTGCAAGAGACCTGCGGGATTGTGTGGGTGGCTTTAAGTGGGAAAAACAGTGTCCCCACGCGACTCTTTCAAACCCCTAGACTCCGCATTTTGGCGGAGTTCTGTCAGACGATCTGGGCACCGAATCCGCTTCCGTCAACTCCAGCCTCGGTCCATCTCCACGTAAGTCTGCTCTCTTACTTGGAGTGCCTCAGTGAAGTGTCACATTCACTGTGTTTTGTTTTGCAACTAAGTTGTTGCCTTAAGATGCTGCTAGTGTTTGGTACTGTGGTTAGCATCCACTCCTGCGACTTCTGCACTGCTGTTGTAACAGCGTTATTCACGCTTTTTCTGACCCTAGAACTAGCCTCCAGTCTATTAGTTAGTCCTGTCTGGAATAGACAACTATTTCAAAACCCTGTTTGCCCAAGAGTCTCCACCACGAGTTCCCTACCGAGTCTTACCACCTGCATTTCTAGTAAATGGCTGTACCAGTGTTGGCTCAGATAGAAGAAAACAATCGAATGCTTTCACTGTGAATTGTCCTCCTGCCTTGTGCTCTGTACCGCTCGGGAGCGCAGACTGACCAGTAACCGCTATTCTCCCTCTCCCACCTATGCCAGGACAGATTTTTGTAGTCCGGTGCTGACTCCATCCACAGTTTTTATCCCGCACACGTCCCTCCATTATGGAGCTGACTATTGCTTGATGACCTTCGATGTGTCCTATAAACCCATCCCTTCCTTCAGTCAAATAGGGATATAGATTACTTTTCTACCCAATACGATTCAGTACCTCGCCACTACTTATCAGATGTATCCATCCAAACTCCAGCACTCTTTGCAGCACAACATATCAGAAATTTCTATTCTCTTCTCGTCTGTAATCTTTCTCGTCGACACTTTACTTCCGTTTACACTGAGGTGACAAAACTCATGGGACACGTCTTAATATCGTGTCTGACGTCCTTTCGCCCGGCGTACTGCAGCAACGTGACGTGCCATGGACTCAACAAGTCGCTGGAAGTCCCCTGCATTAATACTCAGCCACGCTGCCTCTGCAGCCGGCCACAATCGCGAAAGTGCTGCCGTTAAAGGGCGTCGCGCACGAACTGACCGCTCGATTATATTTCACAAATGTTCGATAGGATTCATGCCGGGTGACCTGGTTGGCCAAATCGATAGCTCGAATTGTCCAGAACGTTCTCCAAACCAGTCGCGCACAGTTGTGGCCCGGTTACATGGCGCACTGTCATCCATAAAAGTTCCATAGTTGTTTGGGAACATGAAGTCTACGAAAGGCTGCAAATGGTCTCCAAGTAACCCAACATAACCATTTCCAGGCAATGGTCGCTTAAGTTACACCAGAGCACACAGCCCATTCCTTGTAAACACAGCTCGCATCATTATGGAGCCGCGACTAGCTGCCACAGTGCCACAGTGCCAATTTAGGTCTATGGTTTCGTGGGGTCTGCGCCACGCTCGAATCCTACCGTCAGCTCTTACCAACTGAAATCGGGACTCGTTTGACCACGTCACTCTTCGATTTTCTCAGTCTTTTCTTTTAATCCTACTCGGCGAAGGCCGCACAGTTGCACGATCCCTCCGTTGTACTAAATCCTAAAAACGTTTCTCAGTCCAGCCACGAGTCTGTAGAGCGTGGTACGGGCGATGGTCTCTACAACTGATCGCTGCTTCCCAGTTCAGGCTGCAGCTTAACCCTTTCCTCGATCAAGACAGTCGGCGCTCAGAGCTTGTCGTTACCCGTTCTGTTCCGTGCCGTTTCCTCGCTGATGTCGTCCCCTGAGGCAGTTCTCACGGACTCTTTCGGAGATGCAAATAGTGGCTCTAAGTGGGAATGCGAGAAGCTAATCTACTTTAAATAAATTTCAGGACGCCATGTAAAACAGTTAACAGCCGTACCAACACAAAGGCTTTGGTCGACTTGTGGGAGGAGAGCAAACAGTGAGGTCATCGGTCTCATTGGATTAGGGAAGGACGGGAAGTAAGTCGATCGTGCCCTTGCAAGGGAAGCATCCCGGCATTTGGCTGAAGCGATTTAGGGAAGTGACGGCAAACCTAGATCAGGAAGGCCAGACGCGGGTTTGAACCGTCTTCCTCCCGCTCGACTAACACAAATAATTTCAGTATTACTTAAAATTGAGAGCATCGCTGGTACAGAGAGCGGGTCTGTATTGGATCCTAATGCCGACTGGCCACCTTGCAGTGCAACAGCGATCTTGAGTACATTTCGTACGGCTTCGGAACTATTCGGATCTTGTCGAGAGATAAATAAATGTCGTTTGTTTTCTACGTATGGGCACGGTAATACCATAGCTTCTACATCTATATCTACATCTACATCCATACTCCGCAAGCCACCTGACGATGTGTGGCGGAGGGTACCTTGTTCCAGTCTCGTATTGTTCGTGGAAAGAAAGATTGTCGGTAGGCCTCTGTGTGGGCTCTAATCTCTCTGATTTTATCCTCATGATCTCTTCGCGAGATATACGTAGGAGGGAGCAATATACTGCTTGACTCCTCGGTGAAGGTATGTTCTCGAAACTTCAACGAAAGCCCGTATCGAGCTACTGAGCGTCTCTCCAGCAGAGTCTTCCACTGGAGTCTATTTATCATCTCTGTAACGCTTTCGCGATTACTAAATGATCCTGTAACGAAGCGCGCTGCTCTCCGTTGGATCTTCTCTATCTCTTCCATCAACCCTATCTGGTACGGATCCCACACTGCTGAGCAGTATTCAAGCAGTGGGCGAACAAGCGTACTGTAACCTACTTCCTTTCTTTTCGGATTGCATTTCCTTAGGATTCTTCCAATGACTCTCTGTCTGGCATCTGCTTTACCGACGATCAACTTTATATGATCATTCCATTTTAAATCACTCCTAATGCCTACTCCCAGATAATTTATGGAATTAACTGCTTTCAGTTGATGACCTGCTATATTGTAGCTAAATGATAAGGGATCTTTCTTTCTATGTATTCGCAGCACATTACACTTGTCTACATTGAGATTCAATTGCCATTCTCTGCACCATGCGTCAATTCGCTGCAGATCCTCCTGCATTTCAGTATAATTTTCCATTGTTACAACCTCTCGATATACCATAGCATCATCCGCAAAAAGCCTCAGTGAACTTACGATGTTATCCACAAGGTCATTTATGTATATTGTGAATAACAACGGTCCTACGACACTCCCCTGCGGCTTCAATGACACTTAGGCTCCCTCTAACATTTAATATGCTCAAGGTGGCTTTTAATTATTAATTTTTGACGAGGAAAAGTCTTAGCTCTGCGTCTAAATGTCGGTGGGTCCCTTGCGCTCAGAATCTCCGAGTAGCATTCACTCTGTTGGCTCGCTCATAATCCTGAACCCCACTGGATGTTCCCCTTCACATCTTTATGGGATGAAGGTTCAGCCATTTCCATACTGCGAAGTCTACACAACTGAGACCGCAGACCTCTATCATGTGATACTAGGGTGTTCACGCTATGAGAGACAACGAGGCAAGTTTCTTAAGACCTTCATCAGAGCAGGAATTTCTCGACCTACATGTGTGGCGGACCAGTTTCGACAGCTGACCACAACGGATTACGTCAGTAAATAGTTTTTGATGTTGCTGAGCAACAGTCATCAGTCATAGAATAATTTTTAAATGAACTCACCGCCATTTGACTGCACTATTGTTTATTTAATGACGACCCAGGTATCGACCTTTCATGCCATTTTCAACTGATTATGTCATTACCATACATTGCAATATATATTAATGCCATTTTCAAGTGAATAAGTTTATATCATTACCATATATTGCAATATACGTTAATGACATAACTCAGTCACTTGAAAACGGCATAAAAGGCCGAAAACAAAGTTAAATAAACAACGATACAGTCAAATGACGGTGTGTTCATTCAAAAAAAAATAATAATAAAATAAAATAAAATAAACAAAAAACAAAAAAGGAGAGAGAGAGATTACGTCAGTGTTGCCCAGTTCCTGCAAGGAGTTGATATCCAGTTACGAGTCAGACTAGAAATTTCGAGCGGAAGAAGTTGTGATATACGGACTGTGTTGAGTGTGTGAGTGAATGTGCAAAATGTGCCATGGAGTTTACCTGTAATTAATGTAATTCCTAAAATGTATTGCATACCAAATCTGTAGTTACTCACTTCTCCGGGTAATTGGTTCTATTAAAAAAAAGTCATTGCTGTCCGTGTTCCGATCACGGGGACCGCACCCTTCTCGTCGCTCTATCACTGCACGTCGCTGCTCAAGAAAGGGAGATATGCTATTTAATTACAGCACCCGAGTAAAACATAAAATTCGAAAAGAAATGTGCAGCATTACAAAAGGAAAGCCACACATTGATGAACAATACTCAATAATCAGTCGAACAAGTTTGACGTCATAAGCGGTTGTAAGATTCTGCAACAGGTAGTTTTCATAGTAGACGATGATGACAGTTGTTATGGCTGGATGTATAGATGCAGCTTTGTTGTGTCACTGGTGTATATGACTGCCCTTGTAATATTTCTGGATTTAGTGCCATCAAATTCAAACACAAGTAGCGCTTCTTAGAGCAGCTGAGAAGACAGCAGTGGGAAGATGACGTAACACGATGTGAGGTGCCGATGACAGATTAGGCTTGTTCGGTGAGCGTATCGCGAGAGAGACAGCCTAATTTTTGGTCCCCCTCCGCTACTAGCTGCTGCGTTCGGAAGTTGCGCGCCAAAATTACAAACTTCTGTTATTAATATTAGAAAAACTAAACTGTGTATTTACTTTCATTTCAAGTGAAAGTATCTCTCAATAGCAGGCTATCATTCCGTTATTTCAAATGTGTAAACACTGCTACAGCAAAAGGCAGATCAAGCACTTCGGAGATCTTCGGATCGAGCCTAACTTGCATGACAAGGGGAGTGGTTCGGCAGTCTCGGAAGACGGACATGTTGCCTGCCTTAGTCGGTATCGGTTAAGGACGTAATTAGCAATCTCTGGTTATTTGGATGTATAACTGAGAACAGCTTGATGGTAATTACTCAGATATTCAGTTCATTGTCTTGTTTTTATGAAAATGTAAAGATTGGAAATTATTTGTGATTCATCAAGTGGAATCTAATTGGGCAGTTTCTCGTATTCTGGCAAATAAAAAGAGAATCGCATCGCGTACAAACAGATTAATTGAAAATTTATTTATTTATACAATATCGGTTCCTCGCTAAGAGTTTATTGCAGCCTCAAGATAACAGATTCGCGACCTATGTACGCGCTGTTTTCGGCGCAGGGGACAACAATTGTAGAAGACTGAAGGGGTTGGTGAACATTAATTAGAATTCCATTCAGAGCGTGGAAACAATTGCCACCTCGCGTGTAGTGCGGTGTTACTACAAAGGAGATCAGCGACACGTAATCTGTGGTGACACAGAGGAGGTTAGAGTTTCTGTTGTGGTCTTCAGAGACTGGTTTGATGCAGCTTTCCATGCTACTCAATCCTGTGCAAGCTTCTTCATCTCCGACTAACTACTGCAGCCCATATCCTTATGAATTTGCCTAGTGTATTCATCTCTTGGTCTCCCTCTACGATTTTTATCCTCCACGCTTCCCTCCAATGCTAAATTGGTGATCCCTTGATGCCTCAAAACGTGTCCTGTCAACCGATCCCTTCTTCTAGTCAAGTTGTGCCACAAATCCCTCTTCTCCCCAATTCTATTCCGTACCTCTACGTTAGTTACGTGATCTACCCATCTAATCTTGAGCATTCTTCTGTAACACCACATTTCGAAAACTTCTATTCTCTTCTTGTCTAAAGTATTTATCGTCCATGTTTCACTTTTATACATAGCCACACCCCATAAAAATACTTTCAGAAAAGACTACCTGACACTTAAATCTGTACAGGATGTTGTCTTCTTCAGAAACGCTTTCCTTGCCGTAACTGGTCTACACTTTATCCACTCTACTTCGACGATCATCAGTTACTTTCCTGCGTACGGAGTGGCCGCGGGGTTAGAGGCGCCATGACACGAACTGCGCGGCCCCTCCCGCCGGAGGTTCGAGTCCTCCCTCGGGCATGGGTGTGTGTGTTGTCCTTAGCGTAGGTTAGTTTCAGCTGTTTAAAATAGTGTGAAGTGTAGGTACCGATGATCATCACAGTTTCGTCCCTTAGGAATTCACACAAAGCTATTTTGCTACCAAACTGCAAAACTCATCTACTGCTTTAAATGTCTCATTTGCTAATCTAATTCCAACCTGAATTAATTCCACTACATTCCACTATCCTTGTTTTACTTTTCTTGATGTTCATTTTATATCCTCCTTTCAAGACAGTGTCCATTCCGTTCAACTGCTCTTCCAGGTCCTTTGCTGTCTCTGGCAGAATTACAATGTCATCGGCGAACCTCAAAGTTTTTGTTTCCTCTCTATGAATTTTACTTCCTACTCCGAATTTTTCTTTTGTTTCCTTCACTGCTTGCTCAATATACAGATTGAATAACATCGGGGATAGGCTACAAACCTGTCTGACTCCCTTCCCAACCACTGCTTCCCTTTCATGCCCCTCGACTCTTATAACTGCCATCTGATTTCTGTACAAATTGTAAATAGCCTTTAGCTCCCTGTATTTTACCCCCGCCACCTTCAGAATTTGAAAGAGAGCATTCCAGTCGACATTATCAAAAGCCTTCTCCACGTCTACAAATGCTAGGAACGTAGGTTTGCCTTCCCTTAATTTACTTTCTAAGATGAGTCGTAGGCACAGTATTGCCTCGCGTGTTCCAACAGTTCTACGGAATCCAAACTGATCTTCCCCGAGGTCGGCATCTACCAGTTTTCCCATTCGTCTGTAAGGAATTCGTGTTAGTATTTCGCAACGGTGACTTATTAAAGCGATGGTTGGATCAATTTCATACCTGCCAACACCTGCTTTCTTTGGGATTAGAATTACTATAATGTTCTTGAAGTCTGAGGGTATTCCGCCTATCTCATGCATCTTGCTCACCAGATGGTATGAAGGAGAGAAATTTTCGAGGGAAGATGTTTATCACACGCACGTGTATATCGCCCTCTGTGTCTCTCTTTTCCAACTTGCGGTACAGACTAACTGAGCGCAGCGGCTGAGAAGTATTCTCCGTCTGATTGCAGCGGTGAGCCTGGCGGTGTCCGGGGTGTGCGGGGTGTGCACCATCTGGGCGCAGACGGAGCTGCAGATCCTGATGCTGCCGCTCGCCTTCATGGTGCTGTCCGGGATGTGCGTCTCCGTCGTCAACACCGTCGTCGTGGATTCCTTCCCAACCTACCTCAGGTCAGCGTCCGTTCGTTTGTTTGTTTGTTTTTTCCCCAATCTTATAAAGGACTCGATGTTGCCCGCTAAGAATTCCTCTGCTGCGCCTTCTACGTCTGGCGGCAGCACTCGCGCCTACCGTCCTGAACTTCACTGAAGAGTCAAAGGAAATGGTACACCTGCCTAATATCGTGTAGGGCCCCCACGAGCATGCAGAAGTGCCGCAACACGACTAGTGTCTGAAGTAGTGCTGGAGGGAATTGACACCATGGATCCTCCAGGGCTGTCCATAAATCCGTAGGCGTACGAGAGGCTGCAGATATCTTCTGAACAGCACGTTGGAAGGCATTCCAGGTATGTTCAACAGTGTTCATGTCTGGGGAGTTTGGTGGCCAGCGGAAGTGTTTAAACTCGCAAGATTGTTTCTGGAGCCATTCTCTAGCAAATTTTGGACGTGTGGGGTGTCGCATTGCCCTGCTGGCACTGCCAAAGTCCGTCCGAATGCACAATGGACATGAATGAATGCAGGGGATCAGACAGGATGCTTACGTACGGGTCACCTGTCAGAGTCGTATCTGGATGTATCAGGGGTCCCATATCGCTCCAACTGCACACGCCCCACAGCATTACAGAGCTTTCACCAGATCGAACACTCCCCTCCTGACATGCACGATCCATGGTTCAAATGGTTCAAATGGCTCTGAGCACTATGAGACTCAACTGCTGAGGTCATTAGTCCCCTAGAACTTAGAACTAGTTAAACCTAACTAACCTAAGGACAGCACAAACATCCATGCCCGAGGCAGGATTCGAACCTGCGACCGTAGCGGTCGTGAGGTTTCAGACTGCAGCGCCTTTAACCGCACGGCCACTTCGGCCGGCGCATGATCCATGGCATGAGGTTGTCCCTCTACAAGTCGATCCGCTCGATACAATTTGAAACGAGACTCGTCCGACCACCAACATGTTTCCAGCCATCATTGGACTCAATGTCGGTGTCGACGGATCCAGGTGAGGCGTAAAGTTTTGTGTCGTGCAGTCATCAATAGTAGACGAGTGGTCCTTCGGCTCCGAAAGCCCATATGGATGATGTTCCGTTGAATGGTTCACACGGTCACACTTGTCGACGGCCCAACACTGGAATCTTCAGCAATTTGCGGAAGGGTTGCACTTGTGTCACGTTGAACGATTCTATTCAGTCGCCGTCGGTTCCGTTCTTTCAGGTTCTTTTTCTGACCTCAGCGATGTCAGAGATTTGATGTTTTACCGGATCCCTGATATTCACGGTACACTCGTGAAATGGTCGTTCTGTAAAATCACCACTTCATCGCTACCTCGGAGATGCTGTCTCCCATCGCTCGTGTGCCGACTATAACACGGCGTTCAAACTCACTTCAATCTTGATAACCTCCCATTGCTGCACCAGTAACCGATGTAACAACTGCGCCAGACACTTGTTGTTTTATGTAGGCGTTGCCGACCGCAAAGCCATACTCTGCCTGTTTCCATATCTCTGTATTTAAATACGCATGCCTATGGCAGTTTCTTTGGCGCTTCAGTGTATTTTCTCGATATATTCCGACCTCTGTTTTCCCCTACACCAGTAGTTTTCATACTGGGGGTAATTACCGCCTGAGGGGTAAAATGAAATTTTCTAAGAGATAAAAACTAAACCATTCGTTTCTCTTTCATAGGAGAATCCATTGTCCGTCGTAGGTTCTATTGTGCTTAATTAAACTCATGCTAATGGCTAATTTCGGCAGTGAGCCTTTATCAAGCACATTTGCTAGATGTCATGTATTACATACCGTGCTCAATACACAATGAGCACAATATGTAATGCATGACATCTAGCAAATGTGCTTGATAAAGGCTCACGGTTAAAATCAGCTAATAGCACGATTTTACTAAAGCACAATACAGCCAACAATGGACAATGTATTCTTTTATTAAACCGTTAGAACCAAAATATTCTGTTTCAGTCATGAAACTGAATTAATTTCAAAAGATCGCTATTATCGTCACAATTTTGTAAAAGTAATATTGATTACGTAAGTTATCAATAATTACTTTTTCTCAATTAATAGCATTAATGCGGTGGAGGTCACAGGTTCCTCACTTAGTCCACCCACTACACACACACGTTCTGCTTCGTCCTGTACATCGCCGCTGACAAAAATGAGACATATACGTAACAAATGCTAAACATCTCAAGAACATCTTCTCCAAACTGTAAATAGTTATTTCAGTATTCCAGAAATAGCTTCATTACTAGCTTCCAGACAGATAAATGAATTAATTGACAGCACGTCAGAGCAGTAACTACATAAAGGCTATTATAGTACTAGTCACCGTGTTATTATTATTATTATTGAAGTGATTACCAACTAACTAAACGATAGAATGAAAGATTTTTCTTGCAACACTTTTATTTTTAAAATTATGAAAGATGAGCCCTATTTAGTTTGTGTGTGTGTGTGTGTGTGTGTGTGTGTGTGTGTGTGTGTGTGTGTGTGTGTGTGCGTCGGCAAAGGGGTGGGAGCGGGGGTGTTAGAATGAATGACGAAGGAATTCATGGTGCATCGAAAGATCACATGTGCTACACATAACTCCTTCTCGGAAAAGAAAGTCAACTATTCACAGTGAGGGTAGACACCTACTACAAGACACACATCCCCTGCATTACTCCTCTCCACTGCGGCACTTGCTCGACCTGCTAACTGCAGCCCCATTTAAAATCGAACAAGTTCAGATGTGTGCACTGTACTTACTGTTAGTAAGTCACTTGATTTCTACACTCCTGAAGTGGCAGAAACTGGACAACTGGACGTCCTCAGGCTGTAAATGCTTTGTTCCTAACCACTCTAAAAATAATAACTCTGTACAGTGAAACGCCTGGTTAAATCCGCAGGACAGAACAGGTAGTCGGAATTGTGGAAAGGGGCCAAAAATGAGCGGCTGTCAGTTACACTCGAACACATACAACTTTATTTAGATGCCCAAACATTACAGAGCAAATTTCCGAGCTTAACTATCGACTGAATACCTCACACAATCTTATGGCTTAAGGGCACAACTTCTTTAATTTTTAAAATGACTGAAGGCGCATTATTTAAAGCACAACTACAATAAATTTTCAAAGGCAGAAGGCCCAAAGCTTTCTCCAAAAATATTTTAAATGAGGCTGAAGGCCCAAACAATCTAAGACTTAACAAGTAAGAAATTTTAATTTTAAGGTGGCTGAAATCCCATGATTGAAAAACAGAACTACGATGAATTTTCAAAAGTCAGAAGGCCCAAAGCTTTATCCAGAAAAAAAAAATATTTTAAATGAGGCTCAAGGCGCAAACAATACAAGACTTGATAAGTAAGCGACTAAAGGCCCATTATTTAAAACCCAACTAAACGTATACAAATTCAAACCATCGGCTATGAGCCATTAAAATATACAATCAAACACCAATAAGAATAGGTAGTACAGCCAGCGGCGCTCAGAAATGTCTGGGGGTCGATCTGCACTTGAGATATTTACGTTCGCTTAGGGGAGACAGGTAGTCGGCCCAACTACATCCGATCCGCCGGCAACCCAACCAAGAGACAGTTAAGGTTCAAATGGTTCAAATGGCTCTGAGCACTATGGGACTCAACTGCTGAGGTCATAAGTCCCCTAGAACTTAGAACTACTTAAACCTAACTAACCTAAGGACAACACACACATCCATGCCCGAGGCAGGATTCGAACCTGCGACCGTAGCGGTCGCGCGGTTCCAGACTGTAGCGCCAGAACCGCTCGGCCACCAGCGGCCGGCAATAGACAGTTAAGGGACCCACCGACAAGACGACTTGCTTTCCACCCGACCACTACACAAGGAACTCCAAAGCCAACACATAAGAGGCGTAGCAGCCCACAACCGAGTACACATAAGCTGTCAAAACTACACACACGTGTTGGACAGCGACAACACGGTGAGGAAAGGACACTGCCTGAATTTTATGTCAGCGTTGGCAGGTTACCGGAACGCTAACGGCCACAAGGCAGAAAATTCCGCTGGTGCACTTGGACTTCAAATAACCAAAATACAGTTAAACTCCACCGGATGGTCGCCAAACTTTCACCAACTCGAACACTCGCTGTTGCTCACGGGAATACCCACAACAGCCAACCATGAAAACCAATGTTACAATGTGAACAGACTGGCTTCGGTAATTAAATCAGCACTCAACTTTGACGTCCTGGGTCGGTGAGCCACGAACCCCGTAGCAATCGGAACAGCTCCCACACACTCCGACACTGTGCAGAAACCGTCAGCGGGCACGGCCCACTGCGCCGCGCGGAGGTTTCCTGGCTGATCCACACCAGCCGACCGACTGCCACACACCGGCTAGCCGGAAAATATAAGCACCAGACCAGAGATAGTACAAGGTGCGAATATCGATACACACCGCTGCTGCCACATGTAGAAAGAGGAAGAACCACGGCGTAACCGCAATAGCTGCAGGAAACCAAACGCAGAGTAACAGTCGAGGTTTAAACCAGCTCATAAGGCGGGTCCAGCGCGGCTCATACAGAACTATAGTAGCCCTTATGTAGTCACTCCTGTGTGGTGGCCTCAATTGATTCACTTATCTGTCTCGAAGCAGTTTCTGGACTACTACAGTTACTGTCTACAACTTGGTGAAGACATTTTCTTGAAATATTTAGCTTTGTTACATATATGTCCCACTGTTATCAGCCATGAACAGGACGAAGCACACCATGTATGTGTAGTGGGTGCACTATGTGAGGAACCGCATTAATGCTACTAATGGAGAAAAAGTAATTACTCATAACTTATATAATCAATGTTAGAGTCTTACAAAATTCTGATAATAGTAATGATCTTTTGAAAATAATTTAGTTTCACGACTGGAACACAATCTATCGTTTAGTTTTTACCGCTCAGTTTAGCCCTCGGGAGTAATTACCCCCAGTTTGGGACGCACTGGTCTAGAACACGTTGAGCGATATTTGATTATTTTTCAGTTGATTTCGTGGCTACTTTTCAGGAGGAAGCAAGGCTTGCTAACTCAGGTATAAGGCTTCAGATTACCTTGTTAAGAAACGTGCAGGCCCAGGTGTTTAAAATCCCGTCGTCCGGCTCCACCGCAGGAGGCCAGTCGCCGAGGCGGCAGGTGGGGACCCCAGGCCAATCTGCGGTTCACACACCTGTTCCGCGTTGAGACGCACTATGTGAGCCAAGAAGGCGAGATCAGTGCGGAGTTCCCCCGAATTCACACACTGACACGTATCAGATGATGTTCAGATGTGTGTGAAATCTTATGGGACTTAACTGCTAAGATGATCAGTCCCTAAGCTTACACACTACTTAACCTAAATTATCCTAAGGACAAAGACAAACACCCATGCCCGAGGGAGGACTCGAACCTTCGCCAGAACCAGCCGCACAGTCCATGACTGCAGCGCCTGAGACCCTTCGGCTATTCCCGCGCGGCTGAAACGTATAGCAAAACAGAACAGGTCACATTTCGTGTAACTTTGCAAGAAAAGTCAAACACACTGTAATGTAAACCATTTTCGTGTTAAAACCGGTAATGAGTTTAAAGGACAAAGAATATACCGTTGTGCACAGTCATTGTAACGAAGCAGGTAGACTAAACTCTGTGACACATTCCAATTTTCCATTCAACAAAATATTATGTTATCAGAATATCCTCGGGTATGATTTACTTCTGCTGTTCTTGTCGTAGAGAGAAGAGGTACGCTCACGAACTCTGCGTTTTGTAATCTTTAACTAATAATAATTCATTTTTTAGTAAAAAAAGTGTCTGCAAATCATTTGTAGAATGGCCGCATTAAATTGCAAATGGTCCTCATGGGTGTGCCGCAGGATGACGTTGTGCGACTTGTAAGTTTCGTGGCAGCATCTGTCTGACTTTTTCAGGCGGTTGAACCTTACGGGTGGCTAGGTACGACTGACGGTATCCGCACATAATAGTACTCGCGCGCGAAGAATGCGCAGACGCGGAAATCACGCAATTATTTGCAAATGGATGGCGCCATACTAAAATTAATTTGTATGTTTCTCTATGTTTCAGAGGAATAGGTATCAGGATTGTGCGTCATTGTTTGAGAGCAGGACGAACGAATTGTAAAAGCTCTGTGTTGACTAGATATTGTTTATCTACAAAGTCGAACCTGCAGCTCCTTTCTTGGACACGGAAGTAGTACTTGGAAACACATTTATTACGTGGAAACTAACGCAGTATTACCAGGGCCATAAAAGTTTCCCAACACCGAAGATGTGGAATATCCGCCATCGTCTGGTGCATTCTGCAATGGCACTGTGTCGGCAAGGAGAAAAAAAAAACAGTGATGTATGTATGTTATTCTCATTACTGCATCGTGCCATCCCACTTCTGCCGTACTTTTTCCAATGTAAACGATTCTTCAACGCATTGCATACGCTTCGGATCATACCGATATATATATTTTTTTCCAAATTTTATTCTGCCGGTAAGGGAAAGTTGTGTTACAATAGATGGTCGTGGCGCTTTTGAGAAACCGCTGGGTTTCGCATTAGCTTCCTGAATATGAAACTTCCTGGTAGATTAAAACTGTGTGCCCGACCGAGCCTCGAACTCGGGACCTTTGCCTTTCGCGGGCAAGTGCTCTACCATCTGAGCTACCCAAGCACGACTCACGCCCGGTCCTCACAGCTTTACTTCTGCCAGTATCTCGTATCCTACCTTCCAAACTTTACAGATGCTCTGCTGCGAACCTTGCAGAACTAGCACTCCTGAAAGAAAGGATACTGCGGAGACATGGCTTAGCCACAGCCTGGGGGATGTTTCCAGAATGAGATTTTCACTCTGCAGCGGAGTGTGCGCTGATATGAAACTTCCTGGCAGACTAAAACTGTGTGTCGGGCCGAGACTTGAACTCGGTAGAGCACTTGCCCGCGAAAGGCAAAGGTCCCGAGTTCGAGTGTCGGTCGGGCACACAGTTTTAATCTGCCAGGAAGTTTCATATCAGCGCACACTCCACTGCAGAGTGAAAATCTCATTCTGGAAGCTTCCTGAATAGCTCGCGCCGCGCGGGGTATCCGCGCGGTCTGAGGGCGTCTTGTTACGGTCCGCGCGGCTGCCCCCATCGAATGTTCGAGTCCTCCCTCGGGGCGTGAGTCGTGCTTGGGTAGCTCAGATGGTAGAGCACTTGCCCGCGAAAGGCATAGGTCCCGAGTTCGAGTCTCGGTCCGGCACAGTAATTTTCATATCAGCGCACACTCCGCTGCAGAGTGAAAATCTCATTCTGGTGACGGACGGATGTTGCACAGAGTGAGTGAGTGCTACTAGCCGCGAGACTGGTGGCTGCTGTACAGGTGATGTTGCTGATGTCGTTCCAGGGCGATGGCGGTGTGCCTGTCCCTGTGCTGCGGGCGGCTGGGCACGTTCGTGACGACACTGATGCTGGGCGCCCTCATCGACTCCAGCTGCGTGCTCGCCGTCGCCGTCCTCGGAGGCTTCGTCTTCGGTGAGTCGGCGCCGTAGCGGCTGCGGTCGCGCGGGCGTACGCAGCTCACGGCTCAGTCAACTTCTGGCTTCGTCCTCGAGGGCGAGTGTTCGTCAGAGACAAGGGTACCGTTTGGAGTGCCCCAGGGATGTCTGATAGGACCACTGTTGCTCTCTACAGATATATATACATAACCTGATGGACAGAGCGAGCACCAATCTGCATGGCTCTTTGCTGACGATGCTGTGGCGTACGGGAGGTGTCATGAATGACTATACGAGGCTATGAGATAATTAAAACAAAATTTCTAGTCGCGACAATTCAGTACCTGCGTTATTCAGAAGTGCAGTGTAATGTTACTTCAGACGCACACAGATGTCCGAAGGAAGAGGTCCTGTGACGAATGCAGTCCTTATGAAATACATGAAATGTACCGGGTGATCAAAAAGTCAGTATAAATTTGAAAACGGAATAAATCACGGAATAATATAGAGAGGTTCAAATTGACACGCATACTTGGAATGACATGGGGTTTTTATTAAAACCAAACAAATACGAAAGTTCAAAAAATGTCCAACAGATGCCGCTTCATCTGGTCAGAATAGCAATAATTAGCATAACAAAGTAAGACAAAGCAAAGATGATGTTCTTTACAGGAAATGCTCAATATGTCCACCATCATTCCACAACAATAGCTGTGGTCGAGGAATAATGTTGTGAACAGCACTGTGAAGCATGTCCGGAGTTATGATGAGGCATTGGCGTCGGATGTTGTCTTTCAGCATCCCTAGAGATGTCGGTCGATCACGATACACTTGCGACTTCAGGTAACCCCAAAGCCAATAATCGCACGGACTGAGGTCTGGGGACCTGGGAGGCCAAGCATGACGAAAGTGGCGGCTGAGCACAGGATCATCACCAAACGACGCGCGCAAGAGATCTTTCACGCGTCTAGCAATATGTTGTGGAGCGCCATCCTGCATAAACATCGTACGTTCCAGCAGGTGTTTATCAGCCAGGCTGGGGATGATGCGATTCTGTAACATATCGGCGTGCCTCCCACCCGTCACGGTAGAAGTTACAAAACCAGAATCACGGATTTCCTCGAAGAAAAAAGGCCCGATAACGGTAGATGTGGTAAATCCCATACCGTGACTTTCTCGTTGTGCAATGGAGTTTTCACAACAGTTCTAGGATTTTCGGTAGCCCAAATTCTGCAGTTGTGGGCGTCGACAGGCTCTCGGAGCGTGAAATGAACTTCGTCGGTCCACAATACGTTACTCAACCAATCGTCATCTTCCGCCATCTTTTGAAACGCCCACACCGCAAATGCCCTCCGCTTCACTAAATCGCCAGGTAACAGTTCATGATGCCGATGGATTTTGTACGGATAGTATCGGAGGGTGAGCCTAAGTGCCAACCAAACAGTAGTGTATGGAATGCCGGTGCGACGTGCGACTGCACGAGCGCTGACTTCCCTGTGCATAGACGAACCCACAACAGTCTCCATTTCTTCCTGAACTGTCTCAGCAGCATTACGCCTTGTGCTCGGTCGGCCACTATGGGGTCTATCGTCTAAACAACCCGTGGCTTCGAACTTCGAAGTCATTCTCGCCACAGCTGCATTTGTCAACGGACCTTTACCCGTTCGAATCCCCTTCCTATGGCGATAGGATCGTAACGTTGACATTCCCCATTCTGATAATACAGCTTCACTAAAAGCGCCTTTTCAGGTAACGTCAACATGCTGCGACTGCTGGCGCATCTGATTCTCTCTCTCTCCTTTTATACACGATTGTCATGCGCAATCACTGACGTTTTGCTGTCCAGCGCCATCTGTTGGACATTTTGTGAACAGTTTTTTTTTTTGTTCTAGTAAAACCCCACGTCATTCCAAGCAATGTGTGTCAATTTTTACCTCTCTATCTACATTATTCCGTGGTTTATTAAGTTTTCAAATCTATATTGACTTTTTGATCACCCGGTATTTGCAATTGCAATGGAATGATAATAACCAAAACAGAAAATATTTTGAAGTGTGTGCTACTGATGTGAATGAATAAATAAAACTTGTTTGAACACTAGTTGTAAGTGCTCAGTTCACTTTGTAGAACACCAGTGATGGGCGAAAGGCCCCACTATGACTCAGCACAGAGCCAAAGGAAAGTTTCACTTATAATATTTTTCGATTTTTAGTGTGGCGTCCATATGATGGGTACTGAGAAATGGATCTACGTGCATATTTTATTTTAAAATCTACCCCACTTGTTGATTTTAATGGGTGTTTCACTACATGAGCAATATGAATCCTGTCCTCTTCCACAAGCTTTCCTGAAGTGTACAGATGGGAGTTATCCTCACACTACATTCTCTGCTCCCAAAATGTACAGTAATCTCCTGTCCCCACACCCCGTAGCCAACAGTTTCCACCCGCTCTATCCTGTCACCTGCTCCCTTTGCCCATTCCTTTCCACGTTCCCTCACGCTCTTTGTGTGGCACCCTCTGCCAATGCAGCGACCTTTCCCCTTCCCCAGTGCCCCCTTTTCCACTCCATTCTCCTCACCTCCGAACGCTGCGCCTGTTGGCAGTCTAGCCCTGCACGCTCTGCCAGACAGTGCCCTTCTCTCCTCCCGCCAGTACCCTGCTTTTCCTTCGCCTTTGCTGTCCCCTCCAGATTCGTGCTTCCATTCTACGTGTCACTTGCATTCTGGTCCAAGCTGCCGCAGATGGCGGTCATGTGTGTGTGTGTGTGTGAGGTGTGCTTGCTTGTGTGAATGAATATCTGTGTGTATTTGCTGTTCTGAAGAACGCTTGTGATTGTCTTTTCGTAGTGCCTGTCTGTAACTCAATGTGTCACCTTTGTGGCGAGTAGCGGTATACCTTTTTGTTATATTGTTAGTAGTTACTAACGTAGTTCAACGTTGTGCTGTAGGTTCACGGGATGAAATACTAATCACACCCTTCTAAACAGGACACTGGGGTGTTTGGAGCCGTAGATGGTGTAGGGCTCGTACTATACGGTGTGTGACTCTCCCCCACTGCCGTAAGCAGTGGCTGTGAAGTGCCGTGTGCATGCCAGTCGGTAATATGGAATCAAAGTGGTATGATGGGTCGACATGCAGGTGTAACAGAATGGATTTGCCACGTCTGGACGTCTCCATACCAAACACATATTTGTCGGTGTATGGACGTGGACTACCCGATGTGTCTACAAGGAAGTTTACCCTTCTGTCATGTAAGACAGCAAAGGATCGGTGACTGTAAAAAGATCCCAGGCGACAGGGGCCAGTCAGGTGTGTTTTGCCTTGTCAACAACAGTTCCAAACCCGACAGGAATTCCTGTTGTCACTGGATGCAAGGCCTTCTCGAGCAGTTTCTGATCGACCATTGTGAAAGAGAACTGCACGGAATGGACATTTTGAGTTGCGCATTACTCCCAGTGGCACGAAAAGGCCACATGTCTTCAGTGGGCCAGACAACACAGAAACGGGACGATAAGTGACTGGAGGCATCTAATGTGGTGTCTCTTTCAAAATGACGCAAGACGTCGAGTGCAGTGTGGCATTTAGGTCGCTGTGTCTGGAGAGTGTTTCGGTGTGTACCATAACTTGGAGCAATTCATTTGTGTTATCTGGACAAGAAGTGGGATGTTTACCCCAGCATTCTCGGTCACCAAGCTCTTCCCTTGGTTCTATGTTTTCCGTGGTGAGTATGCTGTGGACACTGGCATCTTCCAAGATGACAACAGCCATGTTCACAGTAGCTACTGAAATATGTTCCCAGTTGACGACCACTCAGTGTGTCCCACTAAATCACGCAATCTTAATCCCACAGCAAATGTCTGGGACTCTGTGGAACAGAGGCTGAAATGTGGCAGTCACCATGCACCTACATCTGTATCTACATACATACTCCACAAGTCACCGTATGGAACTTGGCGGAGGGTACCCTGTACCGCTACTAGGCATTTCCTTTCCTGCTTCACTCGCAAACAGGGCGAGGGAGCAACGACTGTCCTTATGCCTCCGTATGAGCCCTAATCTTCGTGCTCCTCACACGAAACGTATGTTGGCGGTAGCAGAATCGTTGAGCAGTCAGCCTCGAATACCGGTTCTCTAAATTTTCTCGGTAGTGCTCCCTGAAAAGAATGTAGCCTTCCCTCCACTGATTCTCATTTCAGTTCCCGAAGGGCCTGCGTGTTGCTCCAACCTACCAGTCACAAATCTGGCTGCCCATCTCTTATCTGCTTCGATTGCCTCCTTTAGTCAGACCTCGTGCGGATCCCAAACAATCGAACAATACTTAAAAATGGGTTGCACTAGCGTCCAATATGCGGTCTCCTATACAGATGAACTGCACTTTCCTAAAATTCTCGTTATAAAGCGAAGTCGACCACTCATCTTCCCTCCTACAGCCTTACACGCTCATTCCATTTCACACTGCTTTGCGACGCTACAGCCAGATATTTGATCTGAATGGTGGGCTCCATGTGGTTCCCAAATTGTGCAGCGACCGTAAACCATAAAATTACCAAATAAGCAGCAACCAGTTGCAAAATCATGTTTTCTTTATTTACTTTTGCAAATCGATTTCAACTGATTAACAGCCTTCATCGGTGCTACAAATATAAGAATAAAAATAAAAATAATTTATAACATTGACCAAATGAATAAATGTAGATAAAGCAAAGTAAAATCAATTAAATGATATAGACGCATTAAACAATTTGCAGCGCCCCCCTTACGGTTTCTCGTTGTCATAGTCAATTCTCAATGTATCACTTTATGTTTGACACCCCGGCTTAAGACAGTGTTACTACTCAGGGCACATATTCGTTGAAAGGTAAATTTGTATGTGCATTTTAAATGGTAAATAAAGAAAACATGATTTTGCGACTGGTTGCTGCTTATTTGGTAATTTTAGATATTTAGTCGACATGACTGCGTCAAGCATCACGCTACTAGTACTGTCTTTGAACGTTACATGTTTTTCCTACTCATCTGCATTAACTTACATTTCCTTTTGCATTTAGAGATACCTGCCATTCATCACACCATCAAAAAGTTTTGTCCAGGTCATGTCGGTTGGTTGGTTGGGTGCTTTGGAGATTAAAGGGACTAAACTGCATGGCTATCAGTCCTTTTTTTCCTTAGTCAATTAAAACTATACCCAAAAGGAATCCTATCGCTTGAAATCTGGGAAGAAACAACATGTGAAAAACTATTGTGTAACCACACTGAAATAGAAACAAAGTATCAAGCCAAAATTAAAAACATTAACTATCAGGAAAATAGTTGCAAAAGGTGTTAAAACAATATAGCAGATGACTTGGATGGCTGGTCGCAAGAATAAAAAAGGATGAGCCAGCCGCTCTGCACCACTAAGTCATCTCGCATCCTCCTAAAGTCACCCAACGATGACACTTTCCTGTACGGCACAGCATCATCAGCAAATATCTGCAGGCTGCTGCTTACCCTCTCCACCAGATCATTTATGTATGTAGAGAACAAAAACGCTCCTATCACACTTCCCTGGGCCACTCCTGACGATAGCTTTGCCTCTGATGAACACTGGCCGTTGAGACGACGTACTGGATACCATTACGTAAGAGGTCTCTGAGCCACGCACATGCCTGGGAACCTATCCCGTATGCCCTGCCTTCGTTAACAGTCTGCAGTGGGAGGCGGTCTCAAACGCTTCACGGAAATCTGGAAATACGGAATCCACCTGTTGCAGTTCATGCACTGTTCTCAGGATCTCGTGTGAAGAAAGGGCAAGCTGAGGTACACACAACCGATGCTCTGTAAAGCCGTGATCGTATGTGGACAGAAGCTTTTCCCTCTCAAGGAAATTTATTATATTTCAACTGAGAATATGTTCAACGACTCTGCAGCAACCTGGTGTTAAAGATACTGGTCTGTAATTTTGTGCAGCGGTTCTAGGCGCTTCAGTCCGGAACCGCGCTGTTGCTTAAATCGCAGGTTCGAATCCTGCCTCGGGCATGGATGTGTGTGTTGTCCTTAGGTTAGTTAGGTTTAAGTAGTTCTAAGTCTAGGGGACTGATGACCTCAGATGTTAAGTCCCATAGTGCTTAGAGCCATTTGAACCGTTTTTGTAATTTTGTGGGTCTGTTCTTTTACCCTTCTTATATACAGGAGTCACCTGCGGTTTTTTGCAGTCGTTTGGAACTTTGTGCTGGCCGAGAGATACGCGATAATTGCAAGGGGCCAATGTTGTAGAGCATTCTTTGTAAAACCGAATTTGGATTCCATCAGGAACTGGCGACCTATTTATTTTCAATTCTTTCAGTTGTTTCTCTACGCTACAGGTGTCTGTTAGTGTCTCCTTCATATAGGTGTCCGTGCGATGGTCTAACGACAGTAAGTTTGCACGATTCTCCTGCGTGAACGATTTCTTAAAGCGAAATTTTAAACTTCGGCTTTACTTTTACTGTCTTCTACTGCCACACCTGACCGGTCAACGAGTGACTGGATAGAAGCGTTAGACCCACTTAGCGATTCTACGTGAGACCAGAATATTCTCGGGTTCTCGCCCAGATCTATTGCTAATGTATGCTGGTGGTGGTATCGGCGTTTTTACATAAATACGTGTCATTTGGTGGAGCTATGCAGGTCTCATCATCTGTGGGGGGCTTCATCCTGATACGGCGTACCTGAAGAAAATTTTAGGCTCTCTTCCTCACTGAAATGAGGCCATTTCTAATGTAGGCAAACTTTGCTGCACTCCATAATTTGATAATTTTGATTTTTCAACCGTTCATGCAATAACGCTTCACTATGGGTTCTGTAGCTGACCGGCCCATATACCTGGGTGCATTAAAGTGTCCACTGTCAGGAGATGTGGAGGTGATGGTCAGGGAACGAATATGCGCAGTGGGTTAACGGTGAGGACCACTGTGTGCCAGCCAGCGTGGGTGCGGTTTTCAGGCAGTTTCCTACATCAGACTACTTGAATATTGTAATAAAATGAAACGCCGACAGCCGTCCCTATGATCTTTATTGTGTAGCTACCAGTTTCGACGCTTCAGTGCGCTATCTTCAGGCCATAGTTGACGCTGATGGGATATCTACGCTGCACCAGTGGCCAAAATAACTGGTTTACGCAGATATCTGTAATTGTTGTGTCAGCTGGTGTTCCCAAGACCTCCAGTCAAAAGAAGGACATACAAAAACTAGCTGAATATTGGACTGGTACCGATGCGCTGCCTGAGCTACATACTACCCCAAAAATTTAGGAAATTTTCTCAAGGGCGACGGCCTTGCCGCAGTGGATACATCGGTTCCCATCAGATCACCGCAGTTAAGCGCTGTCGGGCGTGGCCGGCACTTGAACAGGTGACCATCCGGGCTGCCACGTGCTGTTACCGTTTTTCGGGGTGCACTCAGTCTCGTGATGCCAATTGAGGAGCTATTCGACCGAATAGTAGCGGCTCCAGTCAAAGAAAACCATCTTAACGACTGGGAGAGTGGTGTGCTGACCACACGCCCCTCCTATCCACATCCTCAGCTGAGGATGACACGGCGGTCGGATGGTCCCGATGGGCCACTTGTGGCCTGATGGCGGAGACGACGGAGTGCTCTCACACTCAATGTGGGATTAGAGGGGTAGACAGATTCCAACATGGGGGGGGGGGAGGAATAGGGGAAGGGGAAAGAGCGAAGGGTGTAGGAGGGAATAGAGGAAAAGGAGCAATGGGGTATGGGGAAAGGGTGATGGGGGAAAGGGGAAGGGAGGATGGTGGAGAGGGGAAGTGGGTGGGGAGTGGGGGAAGAGGAAAGGGGAAAGGAGGCAGGGGGTTTGACGTAGGAGGGGGAGTAAGAGGGAACTAGTGGCAGGGGCAGAAGAGGGGAAGCTGGAGAGGAGTGACTACCACTGACAGTGCCAAATATGAAATAAGATGCCAACCCCAAAGAGACACGGGAACAAGAAACAAAGAGGAACAAGAAGACTGTACGTTATGTGGCTGTGATACTATTCTGTCTCATGCATACTGCAACTGAAGATTGTTTGCATGTACTAAGAAACACTTTAGCGCTGGCATCCACTGGTACCTCAGAAAGTGTCTTCTCTTGTAGATGGTGTGGTTGGTACATGTTTACCACCTGTTCAAATGGCTCTGAGCACTATGGGACTTAACATCTGACGTCATCAGCTCCTAGAACTTAGAACTACTTAAACCTAACTAACCTAAGGACATCACACACATCCATGCCCGAGGCAGGATTCGAACCTGCGACCGTAGCGGTCGCGCGGTTCCAGACTAAAGCGCCTAGAACCGCTCGGCCACAACGGTCGGCCTTACCACCTGTTCACAGAATCTGTAATCACTTACACAGTGGAACACTAGAGTCATAGATTCGTCATAAGTTATCATCTACTCAAGCTAGCAGGAGCTGTCACCTCTCGGTCGGGATTTCAACAAGGTGCCATCTATGTTACATTTTTCAAGATCAATTTATTTTTTATTAGCGAGTGTCAGATGTTTTTCCTTTTTGATGGTCTTGTATGCTGTTCCAGTACTCTCCCGGACAAAGAAAGGCTGACAATTTGTGGACAGTAAGTAAGATGGCAGCTGACATTCGATTAGTCCCAGTGTAATGTTTAGCTACTTTTATTATTTCCTTTTATCGTATGCTGCGACAAATAAGATTATAATCATCTAATTTTGATTTTTATACACTCTAAGACCAAAAAAGGCGCACCACGAATAAATTATTCTAATGCGACGGAAAGTGGTAGATGTGACGTAATTGTACAGACAGGCAAATGATCACAGTTTCAGAAAACATTTGATGATTTATTCAAGAGAAAGGACCTCACAAATGGTGCAAGTAATAACGCGTTGGTCCACCTCTGGCCCTTGGTGTTGATTGTCAGAACTGTTGGGTATGCTCCCGACGGTTATCGTGACAAATTCCGTCCAACTGGGGAATTACATAGTCAAAATTCCGATCTGTTTGCAAGGACCCGTCCACAATGCATTAAACGTTCTCAGTTGGGAGGACACACGGTGACACTGCAGACCAAGGCAAGGTCTGGCAAGAAAAGCAGTAGAAACTCTCGCCGTGTACGGGCGGGCGATATCTTGCTGAAATGTAAGCCCAGGATGACTTTCCATGAAGGGCAACAAAACGAAGCGTAGGATATCGTCGACCTACCTAAGGGCTCCTGCTATGAAATAAAACGGCACCACAGACCACCAATCCTGGTTCTTGGGCCGTGTGGCAGGCGACAGCCAGGTCGGTGTCCCATCGCTGTTTTGGGCGTCTGCAGGTGCGGCTTCGCCGCTAATCGTGGCTGAATTCGAGGCGGCACTCACCGCTTAAGGCAATTCTACTTCGATCCATGAGATTCCACGCCGAAATCTTGTTTGGAGGTGCCCCAGACAGTGTTGGGGAACCAACTTCTCTGTCAACCGCCATACGGTCCAATACCGAGGAGTAATGGTCTTGGGTGGCATTTCTTTTCATCTGCGTCTACATCTACGTGATTACTCTGCTGTTCACAATAAAGTGCCTGGCAGACGGTTCAATGAACCACCTTCATGCTGTCTCTCTACCGTTCCAATCTCGAACGCCACCCGGGAGAAACGAGCACTTAATTTTTCCTGTGCGAGCCCTGATTTGTCTTATTTTATCGTGATTTCCGTCTCTCCCTATGTAGGTGGGTATCAACAGAATGTTTTCGCAATCGGAGGAGAACTCTGGTGATTGAAATTCAACGAAAAACGCCTTTGTTTCAGTGATTGCCACTCCAATTCACGTATCATGTCTGTGACACTATCTCCCCTATTTCGCGATAATACAAAACGAGCCGCCCTTTTTGAAATTTTTCAGTATCATCCGTCAGCCACACCTGATACGGATTCCAGACCGCACAGCAGTACTCCAGAATAGGGCGGACAAGCGTGGTGTAAGCAGTCTCTTTAGTAGATCTGTTCCACCTCCTAAGTGTTTTGCCAACGAATCGTAGTCTTTGGTTTGCTCTACTCACAATATTATCTATGTGATCGTTCCAATTTAGGTTATTTGTAATTGTAATCCCTAAGTATTTAGCTGAATTTTACAGCCTGCGGACTTCAGTGACTTATTGTGTAATCGAAATTTAGCTGATATCTCTTAGTACTCATGTGACTAACTTCACATTTTTCCTTATTCAGTGTCAATTGTCACTTTTCGCACCATACAGGTATCTTATCTAAATCACTTTGCAAGTCGTTTTGATCGTCTGATGACATTACAAGACGGTAAATGATAGCATCATCTGCAAACAATCTAAGACGGCTACTCAGATTGTCTCCTATGTCGTTAATATAGATCAGAATCAGGAACAGTAGAGGGCCTATAACACTTCCTTGGGGAACGCCGGATGTTAATTCTGTTTTACTCGATGCCTTTCCGTCTATTACTACGAACTGTGACCTTTCTGACAGGAAATCACGAATCCAGTCGCACAACTGAGGCGGTATTCCATAGGCACACAGTTTGGTTAGAAGACGCTTGTGAGGAACGGTGTCGAAAGCCTTCCGTAAATCTAAAAATATGGAATCAATTTGACATCCCCTGTCGATAGTACTTATTACTTCATGAGCATAAAGAGCTAGTTGTGTCTCACAAGAACGATATTTTCTGAAACCGTGCTGACTATGTGTCAATAAATCGTTTTCTTCGAGGTACTTTGTAATGTTCGTATACAGTATACGTTCCAAAACCCTACTGCAAATCGACGTTAGTGATATAGGCCTGTAATTCGGTGATTACTCCTACTTCCCTTTTTGGGTATTGGTGTGACGAGCAATTTTCCAGTCTTTAGGTTCGGATCTTTCTGTGAGCGAGTGATTGTATATAATTGCTAAATATGGAGCTATTTCATCAGCATACTCTGAGAGGAACCTGACTGGTATACAATCTGGACAGGAGGCCTTGCCCTTATTAAGTGATGCAAGCTGCTTCTTTACTCCGAGAATATCTACTTCTATGTTTCTCATCTTAGCAGTTGTTCTTGATTGGATTTCAGGAATATTTACTTCGCAGCAGGACCCCTTAAACTGTGGCACCCTTACATCACAACTGGATAGAATCTGACTCGATATCACTCAGGAGGACACCCAACAACTTTGTCAGTCAATGACGAGCCAAGTAACAGCCTGCACGAGGGCCAGATGTAAACCAATGCGTAACTGAATTGATCAGTTCGTGAACCTCTTTTCCTTGAATAAACAGCCCACTTCCTTATCTGAGTGGGTGGTGCGATCGACTGCCTTGCAGCAGCCCGGGGTTCGATTCCCAGCCGGGTCGGAGTTTTTCTGCACTCGGCGACTTGGTGTCGTGTTGTCATCTTGATCATTTCATCAACATGGAAGTCGCCCAACATGGTGACGACTGCAAAGGCTTCCAATTCGGCGCTCCAAATTCCTCTGGTGGACACTCCTGGCCTTGAATGCCATACAATCACTTCATTTCATTTTCTTGAATAGGTCATTTGTAATCATTTGTGTGCCTATACATGCTCATCACATCCAACTTTTTCCGTCCTATTTGGATAACTTCTTCATCGTTCGTAATTGATCTTTTTTGTATTACAATACATCCTCTGTCAGAGTCCTGATGAGTGGCTACCCTGGGTTCTGGCCGAATAATAAATAATGTGTACGCAGCTTAAACATGTTTTAAAAAGAGTCGTTTATCTGTTACTTTTCGAAGTCTAATCTGTGGAAAAAAATTCGAAACTATGTGACAAGTCACATTTCATTTCACTCTGAACTGGTCACAGTCCAAGTGAAGCAACTGTCACCGCTTTCAGTCACAGACGTAAAATCCGAATCAGCGATGCTCCACAATTTAATACACAGTCACGACACTGGTGCTTGTGTTTGTTAGGGTGCACCGTGCGGATAGCAAGCTGAACTGATGGGTATTTTGGCGAAAGCGAGTCGTTTCGTTTGTATTGGTTTTTATTACGGTTCTTATAGAAAATACTGTAAGTATGACAGTAAATTCTAGGAATAAAAAAAGAGACACAATACTGGTCATTTACAGATTTCCTGACGACCTTGAGAAATCGGCAGGTGGTCGATGAAACCGATGAGAGCATTTGTTATAGACACATCTCATTTGCCGCATGGGCACAAAACATAAATACCATGCGAAGCAAAGATGTATCTGTTCTACCTGATTGATACCGGAACGAAATTTTGTGCTCGCCTTCCACCCTGTATGCAAATAATTCCGAGCGGACATTCTGTACATTAGTCAATGCAATGCATGCTTGTTGTTTATGTCTACCCACAATTCTCACCTGGCACCATCTACCTACCAGCCTACAGCAACACAAGTATTGATTGCAACAGTTCGTTTGCTATTGCAACTATAATCTGCCATTGCTTGTTGTACATTTTTTGCTCTACATGGGGTATTTTTTATTATAGTTATATCCGTTTCACTTAGCCACCCACTTCCAGTCACTGACAACCATTGAATGAATATACTGTAGTTATCACATTTATTTTAGTCAGAATTCCATACATCTATTATTGTGAACACACTACCTAGCCTGGTGGTTCAGAAATATCGAAAATGAATTTTGCTGAAATAACTTGGAACACCTCGCAGTAAAACAATTATTTCCCCAATGATCGACCTTAATTTAGCCGTTTTCGGATATTATCGAGTATTCACGTGATGCCTCCCGACACTACCTGTGACGAGATAAACTAAACTACAGTCGTACTTGTTAATCCTCTCCCTACTTCTTACTTTCTGAATATCACTGCCTGCACGTCCTATCTTTGACATATGGGCTAGTTTATGGAGTCATACGTATCAAAAGTAATTTTCAAAAACCTATTTTTTGTTGTGGTTGAGTATGAAGCACTGAAACCCGCCACACCTCTGTGTTTGCACTGTCATGCGGCTGTTGATAAAATAAGAACCTCTCTTTATTGTTTACAGTGTGTGGTGTCTTGTCGACGCTGCTGCCATCTGAAGCGAAGATGAAGGAGCTCCGGCACTGACGACGCAGATGTCGATGACTCGAGTCTACATTAAGCAGCTACGGAGTGCTGAGTGTGAAACCCATTCTGTGATATTTCGTTGTGACACTTTTCAAAGAATGATATGTTTGTAATAAAGGAACTGCATTTTCCTTTCCTACTTTTGTACATTGTTTTCAGGGAGAAGTAAAACAATAATAATAAAACAAGTAATAATTATTTTGCTTGCAACGAAGTCCACAGCCGTCAGATATTGTAACCACACTTACACCTTGTCCTCGGCTCAGTCCAGTGGGGAACCGTGGACTAAAATATCCACTGCACATTTTTTGCTCGGAAAACTACCACTACGTAACGATAATCGACTGCACTGGTTCTCCACCCGTGGTCTGTGCCGCCTTCGCAGACGACGTGGTGCTCTTGGTGCGGTCGGGCGACGAAATACAACCTGAACAGAACAGAATCGAAGCATTTGAGTTGTGGTGCCACAGACGAATGTTGAAAATTAGATGGACTGATAAGGTGAATGAGGAAGTTCTACGCAGAATCAGGGAGGAAAGGAATATGTGGAAAACACTGATAAGGAGAAGGGACATGACGATTGGACATCTGTTAAGACATGATGGAATGACTTCCACGGTACTAGAGGGAGCTGTAGGGGGCAAAAACTGTAGAGGAAGACAGAGATTGGAATACATCCAGCAAATAATAGAGGACGTAGGTTGCAAGTGCTACTCTGAGATGAAAAGGTTAGCACATGAGAGGAATTCGTGGCGGGCCGCATCAAACCAGTCAGAAGACTGATGACAAGAAAAAAAAGTTCTGATGATCAGCACCAGAGTTGTCAGCGAGGTTGACAGACGAAGATTGTCCGGCTATTTTCATAGTTCCATACCCCAGCCGGTGAAAACGGAACCCATATAGGATCAGTCTGTTGTCCGTCTATCTATCTGCGCAACTGTTAAAAACCCTTTTTCTCAGGAATGTTTAGACGTCTCAGGTTGAAAGTTCTGTCACATATTAAGGTCTGTGGTCCCTTGGTAGCGTAAAACATTGAAGCTTTTAAGTCAACGCAATCAAAAGTGACGTCCAATTATGTCACATATTTTGACCCTCGCAAACTCATTCGACAAAACCTATAGGATACTTTCCGCTGGTCTAGAATCATGACATTTGAGAAGGAACAAGATTTCACAGTAAAAGTAAGAAAAATTTGTAAACTGGAAATTTGTTGTATCACACGAAAAATTTTTTTGTCATTGGTTCAAAAAATGGTTCAAATGGCTCTGAGCACTATGGGACTCAACTGCTGAGGTCATTAGTCCCCTAGAACTTAGAACTAGTTAAACCTAACTAACCTAAGGACATCACAAACATCCATGCCCGAGGCAGGATTCGAACCTGCGACCGTAGCGGTCTTGCGGTTCCAGACTGCAGCGCCTTTAACCGCACGGCCACTTCGGCCGGCCTTTTGTCATTCGTCATCTGACAGTCAGTATGTCTGTATGCCTCTTAAGGCTTCCTTTTCTAGAGAACGGGTAGCCGTATAAGGTTAAAATGTACAGTAGGTCACATATTGATGTCCTTGATCGCTTATCGGCATACGAAATTGAAGCTTCCAATCAATGCAATCGAAAGAAACGTCCATTTAAGCCATGTAATTCATATTCGGAAACTCAGTCATCAAAACCCATAGGGTACTTTCTATTGGGATGGAATCATGAAATTTGCAAGAAGCAAGGTTTCACAGTACAACCAAAGGAAAAAAATGTGGAAAATGTTAATTTGTAACTATATCATACTTTTCTATGGTGTTTGTTATCTGTCAGCGTGTCTGTCCATCACAGGCATATCTTTTGATTGCATTGGCTTCGAGGTTTATATTTTGAATAGCAACAAGTGGCCAAAGACCTTACAATTTGACAAAAATTCCAACTTCATACTTCTGCCTATCCTTGAGAAAAGAAAGCGTGTTAAGCGATGGACGGTCATGACGATAGTCGGACAACAAATGTCATAAAAGGTATTTTTTCGTGTGATATTATTACTAATTAACACGTCTCTCATTTTCTTGTGTACTTTTGTTGCAGTACTTTGCTTCTTGCCAAATTTACTGTCCTAGGTCAAGTGAAAGGACCATACAGGCCTCGATGAGGGAGTTTCAGATTTCCAAAACATGTAACGTAAATGGTCGTCTACTTTGGCTGCGCTGACTTAGAAGCTTTTATTCTGTGCACCGTCAGGAGGCCGAATACCTTACCCCGTGGCATAAATTTCAACTTGATATCTCTACCCATTCCTGAGAAGGAACGTGTTAAGTGATGGACGGACATACCACGCTAGTCTGTCAAGATATGACAAAATAAAAACATTTTTTTCATTTGATATTATTACAACTAACTTTTCGCATTTTTCCTAGGTCAACTGAAAGTACCCTGCAGGTTTTGATAAGCGAGTTTTCGGTTGCCAAAATATCTGACACAAATCACCGCGTCTTTTAATTACGTTGACTTAGAAGCTTGTATTTTGTGCACTACCAGGGCACCGAAGACCTTAGAACGTGACATAAATTTCAACCTTTTGCCTCTACCCATTCCTAAGAAGAAGGCTGCGAAGTGGTGGACGGACATCCCGAAAGCCGGACAAAAAAATTACAGGAAAGGTGCTTTTTTCGTGTTACTTTATGACAAATTAACAGTTTTCGCATTTACTCGTATACTCTTGCTGTTAAATCTCGCTTACCCCGCTTCTTGCCGAATTTGACGATCATAAAGTCAACTACAGGGTTCGACGAGTGAGTTTTCGATTACCATAATCTGTTAGATAAATGGCCGTATCTTTTGATTGCATTGACTTGGAAGCTTATATTTTGTACAGTACCAAGGGAACAAAGACATTGCTGTTTTTATTCATTTTGTTTTACACGTCTAGTTCCGTAGACCCAAATTTAGGAGCAAATCTTCATCGTCATGGAATTTGTCAGTACACTTAATTACAAGAGAAAACTAATAATAGATAAAATAAAACGCTTATGAATCCTAAATAGACAGCAAGATATAAGTTTATATAAAAGCAATCAACAATGTAAAATAGGAATTTGCTTAATTTTTCAAGGAACTACACGACGGTATAGAAGGGGTGACTCATGAGATAACTCTTCAGTTTATATTTGAAAGCACGTGGATTACTGCTAAGATTTTTGATTCTTGTGGCACTTTATTGAAAATGGATGCAGCGTAATAGTGCACGCCTTTCTGCACAAAAGTCAAGGAGACGCACTCCATCTGCAGACTGAACTCCTGGCCAGAATTAACTGCGAGAAATGTGCTGCTTGTTTGGAACAAGCTCATATTTTTAAAAGAAACGACATTAAAGAACATATTTAGTGAGAGAACAATGTCAGAATATCCAGATTAATGAACAGGAGTCAACAAGAGGTTTTCTGAACATATACCAGTTATTGTCTGAACCGCCTGTTTCTGAGTGAAATATACTCTCTGAGAATGAGAAGAGTTACCCCAACATACAGGGTGGAGCGAAATTCGCGCACTCGGACTTCGCAGCGCCAGTCCTCACATGCCATAGATAAAAAAAATGTCCCTCACAAAATTTCGTCCGGCGATTACATCCGGCAGAGAAAGGAAGTTAAAGTGTGGCAATCTGGCAGCACTGTAACTACATGTATGGTAACTTTCTCTATCAGCACATTTTGCTGGTGCTGTACAGTTGGTGCAATGGATAAAGGTTTCGGTGAGCATGCAGGAGGTAGAGGGTTCGATCCGGGGTTGGGGCGCATTTCTTTTATTTTCCAATTTCATTATGGTATTTCATACTGTAATATACACCGTTTCTTAGGTTACATGTATCCTAAATTTAGAAAATTTTGTAACGCTGGTTAGACAAGTAAGAAATAGACAGCTGAAACAAACGACCTGTTACAGGACAGAATAACTACAAAAACAATATCAATTTCGAGAAACTAAAGATGATAGCATAGTACTTGTCACTTATACTACATGTAATATGAGCACTAAGATGTCGCACACTAGCAACCTGTGACAATAGAAATGTCCATATTAATGACCGCAAGACCTTCACAACAGAATACGTTGTCCTCAAAGCGACCTCCCTATACATCCAAACACTGAGCAACCCACCGGATCATACAGCACTGGACCCTACGCAGCAAAGCTGCGATCACAGTAACAAGAATGGCGTGAACAAGTGCTACCAATTCTTTCACATTCGTCTGCGGAGTAGAGTACACATGCCGAACATGAAGTGGAACATCTTCCAGCACATGAGGCAGATAGTTTGTGAGGAATGCATGGTACCTTCATGCATTCAACCGGTCAGGCAACATGTAGGGGGCCCAAACACCTGTCGCCCAGTATTCCGGCCCAGATGTTGATACCAATGCGAACTTGATATCCACAGTCGCGGGTGACATGCCCTCACGACTGAATGCTCCTTCATCTGACCATATTACGGTGTTCACGAAGTCATCGTTGACTTCCTGTTGTTGTTGGAACCATTCACAGAATTGCGTCCGCTGATGGCGATCTGCAGAGTGCAGGTATTGCGTGAAAGCATAATGAGAGGGACGTATGAAGACGGTAACTGTTCTCGAAAGAACAACTACCATTGATAACGGAGAAACGTGTCTAGAATAAATGATAATTAATTGAAACCCTCAGCTGCCGACAGGTGTTGTGGATATACCTCGATGGGGAAAGCTGAAAATGTTTGCCCCGACCAGTACTCAACCCAGGATCTCCTGCTTACATGGCAGACGCTCCATCTATCTGAGCCACTGAGGACACATAAGAATAGCGCGACTGCAGGGACTTATCCCTTACACGCTTCCCGTGAGACCCACATTCCCAACTGTCCACAATCTACATGCGTAATGTACCTAACAGATATTTGCCCATCCACTCATTACTCGCGCACACTAAGGTGACGATTCCCGTAAGAGTTCGGGCAACCTGTGCGAATTCGCACAGACGAAGGTCAATGGCTGGGTAGCCTTTAACTATATATATGAAGATAATAACTGTTGATGAACGTGCAGCTTCTCTAGAATAAATCTGAATGACGTCGACGAGGTTATCTATACACACAGAAAGAAGGATCCTTTATTGTATGATTATATGATAGCGGAACAAACACTGGTAGCAGTTACTTCTGTAAAATATCTGGGAGTATGCGTGCGGAACGATTTGAAGTGGAATGATCATATAAAATTAATTGTTGGTAAGGCGGGTACCAGGTTGAGATTCATTGGGAGAGTACTTAGAAAATGTAGTGCATCAACAAAGGAGGTGGCTTACAAAACATTCGTTCTACCTATACTCGAGTATTGCTCATCAGTGTGGGATCCGTACCAGATCGGGTTGACGGAGGAGATAGAGAAGATCCAAAGAAGAGCGGCGCGTTTCGTCACAGGGTTATTTGGTAACCGTGATAGCGTTACGGAGATGTTTAATACACTCAAGTGGCAGACTCTGCAAGAGAGGCGCTCTGCATCGCGGTGTAGCTTGCTCGCCAGGTTTCGAGAGGGTGCGTTTCTGGATGAGGTATCGAATATATTGCTTCCCCCTACTTATACCTCCCGAGGAGATCACGAATGTAAAATTAGAGAGATTAGAGCGCGCACGGAGGCTTTCAGACAGTCGTTCTTCCCGCGAACCATACGCGACTGGAACAGGAAAGGGAGGTAATGACAGTGGCACGTAGGGTGCCCTCCGCCTCACACCGTTGGGTGGCTTGCGGAGTATAAATGTAGATGTAGATGTAGCAGCATATTCACGAGCGGCAACACCAGCCCGGTTATCAGATGCACCAAGGACCAGAATCATATCCACATATTCATCGTTTGTGTATGCTATAGGTCTGCCCACTGGTTTAGAGGTTTAATGAGAAAATTCGATACGTCTACGCATGTACATTGGAGTCTGTCACGGGCGAGTTAATCCAATCGCAACTAGTCCGTGTCTAGTGGACAGCGCATACAGTATTAACACACTGTCAGTCCTGTGCGCTGTTCCACCTAAAGCGCATTACACCTCTGACAGATACTGCTCTGGATGACTCATCCCAACACCGCTAACTGTAAAATTTTCGGTTTCGAATTACACTGTTTCCCTAACGGTCAGAGACGTGATGTTTTCACAATCCCATCTATAGAATAACAACAACAACAACAATCATAATAATAATAATAATAATGCATCGAGATACGTACTAAAGAGCATGTGGTTACCAGACATAATTAGTGGGACCACGGTGGTAACACATACAAATAGTAACCGAGTTTGGACATTATTCGCAAAGCACTTTGCTAGTCCTAACGAAATGTAATGGACCTGAATGAGGCAAGAATAATAACTGGTACTAATCCATGGGACCGTTGGAGGAGGGTACAAAGAAAACAGGTTTTGCATCTGGTAGATGAAGTGGTGCGAATAAATTCACGCCGAAGGAAGCGGAAAGGGCTTCTTTCAAAGCTGACCAATCCTCCATTTCTACGATTGTAGTATGTAAGTGCAAATGTTTTCTGTTGGCGATTAAGATGCCAGATACCTTACCACTTGGACTACATTTACCAAACAAAACACATACCTCAAACCAGGGTCGAAACATCGACCTCATGCATGCTAACCCAAAACTCTATTCACTGCACCAATTGTATAGCACGACTAATATTTACTGTCAGCGGTAGTTACCATGCAGTAGTTACAGTGTTGCCAGATTGCCACTCTTTAATGTCCTTTTTCTGCCGAATGTACTCGTCGCACGCAATTTTGTGAGAGACCCTTTTTTTTTTTATCGCTGGCATGTGTAGAGTCGCGCTGCTTAGCCCGAGTGCGCGAATTTCGCTTCACCCTGCGTAACAATACATCATAAGCGAATGAAAATAAGCAAGTAGACTAGGTTCAGTTCCAAACTGTCACTATTGTTGTAATAGTAAAAATGGGAGCATTAACTCCTTGAACAAGATCCTGAACGTGGGCTTTCCATGACTATCTATTTGAGCGCTTCGAAATTCTGTTCAGTCTCACTAATATTATGCCCTTTCTGTGTAATTAGAACGTAAGGTTTTGTTGAATTGTGTGTTAGAAAGCGTAAAACCTGAGTCTTAGTGTGATTTAGCGTTACTTTATTTTTTGAAGCCATGAACGTATGTCTTGAGCTGCACTGTTACGTTACATTAATGCTTGTTTCAAGAAACAGTTCTACTATTAACTGACTTTATAGTGTCGACCTTGTGCTGCTGATTAGGCACTTCCTTCACGACTGACCATATGGTTTTAATTTTATCTTGTGAATTAGCTATTCCATTTGCGCACCCCATAGTCTTTGCCTTCGTAATAACATTTCTAAGCTGTACTGTACAGTTCCCCCCCCCCCATGAACCATGGACCTTGCCGTTGGTGGGGAGGCTTGCGTGCCTCAGCGATACAGATGGTCGTACCATAGGTGCAACCACAACGGAGGGGTATCTGTTGAGAGGCCAGACAAACGTGTGGTTCCTGAAGAGGGGCAGCTGCCTTTTCAGTAGCTGCAGGGGCAACAGTCTGGATGATTGACTGATCTGGCCTTGTAACACTAACCAAAACGGCCTTGCTGTTTTGCTACTGCGAACGGCTGAAAACAAGGGGAAACTACAGCCGTAATTTTTCCCGAGGGCATGCAGCTTTACTGTATGATTAAATGATGGTGGCGTCCTCTTGGGTAAGATATTCCGGAGGTAAAATAGTCCCCCATTCGGATCTCCGGGCGGGGACTACTCAAGAGGACGTTTTTATCAGGAGAAAGAGAATTGGCGTTCTAGGGATCGGAGCGTGGAACGTCAGACCCCTTAATCGAGCAGGGAGGTTAGAAAATTTAAAAAGGGATATGGATAGGTTAAAGTTAGATATAGTGGGAATTAGTGAAGTTCGGTGGCAGGAGGAACAAGACTTTTGGTCAGGTGAATACAGGGTTATAAATACAAAATCAAATAGGGGTAATGCAGGAGTAGGTTTAGTAATGAATAAAAAAATAGGAGTGCGGGTAAGCTACTACAAACAGCATAGTGAACGCATTATTGTGGCCAAGATAGACACGAAGCCCACACCTACTACAGTACTACAAATTTATATGCCAACTAGCTCTGCAGATGACGAAGAAATTGATGAAATGTATGATGAGATAAAAGAAATTATTCAGGTAGTGAAGGGAGACGAAAATTTAATAGTCATGGGTGACTGGAATTCGAGTGTAGGAAAAGGGAGAGAAGGAAACATAGTAGGTGAATATGGATTGGGGTTAAGAAATGAAAGAGGAAGCCGTCTGGTAGAATTTTGCACAGAGCATAACTTAATCATAACTAACACTTGGTTCAAGAATCATAAAAGAAGGTTGTATACTTGGAAGAATCCAGGAGATACTAAAAGGTATCAGATAGATTATATAATGGTAAGACAGAGATTTAGGAACCAGGTTTTAAATTGTAAGACATTTCCAGGGGCAGATGTGGACTGTGACCGCAATCTATTGGTTATGAACTGTAGATTAAAATTGAAGAAACTGCAAAAAGGTGGGAAATTAAGGAGATGGGACCTAGATAAACTTACTAAACCAGAGGTTGTACAGAGTTTCAGGGAGAGCATAAGGGTACAATTGACAGCAGTGGGGAAAAGAAGTACAGTAGAAGAAGAATGGGCAGCTCTGAGGGATGAAGTAGTGAAGGCAGCAGAGGATCAAGTAGGTAAAAAGACGAGGGCTAGTAAAAATCCTTGGGTAACAGAAATATTGAATTTAATTGATAAAAGGAGAAACTATAAAAATGCAGTAAATGAAGCAGGCAAAAAGGAATACAAACGTCTCAAAAATGATATCGACAGGAAGTGCAAAATGTCTAAGCAGAGATGGCTAGAGGACAAATGTAAGGATGTAGAGGCTTATCTCACTAGGGGTAAGATAGATACTGCATACAGGAAAATTAAAGAGACTTTTGGAGAAAAGAGAACCACTTGTATGAATATCAAGAGCTCAGATGGAAACCCAGTTCTAACCAAAGAAGGGAAAGCAGAAAGGTGGAAGGAGTATATAGAGGGCCCATACAAGGGCGATATACTTGAGGAGAATATTATAGAAATGGAAGAGAATGTAGATGAAGATGAAATGGGAGATACGATACTGCGTGAAGAGTTTGACAGAGCATTGAAAGACCTGAGCCGAAACAAGGCCCCGGGAATAGACAACATTCCATTAGAACTACTGACGGCCTTGGGAGAGCCAGTCCTGACAAAACTCTACCATCTGGTGAGGAAGATGTATGAGACAGGCGAACTACCCTCCGACTTCAAGAAGAATATAATAATTCCAATCCCAAAGAAAGCAGGTGTTGACAGATGTGAAAATTTCCGAACTATCAGTTTAATAAGTCACGGCTGCAAAATACTAACGCGAATTCTTTACAGACGAATGGAAAAACTGGTAGAAGCCGACCTTGGGGAAGATCAGTTTGGATTCCGTAGAAATATTGGAACACGTGAGGCAATACTGACCTTACGACTTATCTTAGAAGAAAGATTAAGGAAAGGCAAACCTACATTTCTAGCATTTGTAGACTTAGAGAAAGCTTTTGACAATGTTGACTGGAATACTCTCTTCCAAATTCTAAAGGTGGCAGGAGTAAAATACAGGGAGCGAAAGGCTATTTACAATTTGTACAGAAACCATATGGCAGTTATAAGAGTCGAAGGACATGAAAGGGAAGCAGTGGTTGGGAAGGGAGTGAGACAGGGTTGTAGCCTTTCCCCGATGTTATTCAATCTATATATTGAGCAAGCAGTAAAGGAAACAAAAGAAAAATTCGGAGTAGGTATTAAAATCCATGGAGAAGAAATAAAAACTTTGAGGTTCGCCGATGATATTGTAATTCTGTCAGAGACAGCAAAGGACCTGGAAGAGCAGTTGAACGGAATGGACATTGTCTTGAAAGGAGGATATAAGATGAACATCAACAAAACCAAAACGAGAATAATGGAATGTAGTCGAATTAAGTCAGGTGATGCTGAGGGAATTAGATTAGGAAATGAGACACTTAAAGTAGTAAAGGAGTTTTGCTATTTGGGGAGCAAAATAACTGATGATGGTCGAAGCAGAGAGGATATAAAATGTAGACTGGCAATGGCAAGGAAAGCGTTTCTGAAGAAGAGAAATTTGTTAACATCGAGTATAGATTTAAGTGTCAGGAAGTCTTTTCTGAAAGTATTTGTATGGAGTGTAGCCATATATGGAAGTGAAACATGGACGATAAATAGTTTGGACAAGAAGAGAATAGAAGCTTTCGAAATGTGGTGCTACAGAAGAATGCTGAAGATTAGATAGGTAGATCATATAACTAATCAGGAGGTATTGAATAGAATTGGGGAGAAGAGGAGTTTGTGGCACAACTTGACGAGAAGAAGGGAGCGGTTGGTAGGACATGTTCTGAGGCATCAAGGGATCACAAGTTTAGCAATGGAGGGCAGCGTGGAGGGTAAAAATCGTAGAGGGAGACCAATAGATGAATACACTAAGCAGATTCAGAAGGATGTAGGTTGCAGTACGTACTGGGAGATGAAGAAACTTGCACAGGATAGGGTAGCACGGAGAGCTGCATCAAACCAGTCTCAGGACTGAAGACCACAACAACAACACTGTACAGTTTGTAATGGATTCTGATATAATTCCTGCTTTGTTCTACATGATATTCTTATCCCACTAGTCAACCACCCAGGCTACCTTCTACTGCTAGTACGCCGTTTAGAAAGCAACTCTCGAAGAGTATAAGGAATGTGTTAAGGAAATCATTATATTTGCCATCATTGTTATCGGCACTATAAACATCCTGCCACTTTTGTTCCTTAACGAGTTTTAAAAAACTCTGTTGCCGTTGGATTAACTTTTCTACATAATTTGTAATTATGTGTGACATTTGTTTGAGTACAAAAGCCTTTTAGTGTTAAAATTTGTGCATCGTGCTCTGAAAGTCCATACACTATTTTACTAACAGAATGCCCATCTGGTAATGAAGAATGAATAAAAATGTTGTCTATAGCTGTGCTACTGTTTCCTTGCACCCTAGCTGAAAATAGCACAGTTTGCATCAGATTATATAAATTTAGGAGATCTACCTTTGTCTTGCACAATCATATACAAAATTAAGATTGAAGTCACCATATACAACTAACCTGTTGTACTTCCCATAAAATGAAACAGAACCCTCTCTAGCTTGAGCAGAAATGTTCTGAATTCACAGTTAGGGGGGCCTATTAATAACTATAACTAAAAGTTCAATGTAACTAAATTCAACTGCCCCTACACAACATTCGAATACCTGTTCTGTGCAGTGCTTTGATACATCTATGGACTCAAATGGAATACTGTTTTTTATGTACATACCCTCTCAACCACTCCACTCAGAACTTCTTGAAAAAAAGCCAATTAATCTGTATCCTGGCAAAGGAAGCCTCTGAATCGTCACATTATTTAAGTGGTGCTCCGATACACCAATAATTTCAGAGTCAATATCTATAATCAGTTCACTAAATGTTGTCTCTAATACTTCTTATATTTTGATAAAATATGCTGATTTCTTCACTACTTGGATACCTGACCTGCTTTGAAGGTAGTTTCTTTGTTAGAGAGATTTCCTTTAAGCAGGGATACCAAGCAGTCGACTTCAATATAAAAGTGGTGCAGCTCTAACACCAACTAGTACAGGCATTTTCACCACCGCCCACAACACTGTCACCTGTAAACTTTGCCAACTTTCCTTTCCCATACCTGCTGAGGTGCAGGCCATTCCTATTGATAGATTCAACTGGCACCGCTACAGTGGGAGCTATGCCCTTCCCCATCAGTACCTTCTCTAGCCCCACGTTACCACGCCTAACAGCAGCATTAAGATGACGCCCATCATGATGCTGAAGCAGCTGCAAGAAGTGCACATTTGTGCCACCAGTTTGGGTACCTCTCTTTTACAGGTCACCATCTACATCACAATCCCCGTCCCTATCAAGACTATTCTCAGCGCCACCCACAATCAATACCTGATCCTCTCTCGTAAAATTCCTGCTTGACTCCCCAAAGTTAACAGTCACTTCTTGCAGCTGCTGGCCTACACTTCTGCCATGTGAACTACCTAATAGCAGTCTATTTGAAACTGCGACTGCTTAAAATCCTTTACTACTGAGGTCTGCTGCATGTTTCGTACACCTACAGCGGCAAGAGGCTCCTCTCAACTGAACTCTAGCATCTGGTCAAATCTATTGGTGATACGCAAGGTGCGACTGAATTTCTCCTGCTCCAAGCAACCTTCTTACCAACTGCCAGTTCCCATTCCCCAGCACCACTCACCCTCCCCATTCAATCTATTTCTTCCAGAATTTTAGAACTGCAAGTAAAGGGCACAGATGTTACGTTCTTGCCCCTCTATTAACTTATTTCTGCTAAAAATTCTGCATTTCCAGGAGAGTATCTCTCTGGAGTGCCCACTGCCTTCCCCACTCATAGTAAAATGTTGAGAATACGGGAAAAACTAAACGTCTGCGTAGCCGCGCGGTTTGAGGCGCCATGTCACGGACTGCGCGGCCCCTCCCGCCGGAGATTCGAGTCCTCCCTTGGGCATGGATGTGAGTTGTCCTTAGCATAAGTTAGTTTAAGTTAATTTAATTAGTGTGTAAGTCTAGGGATCGATGACCTCAGCAGTTTGGTCTCTTTGGAATTCACACACATTTGAGCATTTGAAACGTCTGCGTTACTTTATTTCAGTTACTACACTAGAATGATGTACGGAGTTTTAATACTACTAACCCACGACTAATACCAACAAGACAAAAACTTCACACAATTTCCTGTCGAAAAACAAATATCCAGTCGTCCACTGGAGCATCAACTAAACGCAGTGAGCGAAACTTTTTAGCGAAAATATCTCACTAGAAACAGCAAGAAACACCGGCTAAAAACTACCGTAATAAATGTAATACTCGTAAAAAGCTACAGCGTAAAAAGTACTTTTTATAAAAACACAGTGATCTAAAGTTTCCGAAAATTAATTCAACTGTTATTTCACCAAAAAACAGCTCGAGACATTGTTAAAAATTACTATATTTCGTAATCGAAAACAGTGCGAAAAACCTTTTATCACTACTTAACTTCAGATCCGCTGCAGCTGCAACTGCAGGCTACGAAACGTAAACACACTGCTGAGGCTCCGATGAACGACGTAAGCACACTCGGGAATAAGACCGCTGGAATCAATGAAACAACAGGAAACACGAAGACGAATGAAAATCCACTAATCAATTACTTTTACAACAAATATTGTCACCAACAATCGTTGAAATGAGTGTCTGAAACCTAAAACGTTAGAAAATGATGGCGAGTAATTTGAAAAGCAGTCCAGCACAAATTTCAACTACACGCCTCTACCCATTCCTGACAACAAGGGATGTTAAGTGTTGGACGGACATACTGACAGACGGACAACAAAAGGTACAGAAGGTATTTTTCGTGTCATATTATTAAAAATCAAGACATTTGGCATTTTCTTGTACATGTTTGCTATTAAACCTTGTTTCTTGCCAAATATGATGATCCGATGTCAACTGAAAGTACCCTAGAATCTACGATGACTGAGTTTTCGACTATCAAAATATGTGACATGCATCGCCGCATCTTCTCATTGCATTAACTAAGAAGCTTATATTTTCTACAACACAAAATGACCGAAGACCGTAGTACCTGCCACAAGTCTCAGCTTGATATTTCAAACCCTTCATGTTAAGTGATGGACTGACAGACCGACAGACGGATCAAGTAATATAAAAGATATTTTTTGTGCTGTTATTACAAATAAATACTTTTGGCATTTTCTTGTGTACTATTGCTGTTAAATCTTGCTTCCTGCCAAATCTGACCATCCTAGGTCAATTGAAAGTACCCTACAATGTGCGACGACTGAGTTTTCGACTATTGCATCACCGTATCTTCTGGTTGCACTGACATAGAATATTGTATTTTGTACACCGCCAAAGCAACATCGACCTTAGCACGTTACATAAGTTTCAACTTGGTGCGATAAACTGTCCCAGAGAAAAAGAGGTTCAAAGGCGGAAATACAAAACGACTAATCAATAAAAAAAAATGAGAGAAAAAGTGTATTTTCCTGGTATGTAATTACAAATAAGCAATTTTCGATAATTTTCTTACTTGCACTGTGCAAACTCGTTTCTTCCTAGGTCTCATGATTCTAGGTCAACGGAAGCACGATACAGGTGTTGACGGTGCGTGTTTCCGAATGTCAAAACATGTGACATGAATGGCCGTAACATTTAATTGCCTTGACTTAGAAGCATAGCCGCGCTGTCTTGGGCGCCTTGCCACGGTTCGCGCGGCTCGGCTCGTCCTCCTCCCCCCCCCCCCCTCCCGTGGGGGGTTCGAGTCCTCCCTCGGACCCTCTGACATGGATGTGTGTGTATGATGTCCTTACAGTAAGTTACTTTATGTTAGATTAAAGTCGTGTGTAAGCCTAGGAACTGATGACCCCAGCAGTTTGGTCCCGTACGAACGTAGCACAAGCTTAGAATGACAAACCTTTTATATCACCTCGGGACAATCTACCTTAGTACATGAGATAAATTTCAACATGGTACGCCAAACTATCACAGAGAAAAGAAAAAAAATGGTTAAAATGGCTCTGAGCACTATGGGACTCAACATCTTAGGTCATAAGTCCCCTAGAACTTAGAACTACTTAAACCTAACTAACCTAAGGACATCACACACACCCATGCCCGAGGCAGGATTCGAACCTGCGACCGTAGCAGTCCCGCGGTTCCGGACTGCAGCGCCAGAACCGCACGGCCACCGTGGCCGGCACAGAGAAAAGAGATCTAAAACTTGGAAATACAGAATAAGCAAAGAAAAACTTGAGCAAAAAAAGTGTTTTTCGGGTTATGTAATTACAAGTTACCAATTTTCTGTTATTTTCCTTTACTTGTATTGTGGTACCTTGGTTGTTTCCAGGTCTCAAAGGATTTTAGGTCGAAGGAAAGTACGCTACAGCTGATGACAGTGAATATTTTCGAGTATCTAAACATTTGACATAAATGGCCGTAAGTTTTGATAGCCTTGACAAAGAAGCATAAAACCCTTACTCCGCAAAGGAGCCATCGACCTTAGTATGTGAGATAAATTTCAGCCTGACAAACCAAACTCTCCGACTGAAGAAGGGTCTCAAAGGCAGAAAAATAGAACTATTAACAGATGAAAAAGATGAGAGAAAAATTATTTTTTCGTGTTATATATTTAGAAAGAAACAATTTTCGATTATTTTGGTTTACTTGTATTGTGAAACCTTGTTTCTTTCCAGGTCTCATGATTCTATGCCAACTGAAAATACGCAAATACCCGTAACTTTTGATTGCCTGGAATTAGAAGCATAAAATTTTTACGCCACAAAGGGACCATTGATCTTGGTATATGAAATAAATTTCAACTTCATATACCAAAATGTCCCATAGAAAAAGGGTCTAAAAGACGGAAATACACAACGACGACCGGATAAAAAAAAGTTAAGGGAAAAAGTATGTTTTCGTATTATTTATTTACAAATTAACAATTTCCTGATTTTTTTTCCTTCACTTTCCGGGTCTAACGATTCTATGACAACGGAACATACGCTACAGATGGTGACAGTGCGTGTACTCGACTATCAAAACATAAGACATAATAGGCCGTAATTTTTTACTGCATTCACTTAGTTAGTTGTAGTTAAAATCTTCGCCCCTGCCGTCGGAAATTCCACCTGCCTACACAAGTAGTTTTGCCACAATTCTGGTCGTTTTCTTCACAAGGAAGGAATACTGTGTTTAAGGTACCGTTGATATCGAAGTCATTAGAGACGAATTGTGTGAAGGATAGGGATAGAAATCGACGGTGCCCTTGCACAAAAAAAAAAAAATAAAAATAAAATAAAAATAAAAAATAAAAATAAAAACCATCGCGGCAGTTGCCTGGCTGGAGCGATTTAGGGAGATCACGGAAAACCTGAATCTGGATGGCCGGACGCGGGTTTGAACCGTCGTCCTCTCGAATGCGAGTCCAGTTGTAAGTAGGCTGTTTAGGTTTTTTTTATTGGTAACGCCACGTCTGTATAGAAAATCACTGGCTGTGCGGTGTGCAGTCTGTGGCTGCTTTGCATTGTTGTAATACTCGCCATTGTAGTGTTAGGCAGCTGGCTGTGAACAGCGCATAGCGTTGGGCAGTTGGAGGTGAGCCGCCAGCAGTGGTGGATGTGGGGAGAGAGATGGCGGAGTTTTGTAATTTGTCATGAACTGCTATATATATATATGATGATATCAAGGTAAATACATTCTTTGTTCTCTATTAATATCTTTCATTTGCTAACTATCCCTATCAGTAGTTAGTGCCTTCCATAGTTTGAATCTTTTATTTAGCTGGCAGTAGTGGCGCTCGCTGTATTGCAGTAGCTTGAGCAGCGAAGATTTTTGTGAGGTAAGTGATTTGTGAAAGGTATAGTTTAATCTTAGTCAGGGCCATTCTTTTGTAGGGAATTTTGAAAGTCAGATTGCGTTGCGCTAACAAAATATTGTGTGTCAGTATAAGCACAGTCCTGTAAAATTATTAAAGGGGGATGTTTCATATGTCGACCCTTAGCCTAGGATACCTCACTGGAATCTTCTGATTTTTTCTTGTAGTTTGTGTAATTAGTGTAGATTTTGTTTATTGCTAGCGCGTAATTGTAGAGAGAATCTCCTTTGTAGTTGCAGTCTTTCATTGTTGTACAGTAAAACAGGTGTGGCACGCATGTAGATTTGCACCAAGTATTTCGCAGCTGCAATTAACTAGATATTATTTTCAGTGTTATGTTAATGTGTTTTCTTATTTTTGCTCTTCAAATTGTGCTTTTCTGTGTTGTCGTGTGAAATACTGTGACAATAATGGCGTGTGAAAAACGTAATACTAGGCTCCAAACTAAATTGAGAAATGACAGTGAAGACGAAAGCAGTGTGTTAGCGCCGCAGAGTAATGAATTAACTAATGTTCAAAGTAGTAATTTGGTAATTGCGCATAGGGAAATGGAGCGGGCGGCAAACAATGGTGTAGACAGTGGAACAATTAGAGAACAGGGAAGCATTATCGATCGATCGGTCGGCAACAGCTCGCCTCAGGAATCTGAAATGACAGGAGACAATCTCGCAAATATTGTAGACTCAGGTTTTGGGTCCTCACCGTTTTCTCAAATGAGTCAAGACACATTTTCTGCTTGTCAAAATGTGAATGTTGCCGGTGCAACTCCACTGCCGAATAGCACTGAGGCACATGTTTCAGACACCAGTGCACTGTTATTACAATTAATGCAACAAATGGGACAAAAGCTTCAAAAGTTAGACATAATGGAACAAAATCTTCAAAAGTTAGACACAGTGGAACAAAATCTTAAAAAGTTAGACACAACACTTGAACAAAATCAGAAACAAATAGGACAAAATCTTCAAAAGTTAGACGCAATGGAACAAAATCTTCAAAAGTTAGACTCATTGGAGCAAACTCTTGAACAAACACGCGAGGATTTAACTACTGAGTTACATCACATTGAATCGAAATGTCAAAAAGTCTGTAGTGACGTAAAAACACAAATTTGTGAGCATTTCCAACCTATTTTTTCGCGTCATGAAAATGCACTACAGAATCACGAAGCAGCCATAAAAGAACTGCAAACTACTGTTCATGAAAATCATGAGACCTTGCAAGCTAAATTTGACTCAGTTGCATCTACCGATTCGGTTACGCAACTTGCAAAAACTCAGGAAAACTTGAAGGACACAGTAGATTCGATTTCAACACAAATGGACACTCTGAAACTTGGTTCAGAAAAACACACTGAGGAAATGTGTTCACTATCGGAGAAAGTAGCCGAACTTTCGGATCAGGTCACTAACTTATCTACAAAGGTAGATGATGATCTGAATGACACAAGACCTGTAGCCTTCACTGACACAGAAGAGTATGAACAAATTAGAAAATTCAAACAAAATCAAAATCAAATCAATACACAGTACAAAAGAGAAATCCGGGAAGTACAAGATCAGTTGACGCAGGTAATACAAGAATTACATATTTCAGAGGACACTCGCGCTCCAGTACAGGAAGAGGGACATAGAAATACGGAACAGCCACAAAATAAAAACACAGCGCATTTCGGAAATTATGAAAGAAATTGGCAAGGTGCACCGAATTTTGAAGTGGAACCGCCGAAACGACGTAACAATGACCGATATGCGACTCGCCGACATGATGACTTTGACTATAAGCTGTTCATTACTACACGTAAATTCAAAACGTTTAAAAATTCTGCCAACGACATTCATCCACAAGCGTGGCTCCATCAATTATCTCATTGTTTTCCCCCCAACTGGTCATTGGAGCACAGGTTAGAATTTATGTGTGGCTACTTGGAGAATGAACCAGCTGTAAGAATGCGATCGGTCATTCACGATTGTCACAGTGAAGGAGAATTTTACCATGCCTTCCTCTCAGCATATTGGTCTCAAGCCACACAAGACCGAGTAAAACATAGCATCATAATGATGAAACACTTTGAACAATCTGAATTTTCCAGTCTTGTGAAATATTTTGAAGACATGTTGCATAAGAATCAGTATCTTTCAAACCCATACAGCCCCTCAGAACTCATCCGCATTTGCTTACTCAAATTGCCTGAACATTTACGACATATTATTTTAGCAGGACGTTGCAAAGACGACATTGAAGCTTTTCAGGGACTCCTACAAGAATTAGAAATTGACACTGACAATCGCGGAACGCGAAAACAGAAACACAACAATTACAGGCCACATCCGTCGCAATTCCGCGATGAAAGAAGTAATAACTGGACACGACAAGGCTATTCTCACAACACAAATCGTGACCAAAACAGACACCACCCGTATGCCAACCGTTGGCAGAACAGTAGTTGCAGAGAAAGATCGCATTTCCGTAGTAACGAATATGACAGAGATTACCATAGAAACAGACAATATGGGAACCAAAACAATTATTATCAAGGGAGACAGAATAACTTCAGACGCAACAGTTCGGCGCATAGTTACGATTCAGGGAGAAATTCTCTACCACGTGACGGACAAGGAAGAAACTACGGAACCTACCGACATGACGACAGACGATATATTCGTAACGACAGACCTGAATTTCATCAGAACTGGCGGGATTCTAACAGAGCTGGGCCCTCTCGGCAAGGCGAATTTGTAGAAGTTAGGTCTCCTAATCCCAATAACGACGCACGCCAACAAAGAGACAGACAATGACTCACACCGCAGGCAGCCGCTTGCGCCGGCTGGCTCCGAGAACAATAACATAGACGCTAACCTTGAGAAAAATTCCAGTATTCTTTACCGACGTATACCACTTGATAATTGCGTTAAAGTTGAAACTCTGCGTACTAGGAAGAGCAAAGGTTTACACCACATTTCACACATAAAACTGTTTATTGAGAGATAATGTGCTTTTTTAACTTGAGATTTTAATGCAACATTTTGGTTTACTTGAAAATACATTCTGGATTTAAAGTACTTTCTGTGAGATACCAGACGACACAGTGGTTAGTTTATGTGACAGCTACACAATTATATCACGACGCTACTAAAATGAGTGACAATTTACAATGTTGCTTTTGCGGTGTATCTGTTTTATATCTGCACAGTTTTTCTGAAATCTTCTGGAAAGTAAAACAGGTTTTAGTAGCAACTTTTGTAGTATAGCTACAATGCGACAGGGTTTTCCGTAGCACAACAATACGTTACAGTACAGTACTTTCTTCATCACGCCAATAAGCATAATAACTACGATATCTATACACAAAGCATTTCACTTTTGTTTATCATGAGGTAAGTACATTGACTTCTGCAGAACTTAGCTTTTGGAGGACGATAACTACGACACTTCCACAGAGATTATGTTGCCACAAGACGCACAGTTTAGCGCTACAGTACATGCATTTGAGTGATTAATCTTATACTTAAGACACTTATTTTTAAAGATTTTTTAATTACAAAGAAAGTTTTCCGTGATACATTTCATTCCATTGCTGTAATCTGTAACACCTGAGGGTATAATTACATTAATCCTCAGGGGGGTACACGCCTACTTTGTGTACCATGTGTTTGGCATGCACAAGGAGCCCTAGCTAATATGGTATTTGCTTATACAACTTTACACATCGGTACCATATTTCTCTAACACACAAATTACACAGCTATCTCATCATTTAACTGAGAGATAAACATTTTTTTTACTGCATTAGTGACAGATGTTTACGTAATTACACAGTTGAATAACTTCACACTTATGAAATTGCATTTTGTCTGTACTTTGTGAACTGTTCATATTTTTTCGGAACCATTGTGATACTATGAGAGCTTTGAATGATATATTTGGTAAGGGAGCATGATTTTAAAGTACATTTGAGGTAGATGACACTTTTGACATGAGCAGAGAATTTTTTTAGGTTTTGAAATTATTGGAGGAAGCTACGACGTTTTTGAGATTTGACTGAGGTGTTATGATGTTATTTTTACGACGACGATGTGTATTATGTTGTTGCGGTATGTTTATGATCAATAAGCTGATGCTATATAAGGAATGTGATTACGTGTTTATATGTATATGAATAATGAATAGAAGTTAGGGACTATGGTTTGTGAAAAAGGTTGTTGGAAACTAAGAATCGTACTTTAAGAGTTATGAAATGTGTGTATATGCGTGAATGTATCACAATGATGGCGAAAATTTTTTGGACGCTGTTATATTTATAGGATTTTGTTTCTACAGATTTGTAACCCAGATTCTTGACCTGTGAAATATTTTTATATGAGACTGTCACTGTAGCGGAAACTGGTGTCGTAAATATTTCCGTACGAAAGTTAAGTGACCACCTGCACGTAATGCGTTGTGAGCGGCCAGGTGTGCCAGCCGCCTTGAGAAAAAGCCATTAGTGTGTGGCGCAGGTGGTAGAAAAAAAAAAAAGGGGGGAGGCCATTATCCTCGCTATTGACATTCATTTGTAGAAAGCATCGTAAATACGACACGCTAATAATAGCTTGGAAACATTCTTACATCTGCACACCTGATTAGGACAAGTGTCTATCTATGAGAATTGAGAGAAATGCCATATGGCTTGCTTTATGTATTTATTTACTCATTTTGTTTAATATCTAGTTTCTAGCTGCACTGCAGCACTGGTTAAAATAAAATTTTATAGATGTACTAATATAAATATTTTCTGTCTCCAGATCCAGTAAATAATAGTTTTGTGATATATTTCCAAAAAATGAGGGAGCATAAAAAGACATTTCCCTTCACAGGAATTGCATAAACAATTTCTTTACGATTTGGTAACTTATCTGCTAGTGTAAGTTCTCGTGATGCATCACTCTAGTGTTAAGATGTGACATAGGTATTAGACATGGCCATTTTAGTGTAATATTTTTTCTGCTCGAGCTATGTCATGTTTAGGTATAAGTTGCTGCTGTTTGCCAGGCATAGTGTTATTGAATTTGACTTTGTATTATTCTGTTAAGCCAGTTTTACTAATGATTTATTTTTATTATTTGCTGCACATTGCCTTAGATTAGTTGTAATATTACAATTGCTTTGCTAATTTCTTAATGCTGCTTGCTTCGCAAATCTGCGTTTTTTTTCATTGCTGTTTTATTAATTGTTTTATGTGATGCTGCATTGCCTCGTCCCTTGGTATATATATATCTGAGCTCAGTAGATTTAAGTTAGCTTAAGAGGGGGTAGACTATATAAGAAACTAACTATGATGAATTTATAAGAAATGCATTGAGAAGCTATCAGAAAATGGTTTGGCAAAAAAAAAAGGGATACTGTACAGTGGAGAAAAACTATTTTTTGACAGAGGATGTGAACAGAATACAGAAAACAGGCTTAGATAGGACTTTTGTGAATAATGATGAACGAAGGGAGATCTCCATGCAAAATACTGCAGTAAAACAAACCCTGTCCTTTCCTTTTGTGTTATCCCACTATGTGTTTGTGTACCCTTGTGTATTTGTTTTCTTCCTGTCTCTGTGTAGTTTCATAGAATTTTTTCTTCTTCTAATACTAAGCTACATTCACTATGATGAGGAATACTGTTATCCTCAAATATAATTGGCATTAATAATATGTTATTTACCTTGTAAATATGCTTAGACATTATTTATTTTGTTTTATTTTAATGCTCATGTGTGAAGTTGATGTTTCGAAAGTTATTCTGATCTTTTATGTATGTACTCATGTCATAATTCCTGTAACACTGACGTATATGTCTATTTCTATTCTTTTGTAAAGCCCCTATTACCACAAATGTTATCTGTATTGTTATGTTCTTTACTCATGTGTTTTGTACCTTTGTTATTGTGTTCTTATGTTATAAAATTGTAATTGACACCAGTTCATCAAATTAAGCAACTTGTAAGTTACATTTCACTGCACACGTTTTTGTTGGTCATAGTATATGGACAATATGTGAGAAGTAGGGACTGATAGTGTTTGCACGTGTGTTAATAATTCAGCAAGCGACTGGATAACAGCATTGCTGGTTCTAAGGACAATTCCAAAAACTTTGTGAGAGCACAAGTGGTGGTTATGTACTTACTATATTATCCGCAAGACTCTTCAATGGTGATTGTGCACCTGCACAGTCACAACAGATGGCTGCTGGCCATCTCTACAAGGACTGCAGTGGGTCTGCACCTCTGGTGGCCCACCAGTACCGTAATCTCTACAAGGACTACAGTGGGTCTGCGTCTTTGCTGACTCACCAGTACCATTATTTCTACAAGGACTGCAGTGGGTCTGCGCCTCTGGTGACCCACCAATACCGTAATCTCTACCAGGACTACAGTGGGTCTGCTCTGTGATGACCTACCCACCAATACTCTTCAAAATTTCGACTGACTCCGCTGTGGGTTTACTCTGTTGCGGCCCATTACCTGTCTGCATGTAGAGTCAGCACTGTCTTTTCGTTGGAAGGACAACAATACTTCTTCAATACTGCATGGAAATCCACTACTTCCGTGTGCATTTTCTTTTACTGCTCAGACTTTGAGAAAAAGACTGATATTTTACTGTGATGAACGATTAGGACTGTCTTTATGGACTGTGAGAAAATTTTAGCTTTTGACCAACATTGTATCAATAAGTGTGTGCATTTGATTTCTTTGTTATTGTAATTATGAAAAATTTTTTCAAATCTGTATTGGGCACTGCCCAAACCAATTTGTAAAATTTTTTGTGGGGAGCATGGGGGCTATGTAAGTAGGCTGTTTAGGTTTTTTTTATTGGTAACGCCACCTCTGTATAGAAAATCACTGGCTGTGCGGTGTGCAGTCTGTGGCTGCTTTGCATTGTTGTAATACTCGCCATTGTAGTGTTAGGCAGCTGGCTGTGAACAGCGCATAGCGTTGGGCAGTTGGAGGTGAGCCGCCAGCAGTGGTGGATGTGGGGAGAGAGATGGCGGAGTTTTGTAATTTGTCATGAACTGCTATATATATATGATGATATCAAGGTAAATACATTCTTTGTTCTCTATTAATATCTTTCATTTGCTAACTATCCCTATCAGTAGTTAGTGCCTTCCATAGTTTGAATCTTTTATTTAGCTGGCAGTAGTGGCGCTCGCTGTATTGCAGTAGCTTGAGCAGCGAAGATTTTTGTGAGGTAAGTGATTTGTGAAAGGTATAGTTTAATGTTAGTCAGGGCCATTCTTTTGTAGGGAATTTTGAAAGTCAGATTGCGTTGCGCTAACAAAATATTGTGTGTCAGTATAAGCACAGTCCTGTAAAATTATTAAAAGGGGATGTTTCACAGTGTGCTCCAACCATTGCGCACTGCCTTTCCTACGACAGTTCTCAAACGCTTGTTCCACTTTATATCGCTGTCTCTAGCAGGACGCTGTATTCTACTCATCCGCATTCACATACATTTTTCTACATTTAGAGCCAGCTGCCATTCGTCACACCAACTGTAAATTATGTCTAACTCGTTCTGCATCCTCCTACAGTCACTCAACGACGACACCTTCCCATGCACCACAGCATCGTCAGCAAACAAGCGCACATTCCTGGCCACACTATCCGTCAGATCATTAATGTATATACAGAGCAACAACGCTCCTACCACACTTCCCTGAGGCACTTCTGACAATACTGAAATCTCTTCGAACAAACGACAGTATGTTTGTACGATTCTCCTGCGTGAACGATTTCTTGAACGTGAAATTTAAAACCTGGGCTTTCATTTTGCTATCTTCACCTACCTCTCCAGACTGGTCAGCTAGTGACTGGATGGAAACCTTAGACCCGTTTAGCGATTTCACATAGGACCAGAATGTTTTCGGTTCTGTGTCAGATTTTTTGCTGAGGTATGACGGTGGTAGCTGTTGTGTGCTTCGCGGATGGATTTTTTCACAGACGCACGAAGCTCTACTAACCTTTGCTTGTCGTCATTTGAGCGTTCTCTTTTGAGGTGTCAATGCAGCAGCCTCCGCTTCCTGAACAGTTCCAGAATGTCGTTATTATACCACGTTGGGTCTTTTTCGTCCTTAATTCACTTACTAGGCAGATAATTCTCCAGACAACTAGTTACAATCTCCTGAAACTTTTCCCATAATTCCACGTCCAACTTAACGATATTAAGTGATGTCACTTCACTAAGTGAAATGCTAACAAGTGCTTATCTGCTGTATCTGGCAGAAATACTTCCCCAGCCTTCTTGACTGTTTTATTAATGTTCGTAATCATAGTTGCTGTAATGACATCTTAATTTCAAATGGTTCAAATGGCTCTGAGCGCAATGGGACTTAACATCTGAGGTCATCAGTCCCCTAGAACTTAGAACTACTTAAACCTAACTAACCTAAGGACATCACACACCTCCATGCCCGAGGCAGGATTCGAACCTGCGAACGTAGCAGTCACGCGGTTCCGGACTGAAGCGCCTAGAACCGCTCGTCCACCGCGGCCGGCGACATCATAATTGCTAATACCCGTTTCTATACTGACGTTGTTGATAAGCTCTGGTCTATTTGTAGCTACAATGTCTAAGATATTTCCATTGTATGTAGGCTGCCGAACTACTTCAAAAGCACTTCGCATGACTGTCTGCCTCTACCGGCCGCAGTGAATCCGTAGACATGTCAGTCCATACTCGGTATGTTAAAGTTGCCTCCAACTAGCAGTGCATGATATGGGTATTTATGTGCTACTGACCATAGACGATCTTTAAATGACTCTGGAACTGTCACAGCGGAATCGAGTGGCCGGTAAATACACCCAACAACTAACTTGGTTTCACCTAGACTTGTTACACGTGACCAACTTCATTGTCACACTCGACTTCGACCTCAATAGAGACAATCTCTTTGTGAATTCCAATGAAGACTCCCTATCCTATCGACTCTAATACGTCTTTCCGATATACGTTCCACGACTCTCCAATGAGTGTTGGTCATCAACTATGCACTCTGTTTGGAGAATAATTGTCACAAAATCTATTCATATGAGAGAATGTGTCGAGCTCGTACTTAATCAGCAAAGTTTTGTGGAATAAAGTTGAATTTAATATCAGTTTCTTTGTAACGGAGGCATGAGCACATGTTCGTTCCAATTCTGTGAGCGCAGATTAACAACCAGAAATTCAAAGTTTTGCGGATGGTTAACATCTGAAATGCTTCCTAAAGAGAACAGAAGTCGCGCCACTGTATTTTCACTCAGTCATTTTATAAATTTAGGGCAATTTCTTTGCAACTTGTGCTAGATCTGCAGTGGGTGTGCGAGATCCGTTCTGAATCCACTTGAGATACCGGAGTGTTTTCGAAAAGTGATTTTATGAAACTAGATACCGCCTTTTCGTGAGAATTGTAGTTCGAATTAAACCTATTTTTTAAGATGTAAGTCTAAATGTAAGTCTTGTTTGGCGATGAGTGTGGCGGTAGTTCACGTGGTACATAAATCGAGACTGATTCAGATGATGTTTATGTAATCTCCTGCAGTACGGCATAACGATTCAGAAGGCCATCAGCCATGTCTTACGTGATAATTTGGTAATTTTCGTTGAGTTGCTTTTGTGAATGCTAACGCACTCCATGTGCTCCCGCCATTGTGTGTTCTGTACGCTCAAGCCGCTATTTTGAATCAGTTGGTGTCTAATAGCCCGCAAAAAGTTAAATTGATTAATTTATCTCAAATTTTAAACTGCGAAGTAGACTTTATTTATAGAGTCAATACACGCCAACTCGAGTTCCTAAACGATATCAGGCACGGTGGCTATACTGATAGTGTACAACGTGCAGCTATACAAAGGACCTCAAGAATCTCAGTTTTGCTTCGCTTTTCGGCAGTCCAAGTTGGCGCAGTTAGTCGGAATTCCTACCAATCGCACCTCCTGCCTTTTTGCTGCAGGTTTTACGTGCTAGTGTGTGAACGTGATGTTGCGTGCGGCTCCGTGGAACAACATTGAATAATCCGTGTCCCTCCCCTGTAATGTGACTGAAGTTCCCTTTGTACGCAGAAGACCAAACAACATAAAATTTATAACTGTTGCCATTAATCGGGACGTGTTTATTGCACCTAGAATTAAAGTTATACTTACATCCTCGAGTTGAAGGTAGTATTTTAGACGAATAAATGCAGATATTTATAGTGGTCCATATTTCGAGATCAATATAACGAAATCACCATTCCCTTTCCTTATTAATTGCAAAGACTATTGCAAAGAATGGCTTGAAATATTACAGAAAAGAATTACAGAAAGAATTATTAAAGCTTTGATGGAACAATGTGAAGTAATATTTACACTATTATCATGATAGAGCGAACGGTTACCGTCCGCTCTGCTGAATGTGTTTGTTCGACGTGCAGCTACCGTTATCCGTTGTGTTGTTAAATTGATTAGATTTCGGGTTCAAGGCAGAACCAGTAAATATAATTAAAACGGGGCTGTCATTGTTAACAAAATGAGAATGCCTTGTGGCTAGGGCCTCCCGTCGGGTAGACCGTTGATCTGGTGCAAGACTTTCGATTGGACGCCACTTCGGCGACTTGCGTGTCGATGGGTACGAAATGACGATGATAAGAACAACACAACACTCAGTTCCTGAGCGGAGAAAATCTCCGACCCAGCCGGGAATCGATCCCGGGCCGTTAGGCATGACATTCCGTCGCGCTGACCACTCAGCTAGCAGGGGCGGACGTTATTGTTTTTAAAATCTCTGTAGGAAGAACCCCAGCATATTTCAAGAGGTAAAGATGGGCACAAGTATTATATTCTCTTTACTTTTGCCGTAGACATAGCACAGGTAACAGTCTCGAATACAGAGCAAAAATAGCGCACAATATGAGAGAATTTGCAACCATAGTTTTATCACGATTCCACCAACGGTAACCGTGCACCATTACAAAGGTGCAGCAAACTGGGAGGTCAATAACTGTCTTTGGGACACTGACTAATTGGTTATTAGGCACCTGCACAAAACGGAGAAGCGCCTGCGACTTGTAAAGATGTTGAGAACAGTGGAAAGAACGCATACACTCGTGACTGGAGTCAAATGACTCCTGCGTTAAAGGCGTCCACAAACGGTGGAACAGATCACATACGTACATAAAACGTTTCTATCAGTATTTATAGTACTCTGATCTAGATTTTACTGGGTGTTGTGTGATGTCCTTAGGTTAGTTAGGTTTAAGTAGTTCTAAGTTCTAGGGGACTGATGACCATAGATGTTAAGTCCCATAGAGCCATTTGAACCATTTTTTTTTATCTAGATTTTGATGAACCTCAGTGCCATCTCGGTTCATTTGTGCTGGCGTAGTAAGACTTGTCACTCCTTACGCACTGCATCCATCAACGGATGCCCAACCCCCCTCCCTACCAAACACACACTCTCCTCCATTACGAAAATAACAATTATTTGATGCCTCAGGATGTATCCTATCAACGGATCCCTTCTTCCACTCTAAAGACATAAAAGGGATTTCTCTGTAATTCGAATTATCACCTCCCTCATTTATCCGATCTACGCATCTAATCTTCCCAATACTTTTGTACACCACATTCCAAAAACTTCAGTTTCTTCTTGTCTTTACCGTTTATTCTCCACGTATTCGTCACATACAGGGCGAAACTCCCAAGTATTTTCAGAGAAGATTTCCTTATATTTACATTTATTGATAACAAATTTCACCTTTTCTCAACTTTTTTCTGCTATCTCCAGTTTATGTTTTATATTCTCTTTACTTCTGCCATACACATAGCATTTTCTGCTCAAGTAGCAAACCTCGTCTTCTATCACCACCCCAATCTCCTCATAATCATCTAATCTGTTTCACTTCATACCATTATCGCTATTTTACTACCGTTGATATTCATTTTATAACCTCTTTTCAAGACACCATTCATTTCGTTCAACTGTTCTTCCAACGCCTTTGCCATCTCCGAGAAACTACAATGTCATCGGCAAAATTCAAAGTTTTTCCTTATTTTCCTTGAATTCCCTTTCCAAATCTCTCCTCCGTTTTATTTACTGCTCTTTCAATATTCAGATTATATAACATGGATAAGCTGCAAGAACTGTGTGCTCTTCGGTAATGTACACGCCAGAATAAAAGCACTACATATACATCTACACCCATACTCGACAAACCACTTTGAAATGCATCATACTTCCCACTGTACCTGTTATTGACCCTTCTTCACGTCCCATTCATGTACGGTAAGTGGAGAGAATGTTGAAATGGGTCCACACGTGCTGTAATTACTGTTATACTCACGATCCCTAAGGGAGCAATACGTATGGGGTTGTAGTATGTTCCTGCATTCATCGTTTAAAGCTTTTACACTTTGTAACGATGCTTTCTCGAGGTAATTTGCGTCCGTCTTCAACCGTCTGGCCGTTCAGTCTCTTTAGCATCTCTATCTGATCCATGGGTCAAACAAACCTGTGATCATTCGTGCTGCCCTCCTCTGTATACATTCAATGTCCCCTGTTAGTCGTATTTGGTATGCGTCTTACATACTTTAGCAGTATTCTGGGATGGATCAGATCTGTAATACCAACAGTAACTAAGTGTTCAACATTTGCAGTCAGAAACAAGAATTTCATCATCCTCGCCACGCACACAACCTTTTCTTCAGACTCCGTTTATGCATTATTGCACCAGAAGAAAAATGTTCCTATCGGGGCACAAAAAATGCGAATATACTCCTGTTTAAAAGACTTTGACTCAAAAGTGGGGAGCCAGCCGCTTCATTCCACCTTCCTCAGTACCTTTAAAAGGTTTCCCAAAAATTTTGGCACGCGAACATATTCGCGATTTTTTTAACATGCAACTTACCTGAAACTGCCCTGTAACTCACATCTAATTGCCCATCACACCCATCCACTCCCAGTCGCCCTTCCTCACTCACTCATTCAGCACAACTCGTTGTCATTACCTCTCTGTGTCTCTCTGACACTGTCTACTGCATCGCAGCCACAGTCCCCCTCGTTCTGTTCCACTCTTCTCACTGTGTCTCCCTCTTGCTCTCTCTTACTTCTGATATCTCATTCCTTCCTCCCCACTGCTGTCTCTCACTCACTTCCACTTTCTCCTCCTTACTCCTGTCCCCCTCCCCCCTGCCACTGTTTCTTTCACTCTTATCCTAGAACTGTTCTGTCACTATCAATCATGCTCCACTGTCACTGTGTCCCTTTCTTTCTCTCACACTGCCATTTCTCCTTCGCTCTTTCTATAATACAACTACTGTCTACTGTCTTCAAGCAGTTACTACTTTTACGTCTCTTTCCAACTACCAATGTCCCCTTCTCCTCCAGCATAAAAAATCTCGAATATGTTCGCATGCCAAAATGTTTGTGAAAAATTTTTAAGGTGCTGATGAAGACAGAATGAGGCAGCTGGTACCGCACTTTTCAGAAGGATGTTCCACTTCTTTGTGGTCCATAGGAACATTTCTCCGCTGGTTCCCTTATTTTCCATACCACACCAGGGCACGTCACTCACATGAAAAGAACTTTACAGATCGGTAAAATTTTGACAGTTTACTTATGTGCAATTGAAACAGCCAAAACTAATATTAGGCCTCTCAGCGGATGTGCTTCGGTGATACAACATTAGGTTCCCAGAACCCTTCTGATTACAGCGGAGACTCTTTATATCATAATTCTACGTGTTAGGTCATTTTATAAACTTCATTTTCCCCTCGCACCGGATTTTACGTGCATATTTTACGTGTACAAGTGAACCTTCGTAGCTCGGAAACGGATAAAGATATCAAGAACGTTTTCAAGGCTGTTCCATATCGGGACCTCAGGACTATATCGTAAAAATTTCAGTCATTTGCTGCGCATAGCCGTGCTCGAATTCACAGCACCGTTCTGGTTCTTAGAAGTTATTCTTAAACTAATGGTACCTCCATAAACCCCTTAACGGCAACTGTAGACCACACAAATGCAAAAAGAACCAAACTATTTGCTCCATTTGGTTAACCAGGAGGAACTGTGTAATATTCATACTTTACCCTGTACTGTAGGATAGTGACACTAAGACGGTGCTTCTGTCTGGTATGCAAATGGTCCCTAGATCAAAGATTCTCCAAAACACTTCGCCCTACATTTTTATCACCAATACAGAGCCAAGTATGACCACGGAAAAATCCCGTTTTTATGCGCCGTATTTTAGACCATATAGTACGCATGTTACCGCATACATACCCATAAGAGAAACGAGATCAAAAGTGAGGAGGACAGAAGAGTGCAGTGGAATTAAATCGTACAATTCCAAGGAAATTAGATTACGAAATGGGACACTAAAAGTAGGAGACGAGTTTTTCTATGCGGGCAGCAGAGTAACTGACTATGCCAAATGGAAAGAGTATCCAAAATGTAGACTTACAACGCAACATCCTATCACCTACACCACCACTGATTCACAGCCGGAATAACTGAACTCGTACAAATAGCTAGCTGTTAACAATTGATCCTACCTTTCTATCCGAAACAGAACCCGAGGGGTGAGCCCCGGAATAATCCAGTTGTTACGTGCTGTTGTTATGTGCTGTACCGGTACTTTGGAACGTATTAGGTAGCGCATACTGTCGCATGCGTGCTGATAGAAAAAATTCTAACCGCTTTCCGCATACCAGAACACTGCAAAATATCCCTCACTGTCTTTGCACATGCTCCTACAATGCTGCCTAAGTATTTATGTTGAGAGATTTTTTTAGAATAAACCAGGAAACGAGTTTTTGAAATAAACGAGTGGAGAAGCAACAGAAATACCGAGGTGACAAACGCCGTGGGGCAGCGATGTGCACGTATACAGGCGAAGATTACGGCCGCACGACGGGCATTGACAGGCTTTGAACGCGGAATTGTAGTTAGAGCTGGAGTCATAGGACATTCAGTTTCAGAAGTCGTTGGGGAATTCAGTATCCTGAGGTGCACAGCGTCAAGAGTGTGTCAAGAAAAACATATTTCAAGCATTGTCTCGGACAACGCAGTCGCCGACGGCCTTCACTTAACGACCGGGAGCAGCGGTGTTAAGGGTAGAGTAGTCAGTGCTAACAGACAAGCAACACCGCGTGAAATAACCGCATAAATGTGCGAGGTCCGACGAACGTATCCGTTAGGACAGAGTGGCGAAATTTGGCGTCAATGGTCTGTGGCAGCAGACGAACGATGGGCGAGGGCCCCTGCCAGCAGCACGACATCGCCTGCAGCGCCTCTCCTGGGCTCCTGACCGTACCGGTTCAACCACAGACGACTGGAAAACCGTGGCCTGGTCAGACGAGTCCCGATTTCAGTTGGTAAGAGCTGATGCTAAAGTTTGAGAGTGGTGCAGACCCCATGAACCCACAGATCCAAGTTGTCAAAAGGCACTGTGCAAGCTGGTGGTGGCTCCATAATGCTGTGAGCTGTGTTTAAACTGAATGGACTGGGTCCTCTGGTCCAACTGAACAGAACATTAACTGTAAATGGTTACGTTCGGCTACTTGGAGACCATTTTCAGCCATTCATGGACTTCACAAACAACGATGAAGTTGTTATGGATGACAATGCGCCATGTTATCGGGCGACAACTGTTCGCGATGGGTTTGAAAAAAATTCTGGACAATTCGAACGAATGTAATGGCCAACCAGATCGTCCTACATGAATGCCATAGAACATTTATGGAATATACTGGAGAGATCAGTTCGTGCACAAAATCTTGTACCGGCAACACTTTCGCAATTGTGGAACGGCACAGAAATAGTATGGCTCAACATTCCGGTAGGGGACTTTCAACGACTTGTTAAGTCCATTCATGACACATCTAGATGCTGCACTGCGCGGGGCAAAAGGACGTCCGACACCATTTTAGGAGGTGTCCGATGACTTTAGTGACTGCATTGTACAGGGAGACAGTTATTGAACTATATGAAAAGAAACATAAATTAGTTACAAACAACGGTGTGCACACACTTTATTCAACATCTACACGACACTACAGATATTCGGATTTCCGTTATGGCATGTTCAATATGCTTGCCATCTTTCTCGATGATGTGGAGCAGATTAGTGAAACTCTGCGTGACCCGGTGAAGCGTCGGAACATCGATGCTGTCGATCACCTCCTGAATGGCTGTTTTCAGCTCAGCAATGGTTTTGGGGTTATTGTTGTACAACTTGTCTTTAATATAGCCCCACAAAAAGGAGTCGCATGTGTCCAGGTCCGGAGAATGCAGCGGCCAATTGAGGCCCACGCCGCTGGGCTCTGGGTACGCCACAGCCAGACTGCGGTCCCCAAAGTGCTCCTCCAGGACATCAAACACACTCCGATGGAGTCGAGCTGCGTCTTGCACGAACCATATTTTGTCACAATATGGGTCACTTTGGATAATGGGGATTAAATCATCTTCCAAAATGTTCACGAACCGTTCGGTAATGCACCGATTATTCCGTGACCCGACATTTCACACCACAGAGTCACTCGTTGACGGTGAAGAGACTTGTCGATCGTGAAGTGCGGATTCTCATTCCCCAAATGCGCCAGTTTGGTTTATTGAGGAACTCATCCAAATGAAAGCGGGCTTCGTCACTAATCCAATCCATACATGCCAACACTAATTCCCATCACGCCCCGCGTCCAACCGTGCAGTTTGAACGTCCTGGCGCAAACAGTTCAGAATTTGTGACGGTTTTATTTCACACAGTTCAATAACTGTCGCCCTGTATTGAAGGACGCAGCGCCACGCGCGCAGTCAGTCACAGGGCAGAGGAGACAGCTAAACATAGAAACCGGATGCTGCAAGAGAACAGAAGCTCCGTCCAGAGACGGTGCCGTATTTCATCGGATTTGCCGGCAAGCTACGGCTCGCCTTGTTTGTAAGTCAGCAGGCGGCAGATGTCTTGCGTCAGCCAGAGAGCCGTGCGACGAAAACACGGGCTGTGCCGCGTCGCGCCACCGCGGTCACGTAACGGCAAGTTTGAGGGGGGGGGGGGGGGGGCTCAGGGTGACACCGGGCAGCCGTCCGAATTGATGAGTCACGCCTAACTGGGCAAATGTTTGTACTATACGGTGCAATATTTGGCAAGGAAAGCGTTTCTGAAGAAGAGAAATTTGTTAACATCGAGTATTCAGAATGAGATATTCACTCTGCAGCGGAGTGTGCGCTGATATCAAACTTCCTGGCAGATTAAAACTGTGTGCCGGACCGAGACTCGAACTCGGGACCTTTGCCTTTAGCGGGCAAGTTCTCTACCAACTGAGCTACCCAAGTACGACTCACGCCCCGTCCTCACAGCTTTACTTCTGCCAGTACCTCGTCTCCTACCTTACAAACTTAACAGAAGCTCTCCTGCGAACCTTGCAGAACTAGCACTCCTGAAAGAAAGGATATTGCAGAGACATGGCTTAGCAATAGCCTGGGGGCGTGAGTCGTACTTGGGTAGCTCAGCTGGTAGAGCACTTGCCGCGAAAGGCAAAGGTCCCGAGTTCGAGTCTCGGTCCGGCACACAGTTTTAATCTGCCAGGAAGTTTCATATCAGCGCAACTCCGCTGCAGAGTGAAAATCTCATTCTCGAAACATCCCCAAGGCTGTGGCTAAGCCATGTCTCCGCAGTATCCTTTCTTTCAGGAGTGCTAATTCTGCAAGGTTCGCAGGAGAGCTTCTGTTAAGTTTGGAAGGTAGGAGACGAGGTGCTGGCAGAAGTAAAGCTGTGAGGACGGGGCGTGAGTCGTGCTTTGGTAGCTCAGTTGGTAGAGCACTTGCCCGTGAAAGGCAAAGCTCCCGAGTTCGAGTCTCCGCCCGGCACACAGTTTCAATCTGCCAGGAAGTTTCAACACCGAGTATAGATTTAAGTGTCAGGAAGTCGTTTCTGAAAGTATTTGTATGGAGTGTGGCCATGTATGGAAGTGAAACATGGACGATAACCAGTTTGGACAAGAAGAGAATAGAAGCTTTCGAAATGTGGTGCTACAGAAGAATGCTGAAGATTAGATGGGTAGATCACATAACTAACGAGGAGGTATTGAATAGAACTGGGGAGGAGTTTGTGGCATAACTTGACTAGAAGAAGGGATCGGTTGGTAGGGCATATTCTGAGGCATCAAGGGATCACCAATTTGGTGTTGGAGGGCAGCGTGGAGGGTAAAAATCGTAGAGGGAGACCAAGAGATGAATACACTAAGCAGATTCAGAAGGATGTAGGCTGCAGTAGGTACTGGGAGATGAAGAAACTTGCACAGGATAGAGTAGCATGGAGAGCTGCATCAAACCAGTCTCAGGACTGAAGACCACAACAACAACAAACAACATTATGATTTTCAGTCTGGCTTCCATGTCAGGGAACAAACTAAAAAACCGGCCATGTGCGAGTAGACCACGCACGTGCTGAATTCCATACGAACCTTATCAATGTTACAAAAGAAAACGTACAATGTGCGTGCCGCTAAAACTCAGGAACGAGTCCTCATACGATGAAGGGTGCGGTAGCTCTCTATCCGCCATCCACGAAGGAGGTTCCCGTTTTTACGTGAGAGGCGTGCTTTTGAAGGTACCTTCTAGAAATTTCTAGAACATTCCAGAACATTAGAGAGTATTTGAGACCATTACACAACATTTTAGAATGTTCTGAAATGTTCCGAAATGACCCGTAATGTTCAGGAATATTCGGGAACAGTCTGGAAGATTCGGGAAGGTTCGAGAATGTTCGGGAACGTCCTCGAACATCCCACATCATTGTGGAACATTTCAGGACATTCTCGAATGTTGTGAAATGTTCTGGATCATTGTCGACCATTCGAAGCCTTTTTGGTATGTCTTTGGTGGAACTCTCCATTGCTGGGGCTACCCATTGGAAGTAGTGTATAGAGTAAGACCCGTCGTGCGTTCCACAGTCAGTTTTCTTTTCAGTGACAAAGGGAGGAACCGAAAAAGTAGTGAAGCGGGGAAATAAAAAGAAACAGTGAAGTGTGAGTAGTCATAGTGGTACATGACTGAATATAAATTGAAAATAAAGTGTGAAAAGTGTGTAACGTGTATTTGGTGTATCTGTTAATAAAAATTTGATTTATATTTTAGACAACGCCGCCAAACGTAAAAGAGGAGAAGATCTTACCAGTTGCGAATCAAAACGCCGAAAACAAAAAGAACAGCGGAAAAGCGAAACAAACGAAGAGCGCGAAACACGTTCAAGTTCCCATCAAATGACAATGTGCACCGTGAGAAGCAGAGAAACCCAAAATAACTGTCGACTTTCTCAACCACTTGGTCATCTAAGTTCCAGTCATAGTCACTGTTCAATGTCTTGGTCTTCTTATATGCACTCTTCAGTCCGACCTTTTCTGCTGCTTCGGCTAGATTTTTTAGTGCTGACTTTGCCTCTTCTTCTGTCTCATTTAAGAGAGCCATGTCATCTGCGAATGCCAGGCAGTCCACTGTTCCATTATGTTTGACCTTGCACCCTGTTTGCACACCCTTGACTTTCATGTTACTATTTAGTTGTCTCCACTGTCTCACTACTTCGTCCAAAATCAGGTTAAATAAAATTTGCGACAGTCCATCCGCTTGCGGAACTCCTGTTTTTATTTCGAAGCTGCCTGACAGCGCCCTGCGATGCCTGGTCCTGGCAGTAGTGCCGCTTAACGGTTCCTTTGTTATTGCGCGTTTTGCAGCATCGAGTCGTCTGTCTTCTAACACATAAAGTACTTCTGTCAATTGAATCGCAGGCCTTTTGGACGTCCACAAATGCCAATATTGTCTTTTTTCCTTTCCTGTGTCTGGGTTCTGTTATCCTTATTGTTCCAAATATCTGTTGTGTATAGTTCCTCCCCTTTTTAAAGACACACCAGTACTCTCCTATTGTCGGCCCCAGATTTTCTTCAACTCTGTTAATTTATATTCCCATATAATAGTTTACATTATTAATTTCAAATAAGTAAATCTGCAAAGATATAAGCTATACGTCAACTTCAATACCTAATTACACTACTGGCCATTAAAATTGCTACACCACGAAGATGACGTGCTACAGACGCGAAATTTAACCGACAGGAAGAAAATGCTGTGATATGCAAATATTAGCTTTTCAGAGCATTAACACAAGGTTTGCGCCGGTGGCGACACCTACAACGTGCTGACAACCGATTCTCATACACAGACAGCAGTTGACCGGCGGTGCCTGGTGAAACATTGTTGTGGTGCCTCGTGTAAGGAGAAGAAATGTGTCAAATCACGTTTCCGAATTTGATAAAGGTCGGATGGTAGCCTATCATGATTTTTGTACAGAAACCAGATGGCAGTTATAAGAGTCGAGGGGCATGAAAGGGAAGCAGTGGTTGGGAAAGGAGTGAGACAGGGTTGTAGCCTCTCCCCGATGTTATTCAATCTGTATATTGAGCAAGCAGTAAAGGAAACAAAAGAAAAATTCGGAGTAGGTATTAAAATTCATGGAGAAGAAGTAAAAACTTTGAGGTTCGCCAATGACATTGTAATTCTGTCAGAGACAGCAAAGGACTTGGAAGAGCAGTTGAACGGAATGGACAGTGGTTTGAAAGGAGGATATAAGATGAACATCAACAAAAGCAAAACGAGGATAATGGAGTGAATTAAATCGGGTGATGCTGAGGGGATTAGATTAGGAAATGAGACACTTAAAGTAGTAAAGGAGTTTTGCTATTTAGGGAGTAAAATAACTGATGATGGTCGAAGTAGAGAGGATATAAAATGTAGACTGGCAATGGCAGGGAAATCGTTTCTGAAGAAGAGAAATTTGTTAACATCGAGTATAGATTTACGTGTCAGGAAGTCGTTTCTGAAAGTATTTGTATGGAGTGTAGCTATGTATGGAAGTGAAACATGGACGATAACCAGTTTGGACAAGAAGAGAATAGAAGCTTTCGAAATGTGGTGCTACAGAAGAATGCTGAAGATAAGGTGGGTAGATCACGTAACTAATGAGGAGGTATTGAATAGGATTGGGGAGAAGAGAAGTTTGTGGCACAACTTGACTAGAAGAAGGGATCGGTTGGTAGGACATGTTTTGAGGCATCAAGGGATCACAAATTTAGCATTGGAGGGCAGCGTGGAGGGTAAAAATCGTAGAGGGAGACCAAGAGATCAATACACTAAGCAGATTCAGAAGGATTTAGGTTGCAGTAGGTACTGGGAGATGAAGAAGCTTACACAGGATAGAGTAGCATGGAGAGCTGCATCAAACCAGTCTCAGGACTGAAGACCACAACAACAACAACAACATGATTGCCGTTTATCGAATCGCGACATTGCTGCTAGCGTTGGTCGAGATCCAATGACTGTTAGCAGAATATGGAATCGGTGGGTTCAGGAGGGTAATACGGAACGCCGTGCTGAATCCCAACGGCCTCGTATCACTAGCAGTCGAGATGACAGGCATCTTATCCGCATGGCTGTAACGGATCGTGCAGCCACGTCTCGATCCCTGAGTCAACAGATGGGGACGTTTCAAGACAACAATCATCTGCACGAACAGTTCGAAGACGTTTGCAGCAGCATGGACTATCAGCTCGGTGACCATGGCTGCGGTTACCCTTGACGCTGCATTACAGACTGGAGCGCATGCGATGGTGTACTCAACGACGAACCTGGGTGCACGAATGGGAAAACATCATTTTTTCGGATGAATTCAGGTTCTATTTACAGCATGATGGTCGCATCCGTATGTGGCGACATCGCGGAGAACGCATATTGGAAGCGTGTATTCGTCATCGCCATATTGGCGTATCACCCAGCGTGATGGTATGGAGTGCCAATAGTTACACGTCTCGGTCACCTCTTGTTCGCATTGACGGCACATTGAACAGTGGACGTTACATTTCAGATGTGTTGCGACCCGTGGCTCTACCCTTCATTCGATCCCTGCCAAACCCTACATTTCAGCAGGATAATGCACGACCGCATGTTGCAATTTCTGTAGGGACCTTTCTGGATACAGAAAATTTTCGACTGCTGCCCTGGCCAGCACATTCTCCAGATCTCTCACCAAATGAAAACGTCTGGTCAATGGTGGGCGAGCAACTGGATCGTCACAATACGCCAGTCACTACTCTTGATGAACTGTGGTATCGTGTTGAAGCTGCACGAGCAGCTGTACCTGTACACGCCATCCAAGCTCTGTTTGACTCAATGCCCAGGCGTATCAAGGCCGTTATTACGGCCAGAGGTGGTTGTTGTGGGTACTGATTTCTCAGGATCTATGCACCCAAATTGCGTGAAAATATAATCACATGTCAGTTCTAGTATAATATATTTGTCCAATGAATACCCGTTTATCATCTGCAATCCTTCTTGGTGTAGCAATTTTAATGGCCAGTAGTATAGTTCCTCCCTTTCTTATAGCCACACTGGTGCTCTCCTATTGTCGGCTCCAGTTGTTCTTCAACTCCGTAAATTTATATTCCCATATAATAGTGTACATTATTAATTTCAAATGCAAAGATGTAAGTTATACGTCAATTTAAATACCTAATTACTTCCCGCCCACACTGTACAATAGCTCAACAAGTCAGTCTGCTCACTTAACAAACTATTGTGGTTGCTATAAATTCATATTTTTTCTAATGCATGTAACAATAAAATTTTCGGAGAGAAATGCATTATTTTTATTCTGACGTTTGAGGAGTCTACGGAGTGCTCACTGAAACTTCCTGGCAGATTAAAACTGTGTGCCCGACCGAGACTCGAACTCGGGACCTTTGCCTTTCGCGGGCAAGTGCTCTACCAACTGAGCTACCGAAGCACGACTCACGCCCGGTACTCACAGCTTTACTTCTGCCAGTACCTCGTCTCCTACCCTCCAAACTTTACAGAAGCTCTCCTGCGAACCTTGCAGAACTAGCACTCCTGAAAGAAAGGATATTGCGGAGACATGGCTTAGCCACAGCCTGGGGGATGTTTCCAGAATGAGATTTTCACTCTGCAGCGGAGTGTGCGCTGATATGAAACTTCCTGGCAGATTAAAACTGTGTGCCCGACCGAGACTCGAACTCGGGACCTTTGCCTTTCGCGGGCAAGTGCTCTACCAACTGAGCTACCGAAGCACGACTCACGCCCGGTACTCACAGCTTTACTTCTGCCAGTACCTCGTCTCCTACCTTCCAAACTTTACAGAAGCTCTCCTGCGAACCTTGCAGAACTAGCACTCCTGAAAGAAAGGATATTGCGGAGACATGGCTTAGCCACAGCCTGGGGGATGTTTCCAGAATGATATTTTCACTCTGCAGCGGAGTGTGCGCTGATATGAAACTTCCTGGCAGATTATCAGCGCACACTCCACTGCAGAGTGAAAATCTCATTCTGGAAACATCCCCCAGGCTGTGGCTAAGCCATGTCTCCGCAATATCCTTTCTTTCAGGAGTGCTAGTTCTGCAAGGTTCGCAGGAGAGCTTCTGTAAAGTTTGGAAGGTAGGAGACGAGGTACTGGCAGAAGTAAAGCTGTGAGTACCGGGCGTGAGTCGTGCTTCGGTAGCTCAGTTGGTAGAGCACTTGCCCGCGAAAGGCAAAGGTCCCGAGTTCGAGTCTCGGTCGGGCACACAGTTTTAATCTGCCAGGAAGTTTCATATCAGCGCACACTCCGCTGCAGAGTGAAAATCTCATTCTGGAGTGCTCACTGTTTAACAGATGCTGACTAAATACAGATTTGCTACGTCCTACTCCAGTGGGATTTTCTTTGAAGCGCATAAAGAAATTACGTTCTGTCTGCCCTACATAATATTTATCACACTCGCCACATTTAGTATTGTAGATACTGGACTGGTAGAACATATTCCGGTGGTCACCTTTTGCGTGTTTTAGTTTGTTATAGAAGAGTTCCTGATGATGTAATTCGCTTTAATATTTTTATTCCGGAATATCCGACCCTTTCCTTGTCTGAAATATTGCCCATATACGTCATACTGACGAAAATACTTCTCTCTATAGCTGCCATACTTGTCGGTCCTCTTATTACCTTAGTTACGAGGAGCGTTCAATAAGTAATGCAACACTTTCTTTTCTCGGTCTATTTCGGTAGATGAGGAATTTTCTGTGAGACATGAGGAAAATGCTTATATATATATATATATATATATATATATATATATATATATATATATATATATATATATATATTGTGGTGTCACCGCCAGACACCACACTTGCTAGGTGGTAGCTTAAATCGGCCGCGGTCCATTAGTACATGTCGAACCCGCGTGTCGCCACTGTCAGGATCGCAGACCGAGCGCCACCACACGGCAGGTCTAGAGAGACGTACTAGCACTCGCCCCAGTTGTACGACGACGTTGCTAGCGACTACACTGACGAAGCCTTTCTCTCATTTGCCGAGAGACAGAATAGCCTTCAGCTAAGTTAATGGCTACGACCTAGCAAGGCGCCTTTAACCATTTGTAACGTTGCATGTACCTCAAGATAGAGTCTCACTTGTATCATCCAGAATGCTGTATACCAAAGGACGATATAAAAGTTAAGTGTTCTAGTAGCTACGTTCTTTTCTTTATCACATTCATTACGAATCCTGTTCCAGACTTAACGCCAGACGGCGTGAGTTGACGCGTGCCCTTTCGGCTACTTCACTGTGGACTGGCTGCCTTAACAGTCCAATATATATATATATATATATATATATATATATATATATATATATATATATACGAAGTTCCCATAGGTGGCACTATACGCAGCCTTCAAAATGGCGTCTGTAACGGAGGTGTGTTCCCCACCAGAGAGCTGAGTTCCGTTTGGCTGAAAACCAGAGCATCACAGATATTCACAGGCGCTTGCAGAATGTCTATGGAGACCTGGTAGCGAACAAAACCACGGTGAGTCGTTGGACCAGGCGTCTGTCTTCATCGCAAAAAGGCAGCGCAAACCTGTGTGATCCCCCGCGTGCCTGCCAACCGCACACAGCTGGGACTCCTCCAATGTTGGGACGTGCGGACACACTAATTCGACGTGATGGAAGGATCGCAGTCAAACACCTCGCTGCGCAACTGGACGTCTCTGTTGGGTAGTGCTGACACCCTCATTCACCAGTTGGGATAGGCTACTCGAAAGTGCGTTCCCTCTCGTTTCCTCGCCGCCTAATAGAACACCGTAAACAGCAACGAAGGACCATCTGTGTGGATTTTCTCGTGAGGTACGAGGCTGATTCTGACAATCCTCACAGACGATCTAACTTCCAACTGGACACAAGACGCCAATGCATGAAGTAGCGCCACACCACGTCTCCTCCGAAGAAAAAGTTCATAGGCGCAGCCAGCCGGTATGACCTTGCGGTTCTAGGAGCTTCATTCCGGAACCGCGCTGCTGGTACGGTCGAAGGTTCGAATCCTGCCTCGGGCATGGATGTGTGTGATGTTCTTAGGTTAGTTAGGTTTAAGTAGTTATAAGTGTAGGGGACTGAGGACCTCAGATGTTAAGTCCCGTAGTGCTCAGAGCCATTTGAACTACCAAAGCCGCATCCGCAGCTGGTAAAGTCATGGCAAGCGTCTTCTGGGACCCTGAAGGGGTTATTCTGTTTTATGTCCTCCCTCATGGTAAGTTTATTGTGCTATCCGAAGAAAATTGAGGAAACGACTTTAGAGTGTTCGTCACCACGAAAATACAAATGAACTTCCTCTTGTTCGTGACAGACAAAGGCCTCATGCAACTCTGCGACCGGAGAGGAGCTCACAAAACTTCATTGGACTGTGCTCCCTCATCCACACTACGGTCCGCATCTCGCACTTTCCGACTTCCATCTGTTTGGGCCAATGAAGGATGCACTACGCGGGAAGAAAAAGGTGGATGTTGGGGAGCTTACCGATGTAGCGAGGCGTCAGCTCCGGCGTCGATCAGTAGAGAGCTACCAAGAGGGCACACAGTCCCCCCCCCTCCGCTCCCCCCCCCCCTGGCGCCCTTCCCACCCCCACCCCCCCCCCCCACCCCTGTAATGTCGAGTAAGGCCGTCGCTCTAAACACAAGTTATGTTGAAAAATAGGGTTTTGTAGCCAAAAGAGGGGGAATAATATGGTGTACTGGAATCCTGAATAAAACCAAACTGCTTTCAGGAAATAAATGTTTTCCTCTACTTACTGAACGGTACTCGTGCAAGAGTATCCTCTCTTCCAGTTTCAAAATTAAGATTTCTTTTACAGTTTCAACAAGGTCAAAACGTAAAGTTAACATTCGACGAAGCAGAGCCGAAAGTAATGTGGTTTTATATTTATAGGAATGACCAGATTTTGCATTACTAACCGAATCTTTAGTAACAGACTTTCTGATATGTCGGCCTCTATCATTTACAACTGTCAAATCCAGGAAACTAATTAATTCGTCTTCTTTGCGTTCGAGTGATAACTGCGTACCACTCAGAATTTCTACAATGTTATCGATGTTGTCTTTTGTGTCTCCGTAAAGTTTTCCTTTTGTATTTAAAATTTGGACTCTGCTTTCTAGGATTTCTTTAAAATATTTACATTCAATACAGTTTATGAATATATCCACTACTCTCCCAGCGAGGGAATTTCCATAGCCAGTTCACCTTTTCAATAGCATATTTTATTACTGAGAGAAGAACAGTTGAGATATAAAATATTTTTAAGCACTAAAAATTCTAGCAATTGATTTCTGTATGTTTCATCAAATTAGTCATAATAATGTCGATTATCTGTTTGATAAGTACGTTACTATAATGATTTTTTATGTCTAACGAGGTGAGGTTTGCATCATGTGGAACTTCTGTGTTACAGACTCCAAGGACTAGGCTGTAACTGTTTTTCGTACTGAACATTTGTTCATGAGTGTGTACCTTCATTAATACATTACTTAACTTTTTATTTAGTTGATAAGATGGATGACTATGTTAGTTGCAATCGGTCTAATAGGAAATACCCAGATTTCCAATTTCGGCTAAGCTCTCAAAAAATGGTTCAAATGGCTCTGAGCACTGTGGGACTTCTGGGCTCATCAGTTCCCTAGAACTTAGAACTACTTAAATCTTAACCTAAGGACATCACACACACCAATGCCCGAGGCAGGATTCGAACCTGCGACCGTAGCGGTCGCGTGGTTCCAGACTGTAGCCCCTAGAACCGCTCGGCCACCCCGGCCGGCGGCTAAGCTCTCAGCATAGGCAATTGTGGATTCATTACTTTTAAATATTCTTCCTCTTTAGGCATAAACAAAAACATTATTGTTTTTTACTACTTCTCGTTGAATTTCAATTCCTTCTCCAAATTATCTTTGGTTTCCTTCCCTGTCTGGTCAATGTACACGCTGTACTACATCGTGGCTAAGTTACAACCCTCATCAACCACTGTTTCCCTTTCATGTCTCTCTACTCCTATAACCTGCCGTCTGGTTTCTCTACAAGTTGCACATAACTTTTTGCTCCCTGTATTTTTGCCCTGCTACCTCCAGAATTTCAAGGAGCACTCCCCTCACCATTGTCAAAAGATTCCTCTGTCTGGAAATGCCATAATCGCTGGTTTGCCTTTCTTTAACCTATATTTTAAGATGAGTCGTAGGGTCAGTACTGCATTGCGTGCTCCTATATGTATCCTGAACCCAAACTGATTCGAGGGATCGGTTTCAATCAATTTTTCTATTCCTCGGTAAATAATTCGTGTCAGTGCTTCGCAGTCATGACTTCCTCAGTGACAGTTCGGCAAAATCTAAATTTGTCAGCACTTTCTTCCTTTGGAATTATTACATTCTTCATGAAGTCCGAGGGTATTACGGCTATCTCATGGACCATTAATACTGAAGTACTCCCATAAACTGTGTGTGGTGACATGCGTGCCTCAGCGATCCAGATAGCCGAACCATAGGTACAACCGTAACGGAAGGGTGTATGTGCAGAGATTACCCTAACGTGTGGTTCCTGAAGAGGTGAAGAAGCCTTTTCAGTGGTTGCAGGGGCCACAGCCTGGATGATCGGCTGACCTGGCCTTGTAACATCAACCAAAAGGGTTTTGCTGTGCTGATACCGTGAACGGCTGAAAGCAAGGGGGACACTACAGCCGTAGTTCCCGAAGGCATGCAGCTCTACTGTGTGATTCATAATTGGAATCAACCGTTTCACACAAATGCCTGGATGTAACAATTTGTAGGGATATGAAATGGAATGATCACATACGCTCAGTCTTAGGTTAGGCAAGTGGAAAGCATCGGCGGGACATGGGAAGAATACTGGAGACTGCTAACAAATCACTTGTGTGTCCCATCTTAGAATACTATTCGAGTGATGGGACCCATCCCATCACAGGGGATACTCAAAGTATTCAGAGAAGGGCTGCACGAATAATCACACGTTTGTTTCACTTACCAGATTAGACTGTCACGGAAATGTTGTAAAACCCGAATGGACTGTTGAAGGTAGACACTAATTATCCACCAAAAGCCTCCTTCGAAAATTTCAAGAGGCATTATGAAGCGAGGAACGTAGAGATATTCTTAACCCCGTACGTGTGCCACTCGCACATTCCGTGGAGTCTAAATCAGGCTAACAGCAGCAGACAAAGAGATATTTAAACGGCTTTCTGCACTTTATACGCGACTGGAACGAGAAGAGAGCTGGTATCATGCAAAGTTACCCGTCATGAACGTCATGGTGATCTGCAGGTGACGTATATAGATTTTGATGCAGATGTGGGCACTGTTTGTGGCACAGACCTTATCTCGGAGCGTACGCTGATGAGAAGAGAATAGCCTGCTTTGCGAACAGCGTACACTTACTACGTCACTCAGCATCTGAGCAGACACTTGAAAATTAGAAGTATCGCCTTTAGAGCTACTTGTTCCACCAGGACTATTGTTCTAACAGGTGATTAAGTGATCGGACTCTATGTTCACTACCCAACACACGCAACTGACCGAAAATCGGCCATCCACTGATCGTTTCATCCAGCGGGTGTGAGCAAAGTTCTCCAGCACGCACTCCTTAAAGAGATTTCTTGCCTTGTCTAAACTTCAGCACGAACTGGGATTCGAAGCCGGATTCCGAAGACCTGGATGCGAATCGTGTTAAGAGAGTCAGATGTAAAGCGCCAGGGAGTTTGAGAACTGTGACAGTTTCATTCAGTACTATTAATGCGCGAATTCGTCCTTCCAAAGCACTTATTTATCTACTCATGTTCCCAGTTTCTCATGCAGACCATCGTGTAAAACAGAAGTAGTATCAGGCGTTCCCCAAGGAAGTATTTATAGGAGGTCTGCTGCACCTAATGTACAGAAATGATTTAAGAGACATTCTGAGCAGTCAACTTACATTGTTTGGAGGTGACGCTGTCATTTACCGTCTAGTAGTCATCTGACGACCAAAACCAATTGCAAATTTATTTAGAGAAGATATCTGTATAGTGCAAAGAGTGGCAGTTGAGTGTAAGTAATGAAGTGGCCGAGGTAATCTATATGAATACTGAAAGGAGTCCGTTAAATTTAGGTCACACGATAAATCACACAAATCTGCAGGCTGTCAGTTCAGCTAAATACCTCGGGATAACGACTACGAACAACTTAGAATGGAATGATTACATAAATAATGTTGTCGGGGAAGCAAACCAACGGCTGCGATTTATTGGCAGAACACTTAGAAAGTGTAACATGTCTGCTAAAGAGACTGCCTTTCCAACGTTTGTCCGCCCTCTTCTGGAGCACTGCTGCGCGGTGTGGGATCCTTACCAGGCTGGATTCACGGCGAACATTGAAAAAAATTCAAAGAAGGGCAGCTCTTTTTCTGTTGTCACGCAATAGGGTAGAGTATGTCACGGATATGGTGTGTGAACTGAGATGGCAGTCATTGAAACAAAGGCGTTTTTCGTTGCGGCAGGATCTTCTTGTGAAACTTTAATTACCAACGTCCTCATTCGATTGTGAAAATATTCCATTGGCGCCCACCAAAATTGGGAGCTATGAACATCATGATCAAATAAGAGGAATCAGAGCCCGCACAAAGAGGTTTAAATACTCGTTCTTCCCGCGCACCCTTCGAGAGAGGAATGTCAGACCAATAGCTTGAAGGTGGTGCGATGAACCCTCCGCCAGGCAATTAATTGCGAACTGCAGAGTAATCATGTAGGTGTAGATTACAATGTACTGCTGTCGAACTTATTTGTAAGAAAGCTGGCTTGGAAAGTTCTAAATAATGGCCTTCCAGTTTCCTTATGACTCGTTTGTTCTACAGTATTTGGAAAAGTAATGTAGCGAATAGCAGAGTCACACATTAAAAGAAACAGTTGGTTAGCACTTCACAGTTTGGATCTCAGAGAAACTACACAACCGAGACATTTTCACCGAATATCAGGAACGCTGAATAACAAAACATGACCTCCCGGTGTTGGGATCTGTCCAACGCACTTAATACTGTAGATCCTTGTAGAAACTGAAACAGTCTTTGATCGCGCATGTGTTTATATAATTTAATTATTGCTTTCGAGAATTATAATCATCATCAGATTCATTTTTTCATAAACTTAGTAAACGGAGCAAATAAAACTTCTAGCCATGATTGGCAACGTCACATGATAATACGATGATAGACGGCCGCGGTGGCCGAGCGGTTCTAGGCGCTACAGTCTGGAACCGTGCGACCTCTACGGTCGCAGGTTCGAATCCTGCCCCGGGAATGGATGTGTGTGATGTTCTCGGGTTAGTTAGGTTTAAGTAGTTCTAAGTTCTAGGGGACTGATGACCTCCGATATTAAGTCAAATAGTGTTCAGAGCCATTTGAACCAATACTATGATAAAAACTCATGAGCCGTTTGCATACTATACTTACAGTTGCAACGTAAACAAGTGGCGGAGGAGGGGGGGGGGGTGGGAGGGTCACCGCAAGGTATCGCAGCTGTGAGCATAGTATCTGACGATGGTCCTATTTTACGACTCATGAATGTTCGTCATAATATTATCAGGCTTTCAGTTCTCATGACAAAGCCAACATGGTTAAAAATTTTGTTTGCTTAGTTTGTTAAGTTTAAGGAGAAATATGGACTTATAATCATCGTAACGAACGAAACTAGTAATTAAATGGTTTAAAGAGATATGCACTCAAAGACTGTTTCTAGTTTCTTCGAATTCTTAAACATGGTATCACTGCTGCCTTCATGATCATTTCACCCTTCACCATTCACCAAGTGTAGATCTTCTACTCCTTCAGAAAAGAGGGCAAGGAGAAGCGGTGCATAAATCTGGGAGGGTAGGAAATGATAATGAGGGGGGACATATTTTAGAGCTCCACTGGGTTCAATTTTGAGTCCGCTTATCTTTGTTGTATGTGTGAACAGCCTCCCGTTTAACGTACACCAATGAGAGTTGATACATTTACAGAGGAAACAGGCGTTATAGTTAGATTGTTTATATAGTAATAGAGTTAATTGTTTATAATATGCTTCAATATAATAATAAGTGGCTGTGTGTAAAGCATTATCCCTTGCTTGCGAAAGTTAAAATTCAGTTCCGTACAACAAATATAGTAACAGCGACAGTTAATGTATTATTGCACAGCTTTGTGAACAGCCATCTAGCGAACTACGAGGAAAACAGCCGATACCATAGACAAGGCTAACACTGAAGCCGCATAACACTATGGTCCCCTGCTTAACAGGTGTTGGTCCTAATTTGGAACACGGTACAGCAACAATTCCTGAGTGGCGTGGATTGCACAAGTCTTTGGAAGGTTCCCTGGGGTGTGTGAGGCCAGACGTCTGAGCACAGGCCACGCAGTCATTTAGTACCCAATCTACATCTACAGCTACATCTACATTCAAGCGCCTGGCAGAGGGTTTATCGAACCACCTTCACAATAATTCTCAGTTATTCCAGTGTCGAACTGCGCACGGAAAAAACAAACACATATACCTTTCCGTGCTAGCTCTGATTAACTTTATTTTATTATTACGATCGTTTCTCCCTATATAGGTCAGCGTCAACAAAGTATTTTCACATTCGGAGGAGGAATTTGGTGATTGAAATTTTGTGAACAGATTTCGCCGCAACGAAAAAACCTTTGTTTTAAGGATGTCCATCCGAAATCCTGTATCACGCCAGTGACACTCTCTCCGCTATTTCTCAATAATAGAAAACGTGCTGCCCTTCTTTGAACTTTCTCGATCGTCAATCCTATCCGGTAAGGATCCCACACCGCGCTGCAGTTTTCCAAAAGAGGACGGACAAGCGTAGTGTAGGCAGTCTCCTTAGTAGATCTGTTACATTTTCTAAGTGTCCTGCCAATAAAACGTAGTCTTTGGTTAGCCTTCCCCACAACATTTCTGTGTGTTCCTTCCAATTTAAGTTGTTCGTAATTGTAATTCCTAGGCATTTAGTTGAATTTAAGGCCTTTAGATTTGACTGATTTATCGTGTAACCGAAGTTTAACGGATTCTTTTAGCACTCTGTGGATGACCTCACACTTTTCATTATTTAGGGTCAATTGCCTATTTTTGCACCATGCAGATATCTTTTCTAAATCGTTTTGCAATTTGTTTTGATCTTCTGATGACTTGACTAGTCGACAAACGAGAGCATTATCTAAGACGGCTGCTTAGATTGTCTCCTAAATCGTTTATAATAGATAAGGAAGAACAGAGGGCCCATAATATTACCTTGGGGAGCGTCAGAGATCCCTTCTATTTTACTCGATGACTTTGCGTCAGTTGCTACGAACTATCACATCTCTGACAGGAAATCAAGAATCCAGTCACGTAACTGAGACGATATTCCGTAAGCACGCAATTTCACTACAAGCCGGATGTGTGGTACAGCCTTCAGGAAATCTAGAAATACGGAATCAATTTGCAATCCTTTGTCAATAGCACGCAGCACTTCGTGTGAGTAAAGAGCTAGCTGTGTTTCACAAGAACGATGTTTTCTAAATCCGTGTTGTCTGTGTCAATAGACCGTTCTCTTCGAGGTAATTCATGATTTTGGAACACAACATGTCTTCCAGAATCCTCCTGCGCATCGGCGTTAATGATATGGGCCTGTAATTTATTGGATTACTCCTACTACCTGTCTTGAATATTGGTATGACCTGCGCAACTTTCCAGTATTTGGGTGCGACATATCATGGACATCTCTACAAAGTATGATAACTATCGGACTGGTAGTTGATGGTGTACTTTTATTTCCGGCAGTGTATATCCAGTATCTTAGATACAGTGCCTGAGAAAAAAAATGGATCATCCAGAAAGAAACAAAATGGAACTTCACGGTTGGATATGGTATGTGATGTTATTTGAGAGAATCAAGTTTACAAAAAACATGGGAGTAAGAGGTCCAGTTATCGGTACGAGGCTGCACCCCTCTGGCGTGGACGCGGGCACTAGTTTTGTCGGAAAGGCTGTCACATAAAGCCGTCGTATTTTCTCCTGAGGCAAGGTGGCCCACAGCCGTTCCAGCTGGTCTCTGATATTCCGGGTATTCGCACTGGGACAGAGTTGGCGCCCGACCCGGTCCCACACGTATTCTGTCGGGGACAGATATGTCGGTATCGCTGGTCACGGGAGTGGCTCGACATCAGGCAGACAGTTCACAAGCGCTGTGTGTGTGTGGACGAGCATTATCCTGATGAAAAATGCCACTACGTTACTGTCATATGTGAGGTGACACGTGAGGACCAGTCACTACCAGCCGGCCGCCGTGGTCAAATGGTTCTAGGCGCTTCAATCTGGAACCGCGCGACCGCTACGGTCGCAGGTTCGAATCCTGCCTCGGGCATGGATGTGTGTGATGTCCTTAGTTAGGTTTAAATAGTTCTAAGTTCTAGGGGACTGATGACCTCAGAAGTTAAGTGCCATAGCGCTCAGAGCCATTTCAGCCAGTTACTACCAGCCATCACCCAAAGTCATACCTGATGACTCCCAGACTGCGACACCAGGAGTCAACCGCTGTGCTTCTCCAAGACACTGAAAGACTGGAACCTATTCCCAGAGCGCAGCCGTACTCGCGCACGATGATCCTCCTGGGTAGTCCACAGCCACGATTCACCGCTGAACACAATCCGAACCCATCATCAGTAGCTTATGCTTCGTAGTCACTGTACCCTGCCAAATGCAGCCTTTTGTAAGAACTGTTTCATCCCAAGGTGACGCATTGGTACAGGAATGTTATTAAAAGTTCCAGAACGAAATTAGCACTCTGCAGTGGAGTGTGCGCTGATATGAAACTTCCTGGCACATTAAAACTGTGCCGGACCAAGAATCGAAATCGGGACCTTTGCCCCCAAGCTGTGGCTACACCGTGTCTCCGCAATATCCTTTTTTCCATGGTTGCTAGTTCTGCAAGGTTCGCCGGAGAGCTTCTGTGAAGTTTGTACTGTAGTAGACGAGGTACTGGCGGTACTAAAGCTGTGAGGACGGGCCGTGAGTCGTGTTTGGGTAGCTCAGTCGGCAGAGCACTTGCGCGCGAAAGGCAAAATTCCGGCACCCAGTTTTAATCTTCCAGAAAGTTTCAGTCTTATTACAAGTTGATTGTAAAAACAGTAGTTGGGTGCAGATCTGTAATTCACTTACTACACGTTTCGCCCAGGTAGGGCTTCGTTAGATAACATGAAGGTATTCAGGGAGGATAAACAAATACGAATAGCTGGCTGGCATGGTCATATACCATACTACCAAGACCATCTAACAGGACACATTCAGAAAATGGGAGCAGCGTACATTCATGAACGCATATCCGTGTTCTCTGCTGCTATGACTCCTTTTGACGTCGTATATCAGATAATTCCATCTCTCTTATATTTCATATTCACGTGTTTCGTTCTGTCTTTTCGTTGCTCAGATTTATTTATTCCTCATTTCCAGTACATTCCGTTCTGGTTCTCCTTTCGATGCAGCATATGCTGATGGCATTAATTTTTACGTGACATATGCCCGTGCCGTTAATTTTAACGTGTGTCTCCACGATCTTATACTTTATCTTGGTAGTGTGGAATATGACCATTTACAACTTTGTCCTACCTGTCCACTTTCAGTTTATCTGGTGAAGCCCTACCTGGACGAAAAGCGTAATAAATGAATGACAAATCTGCAATATACGACTGTTGTTACAACCAGCCTTTTGTGTTGTTAACGGCAACCTACGAATGGGCCGGTAATTCGCCAGTCCGGGCGATGTTAGTCTCCGACCAATAGCGTGGAATGACGCAGAATGTTGCAGGGACTATATTATTTCTTCTCGGATGGCATGCGTAGATCTGAAGGGGCTACGGTGGGCCTGGTGTGCAAAACGGCGGTCCTCCCTTTTGTCGGTGGGTCGTGGTGGGCAACGGTGTGGACGAGCGAGGCGTGTGCCGGCCATCGCGTTCCCAGGCAGTCCAGCACCGGGCCACTCTCCCATCCGAATGCCCCTGAAATCCTGACACTGCACGATTCAGCCAGCCGGACAAATCTAGACCCACAGCGACGGCCCTTTGAAACTCCGTCAGGTGCTGATAACGCCGTCTCACACGAGTACGCGGAATCTCCGTAACTTCCTTAGTGGTTATTCACTGTCTGACGCTGTTCAACACCATTATACACCCTACGAGGCATGGTAACAGCAATGAAGCTCAAAATGTGGAAAATTATGTTAATGGGGATAAGGAAAAAAAACCGTGAGTTCGGATATAGCATTTGTGGAGATCTGCCGGACATAGTCACGTCGTTTTAAATATCTGGGTGTAAGATTGCAAAGCGATATGAAATGCAAAGAGCATGTGAAGGCGAATGATCGACCTCGCTTTATTGGGAGAACTCTGGGAAAGTGTGGTTCGTCTGTAAATGATGTTATTGGGATCCATTCTTGAGTAATGCTCGAATCTTAGGGATCCGTGCAAGTCGGATTAAAGGAAGACATCGAGACAATTAAGGGGCGGGGTGCTAAAATTGGTACTGGTAGGTTCTTCTCTAGAAAGATTCCCTTAACCGCCTGGGCCATCCGGACACGCTTCCTGGCTGACCCAAATTCCCAATTCGACATAACGTCAATTCAGTTTCTTTGTCCATGTACCCCTGGCTCGCAGAGTAACCTGTATTCCCGCAAGAGGGAACGAAATCTGCTGTGCATCTGCACTGAAGAAACAGTGTTTGACTGTCAATCCTATTGAAATGTCACATGCCCGACAGAACAGACACCACGCACATGATATGTTACGGTGATGCTTCGGGAACTCATATGGGAATCCCTGGAAGGAAAGCGACCATCATTTCGAGAAGCGCTGTTGAAAAAATTTAGAGAACTGACATTTGAAGCTGACTGCCAAACGGTTCTACTGTCTCGGACATGCTTTGCACGTGAGGACCACAAAAATAATATAAGAGAAATTAGGGCTGTTATGGAGACATACATATAGTCGTTTTTCCCTTGTTCTATTTGCGAGTGGAACAAAAAAAGAAATTACTAGTAGTGGTGCGGGGAACGCTCCGCCACGCACCGTAAAGTGAGTTCCATAGTATGAGTGTCCATATAGACCTACGCTGAAGCGCTAAAGAAACTGGTACAGGCACGCGTATTCAAATACAGAACTATGTAAAAAGAATACGGCGCCGTGGCCCGCAACGCCTATATAGGACAACAACTGTCTGGCTCAGTTGTCTGTTACTACTGATAAAATGGCAGGTTATCAAGATTTAAGTGAGATGGGACGTGGTGTTAGAGTCGGCGCACGATCGATGGTACACAGCATCTCCGATGTAGCGATGAAGTGGGGATTTTCCCGTACGACCATATCACGAGTGTACCGTGAAATCGGGAGTCCGGTCAAACATGAAATCTCCCACATCGCTGCGGCCGGAAATAGATCCTGCAAGAACGGGACAAGCGACGACTGAAGAGAATCTTTCAGTGTGACAGAAGTACAATCCTTCCGCAAATTGTTGTAGATTTCAATGCTGCGCCATCAACAAGTGTCAGCGTGCGAGCCATTCAACGAAACATCATCGATGTGGGCTTTCGGAGCAGAAGGCCTGCTCGTGTGCCCCTGACGACTGCACGACTCAAAGCTTTACGCCTCGCCTGGGCCCTTCAACTCCGACATTGGACTGTTGATGACTGGAAACATGTTGCCTGGTCGGACGAGTCTAGATTCAAATTGTATCGAGTGGATGGACGTGTACGGGTACGGAGACAACCTCATGAATCCATGGCCCCTGCATGTCATCAGGGGACTGTTCAAGCTGTTGGAGGCTCTCTAATGGTGTGGGGCGTGTGCAGTTGCAATAATATGGACCCCTGATACGTCTAGATACGACTCTGGCAGGTGACACGTAGGTAAGCATCCTGTCTGATCACCTGCATCCATTCGTGTCCATTTTCCATTCCGACGGACTTGGGTAATTCCAGCAGGACACTGCGACACCCCACACGTCCAGAATTGCTACAGAGTGGCTCCAGAACACTCTTCTGAGTTTAACCACTTCCGCTGGCCATCAGACTCCCCAGACATGAACATGATTGAGCATATCTGCGATGCCTTGCAACGTGCTGTTCAGAAGAGACTTCCACCCCCTCGTACTCTTACGGATTTATGGACAGCCCTGCAGGATTTATGGTGTCAATTCCCTTCTGCACAACTTCAGACATTAGTCGAGTCCATTCCACGCCGTGTTGCGTGCTGGTGGGGCCCCGCAAGATGTTAGGCAAGTGTACCAATTTCTTTGGCTCTACAGTTTAGAGCACTAATGAACTGTGGTGGTCATTTTACTGTCACACATTCTAGTCGTTCACATATCTAGTGAGACCTGTCAGTATACGAAGTCACGTTGACATCCGCCCGTCTCATCTGGCTGCTTTGCCTTTTTGGCCAGGCAGCACACAGCGGACCGCGTGTTGCACTCACTATGACGAGACAGATATTCGGTGTACGAGGTGAGGTGCTGAGGCGTACAGCTGACTGCGTCACGGGTCACGTCCTTCGCCAGGGTGGTGCGTTCGGACGCGTGTTATTCGCGCTTATCAGAGGATCCGTCGGCTTTGCTGGGTGTATAAAGGGCGGCTGCCGACGCGGCAGAAACACTCGTGAGAGGAGGCGTAAAGCGAAAAGACGGCGACGGCGACCAAGGAGACGGCGGCGGCGGCGGCAGCGGTGGCCATGGGGGCAGTGGGGGCGGCGGCGGCGGCGGCGGCGGGGGCGGACGCGGCAGGTCAGTCGCTCGGCTCCACACGGCGGGCTGCCCACGCGGCGAAGTGCTGCAAGTGGCCAGTCTTCCGAGTACAGCACTGCTGCAGGCGCTTTCATTTTGTCTCGATGGGAACCAGGTCGCGGTTGTAACTTAACAATTTGAGAGAATAATTCGGCTCAACCAAACACAATACACTATGATCATAAACTGTGACTTAAGTCATGAAGTAGCGATACTCACACATACAGATGGCGGTAGTATCGTGTACACAAGGTACAAAAGGGCAGTGCATTGGCGGAGCTGTCGTTTGTACTCAGGTGGTTCGTGTTAAAAGGCTTCCGACGTGATTATGGCCGCACGACGTGGGTTAACACCCTTTGAACGAGGAATAATAGCTGGAGCTAGACGCATCATTACGGAATTGATTGTTTCGAGACCCGCAGTGTCAAGAGTGTGCCGGTAACACCACATGTCAGACATTACCTCTCACCAAGGACCATCACTTAACGACCGACAGCAGCGGCAGACAGAGTGCTGACAGACAAGCAACACTGCATGAAATAACCGAAGAAATCAGTGTGGGACGTACGACGAACGTATCCGTTAGGACAGTGGGGCGAAATCTGGCGTCAGTGGGGTACGGCAGCAGACGGCGCAAGCGAATGGCTTTGCTAACAATGTCCTAAAGGATAAGTTCATCGTACGTCCCACATTCATTTCTGTGCCAGAATGAGATTTTCACTCTGTAGCGGAGTGTGCGCTGATATGAAACTTCCTGGCAGATTAAAACTGTGTGCCGGACCGAGACTCGAACTCGGGACCTTGCCTTCCGCGGGCATGTGCTCTACCAACTGAGCTATCCAAGCAGGACTCACGCGCCGTCCTCACAGCTTTACTTCTGCCAGTACCTCGTCTCCTACCTTACAAACTTTACAGAAGCTCTCCTGCGAGTTCGAGTCTCGGTCCGGCGCACAGTTTTAATCTGCCAGGAAATTTCGTTCATTTCTATGGTTGCTTCATACTGTGGTGGGTTCAAATGGCTCTAAGCACTATGGGACTTAACATCTGAGGTCATCAGTCCCCTAGACTTAGAACTACTTAAACCTAAATAACCTAAGGACATCACACACATCCATGCCCGAGGCAGGATTCGAACTTGCAACCATAGCAGCCTCGAGGTTCCGTTCTGAAGCGCCTAGAACCGCTCGGCCACCGCGGCCGGCTGCATATTGTGTTGCTTGTCTGTTAGCACTGACAACTATACGCAAACGTCAATGCTCTCGTTTGTATTGCCCGTGGTGAAAGTTAATGCCTAAAATTTGCTGTTCCCAACACGCTCTTGACGCTATCGATCTATGTGTATGTGCATAGCCGGCCGCAAGTTCGAATCGTGCCTCGGGCATAGATGTGTGTGATGTCCTTAGGTTAAACCTAATTAAGTAGTTTACTAGGGGACTGATGACCTCAGATGTTAAGTCCCATGGTGCTCAGAGCCATTTGAACCATTTGTATGTGCATACCGCTATCCCTTGAGCTTTGTCATTTCAGTGTATATGTAACTGTATTTACAATCGCTATAACTAAAAACTATGTACCCACTGCTGCAAGCAGTAAGCAATAGTCTGTTTCTTGCCGCAGCTTTGTAACAATTCTAGCTTCATTACAGCATCTTTCAAAATATCTACATACTGTTAACAGGGGCACTAATAACCTGTATTTGAAACAAATTGCGTAAAACTAGTGTCAAGTACGAGAACATGAGCCCCCAGCGTCATGATAGTCGTGATACTGTTTCTACACTACTGGCCATTAAAATTGCCACACCACGAAGATGATGTGCTACAGACACGGAATTTAACCGACAGGAAGAAGATGCTGTGATATGCAAATGATTAGCTTTTCAGAGCATTCACACAAGTTGGCGCAGGTGGCGACACCTACAACGTGCTGACATGAGGAAAGTTTCCAACCGATTTCTCATACACAAACAGCAGGTGACCGGCGTTGCCTGGTGAAACGTTGTTGTGATGCCCCGTGTAAGGAGGAGAAATGCGTACCATCACATTGATAAAGGTCGGATTGTAGCCTACCGCGACTGCGATTTATCGTATCGCGACGTTGCTGCTCGTGTTGGTCGAGATCCAATGACTGTTAGCAGAATATGGAATCGGTGGGTTCAGGAGGGTAATACGGAACGCCGTTCTGGATCCCAACGGCCTCGTATCACTAGCGGTCGAGATGACAGGTATCTTATCCGCATGGCTGTAACGGATCGTGCAGCCATGTCTCGATCCCTGAGTCAACAGATGGGGACGTTTCCAAGACAAGAACCATCTGCACGAACAGTTCGACGACGTTTACAGCAGCACGGACTATCAGCTAGGAGATCATGGCTGCGGTTACCCTTGACGCTGCATCACAGACAGGAGCGCCTACGATGGTGTACTCAACGACGAACCTGGGTGCACGAATCGCAAGCTGTCATTTTTTCGGATGAATCCAGGTTCTGTTTACAGCATCATGATGGTCGCATCCGTGTTTGGCGACATCGCGGTGAACGCACATTGGAAGCGTGTATTCGTCATCGCCATACTGGCGTATCACCTGGCGTGATGGTATGGGGTGCCATTGGTTACACGTCTCGGTCACTTACGCCAGTCACTGCTCTTGATGAACTGTGGTATCGTGTTGAAGCTGCATGGGCAGCTGTACCTGTGCACGCCATCCAAGCTCTGTTTGACTCAATGCCCAGGCGTTTCAGGGCCGTTATTACGGCCAGAGGTGGTTGTTCTTGGTACTGATTTCTCAGGATCTATGCACCCAAATTGCGTGAAAATATAATCACATGTCAGTTCTAGTATAATATATTTGTCCAATGAATACCCGTTTATCATCTGCATTTCTTTTTGGTGTAGCAATTTTAATGGCCAGTAGCGATAAGCGACGCATTGCTGGCCTTCTGTACATTTGCAATACTGCTCCATTGCTGTTGGTCATGTGGTCCTTATTTCAATTCACGTGCAGGTATGAAGAGCGGCGAGAATGGCTTCCGTACGGAGAAGGAACTAGAGGCGAACGGTGCAGGAGGAGGAGGTGGCGTCGCCACACCGTTTGACGAGGCCGTCGCCATGACAGGTGAGTCAGGAGGACCTCCTGTCAAAACACCTGTAAACACATTTCGTTGTCTCTGCTGCAATAGGCGTAAGGTTTTTACTCTAGTATTGCTGTTGTGTTCCTAACTTTTTTTTATTTGTAGGCTTTCGATCCGTATACGTACAGCCACCTCAAAAGTAGAATGTCAGTTATGACAATACGAACGTCAGGACAACACAAAACCCAGTTCCCGTATGGAGAAAATATCCGACTCGGCCGGGAATCGAACCCGGGCCCCTTTGGTTAGCAGTCTGCCGCGCTGGTTGCTCGTGTTCCTGAGTTCGAAGACCGGTCTCCGTGCTGTACTACGCTCTCTGCAAATCTCTCCACCTCTGCCTAACTGCCGCAACCTCCTTCCATTTCAAGCTGCTAATCGTATTCAAGCCTTGCTCTTCTACAATTTTTACTTCTCCCGCCCCCTAACCCACTTCCGGCCGGTCGCGGTGGTCTAGCGGTTCTAGGCGCTCAGTCCGGAACCGCGCGACTGCTACGGTCGCAGGTTCGAATCCTGCCTCGGGCATGGTTAGGTGTGATGTCCTTAGGTTAATAAGGTTTAAGTAGTTCTGAGTTCTAGGGGACTGATGACCACAGATGTTAAGTCCCATAGTGCTCAGAGCCATTTCAACCATTTCAATAACCCACTTCCCTCCTATAGTAAACTGACAATACTGTAATGTCTGTACCGAGCGAGGTGGCGCAGTGGTTAAACACTGGACTCGCATGCGGGAGGACGACTGTTCAGTCCCGCGTCCAGCCATCCTGATTTAGGTTTTCCGTGATTTCCCTAAATCGCTCCAGGCAAATGCCGGGATGGTTCCTTTCAAAGGGCACGGCTGACTTCCTTCCCCGTCCATTCCTAATTCGATGAGACCGATGACCTCGCTGTCTGGTCTCCTTCCCCAAAACAACCCAACCCAACTGTCATGTCTCAGAATGTGTCCTATCAACCGATCACTTCTTTTAGTCGAGCTATGGACATAAATTTCTTTTCTCCCCATTTCTACTCAGCAGTTTGTCATTGATTACCTTATCTACCCATCTAATTTTCAGCATTCTTCTGTAGCAGAAAAGATTTTCTAATTCTTAAATTAGTATTCGATGTTAAAAAAACTTCCCTTCTTCAGAAACGCTTTTTTTCCCATTGCCAGTCCAAATTTTGTAATCTTCTTTAATTCGACCACCGTCAGTTATTTTTTTCCCGAATAGCAAAACTCATCTACTACTTTTAGTGTCTCGTTTCCTAATCTAATTCCCACAGCACTGCCTAATTTAACCCTTTCAGACCCGAAATTTTTCTGGAGGAAGGAAGATTTTTCTTTATGTGGTAGTGGTCTTAGGTGTTTTTTAATGATTTTGGGAGCAAAATTTATACAAAAATATGTACCCGTTTCCAAAACGTACTTTGTTCACTTGGCTTCAGTTTAAGGACTAAAATAACTAATTATGAAATATTCTCTATTGTAATAAATAGTAAAATGGTCATTCAATAATTTCCATGTAAAATAACAACAACAATATTCAATTAGACACTGGAATATAGCGAACCATGTATTCTGGTGGTCACGAGTTGCTGCGCACTGCTACATTGACTTCCTGATATTTTTATGGTGATGCCCAACGGTTGGCAGCATTTGCACGTGATGAAAAGGTTGAACATTTACAAGTGTGTAGCTCAGGTTCGCTTAGGGTAGAAATACTTTTGTTGCAGCTAACAAACTGTAAAAGTTAATGTACACAATTGTAGCCAGAGGGTCTGAAAGGGTTAATTCGAATACATTCTATTATTCTCGATTTACTTTTACTGATGTTCATCTCACACTGACTTTTCAAAAAACTGTCCATCTGTTCCATTGCTCCGAGTCGTTTACTGTCTCTGACAGAATAACAGTGTCATCGACAAATTCAAAATTATAATTTTTTTCTTCCTTAACTTTAATTCTCTTTCCAAATTTCTGTTCGATTTCCTTTAATGATTGCTCCGCGTGTAGACTAAATAACGTGGAAGTTTACGCTACAATCCTGTCTCACTCCCTTCTCAACCACTGCTTCTCTTTCATGTCCTTCGACCCTTGCAGCAAGTTGAAAATAACCTTTCGTTCTCCGTGATTTATCCCTGACACCTTCCCAATTGTAAAGAGCGTATTCCAGTCAACATTGTCAGAAGCTTTCTCTCCAAGTCTGTAAACGTAGGTTTGCCTTTCTCTAACCTGATAACACTTAGGGTCAGTACTGCCTCGCGCGTTCACACATTTCTCTGCTACCTAAACTGGTCATCCTCAAGATCGTATTCAACGTTTTTCGATTGTCCCGTGAATAATCCGTGTCAGTATATTCGAATCAAGACTTATTAAACTGATATTTCTGTTATATTCGCAACCGTCAGCACCTCTCTTCTTTGTAATTGGAATTATTACATCCTTCTTGAAGACTGACGGTATTTCGCCTGTCTCATGCATCTTGCACACAACGTGCCCAACGCTTCCTGTGAAACTACGAAACTCGCAACAATGTCTGTTTCCCTCCATTTCTCCAGGTCCCACTTGCTTCAACTGCCAGCTACCCTTTTCCCATTTTTTTTTTTCAGTTTTGCTCTGCAGTTCATAATCAATGAATTATGGCCAGTGTCCATATCTGTCCCTGTCTTCCTTTTAAGAATGTGGCATCTGAAACTCTGCCTTTCCATTACACGTATCATCTACCGGAAACTTTCTGGTGTCTCCAGTTCTCTTCCACGTATATAACCCATTTCTTGTGCATATTCAGATATGTGTACCTGTATTTTTCGACCTCTGTAGCTCTATCTACTACTACTACTATCATCCCTCTCCTGACATCTCTGCTGAGACTCTCCCATCAGCGTTCTTTCCGGTTTTCCCACAGTAATGCTCTGCTCCAAACGCACGTTCTCATAAATTTCTTCCTCAAATTATGATCTACATTTGACACAAGCATACTTCTTTCAGTGAAGAACACTCTCTCTGCCTTTGCTAATCTGCTTGTAATACCTTTCTTACTCGCTCATCATGCATTATGTTGTTTCTAAGATAGCAGAATTCCTTCATTTTGTCTACATTGTCGTCCCTTTCATTAGTCACTCGAATACCCAACCTAAGTTCAGTATTCCTCTGTAAGCACCACATTTAAACAGCTTCTGTTCTTTCTTTGTGTGCAATGTATCTCTTCTGCTATCACACTCCACAAAAACACTTCCCGTTAGTCATTCGTAACACTTAACTACATAACCGATGTACACACAACTTAGTATTTTCAGGAAACCTTTATTCTTTATTATCTGTTTAGATTTCATGTCATCGACATTTTTCGTTATGAGTAAATTTCTTGCCCCAGTACCAAAACATGTCTACTACGTTAAGTATCTCATTTCCTAATCTAATTCCCTCGGCATTACCTAATTTACACACCAGTACCAAAATTTTACTTTCGTTGACGTTTATCTGACAATCTCTTTGAGTCTCAACTGAACTTCCAAGTACGGTTGCGTTTTCAAGGAGCCTCAAGATAGGATCCAGAAATTGATTAGAAAAGTATGGCGCGACGGGAGCTAGAGAAAATTCCGAGTCAAACAAACTTATATTGAACAAGTAGGATAAATGCCGACCGAAGGTAAGAAGTGGAAGTACGATAAAAGGAAACACATTAATTAAAGCGCTCAGTAGGAGTCGTAATAACAAGTTACGTCTGATTCTAGTGGCTCAAGTTCAAAAATGGTTCAAAATGGCTCTGAGCACTATGGGACTTAACTACTGTGGTCATCAGTCCCCTAGAACAGAACTACTTAAACCTAACTAACCTAAGGACATCACACACATCCATGCCCGAGGCAGGATTCGAACCTGCGACCGTAGCAGTCGCGCGGTTCCGGACTGCGCGCCTAGAACCGCTAGACCACCGCGGCCGGCAGTGGCTCAAGTGTTTAACGTTAACAATCGCTTGAGTATAATGGGACATGCTCATTGTCTCAGACGGAAATTCGTTGTTGTTGTGATCTTCAGTTCTAATAGTGGTGTGATGCAGTTGTCGACGCCTGACTACCCAGTCTAATCAATCCTCTTTATCTATGAACAACTACTACAAGCTACAGCAGTTTGAACCTGCTTGTTATATTGAAGCCTTCGTCTTCCTCAATAATTTCGTCCCCTCATTCTTCCTTTCATCACCAAAGTCACTATTCCTTCTTGTCTCACGAGGTTTCCAATGAAACGATCGCCTTTTTAGTCAAGTTGACTCAAATATTTCATTTTTACCCAATTCAATGCAATACCTCCTCGTTCACTATTCAGTCCACTCCCGTAATTTTTTATCCGTTGCAAAAAAGCTTTCTATCCTCTTCTTGTGTGTACCACTTATCGTCGCCGTTTCACTTTCGTTAAAGGGCTACGACAGAAACAACCGTTCTTCGCAGCCGCGCGGAGTGGCCGCGCGGTTTGAGGCGCCATGTCACGAATTGCACGGCCCTCTCCCGCCGGAGGTTCGAGTCCTCCCTCGACCATGGGTGTGTGTGTTGTCCTTAGCATAAGTCATTTTAAGTAGTGTGTAAGCCTAGGGACCGATGACCTCAGCAGTTTAGTCCGATTAGCAATTCACACGCATTTGAACAATCATTCTTCGCACACACCATTCGGGAATAGAACTGGAAAAGGGGGCAGTAGATTGTGATAACAGAAGTACCCCCCGGCACACACCATGAATGATTTGGCTTGTAGATTGTAGATGTAGATGCTGATATGAAAAGGAACAATCGTATCGGCTCAGTCGTAGGTAAGATATATGGCATTGGCAGGGTACTGGCAGTCTATAAATGAGATTGCTTAAACACTCGTTCGACCCATTATAATGGGTCCCGTATAATGGGACCCGTACCAAATAGGACGAGCAGCGGATATTGGAGCAGACACACGGGAGAGAGCATTACAGAAATGCTGAGAAACTTGAATTGGCAGACCCTATAAGGCAGACAGCAAATATGCCGCGAAAGCTTACATACAAACTTTCTACATCTACATGATTACCTTGTAATTCAAAGTGCCTGGCAGATGGTTCATCGAACAACCTTCAAGTTATGTATCTACCATTCCACTATCGAACGGCAGGCGTGAAAAAACGCACAATTAAATCTTTCCGTGCGAGCTCCGATTTATTTTATTACAATGATCATTTCTCCCTTTGTAGGTGTGCTCCAACAAAATATTTTCACACTTTGAGGAGAAAGTTGGTGATTTAAATATCATGAGAAGTTCCTGCCGCCCCAATTCGTGTATCATATACGTGTACTCTTTGCCTTCTTTGAAATTTTTTGATGCCGTCGTCAATCCTATAGGACGCGAATCCCACACCGCACTGCAATACTGCGGAATAGGGGGACAAACGAAGCAGTGTCTTTGGCAGACCTGTTACATTTTGTTATTGTTCTGCCAATAAACCGCAGTCTTTATTTTGCTTTCCCCACAACATTATCTACGTGATCCTTCAAAGTTAGTTATTCGTAATTGTAATCTGTAAGTACAGGGTGTCAGTTATGGAACCATATGAAATAGAATCGTCATAACTTCTGAGCGGTTTGCATTAGGATGTTCAAACCGCACGGTTGGCCGCGGGGGATGATAGGAACTAGTATGGCCGTATGGTTTGGTTTAGCGACGAAGCCCACCCTAATTTGAATGGCTTCGTCAATAAGCAAAATAAGCGAGTTGGGGGACTGAGAATCCACATTTCGCTGTCTCTTCACCCTTGACTGGTGACTGTGTGGTGTACTATGTCCTGTCACGGAATAATCTGTGCGATGTTCCTTGATGGTACGGTGACTACCGAACAGGTTTTGGAAGACGATTTCATCAGCATTATCCAAAGAGACCTTGATTTTGGCAAAATGTGGTTCATGCAAGACAGAACTCGATCCAATCGAAGCAGGAGAGTGTTTGATGTCCTGGAGGAGCACATTGTGGACCGCATTCTGGCTCAGGGGTACGCAAAGAGTCACCATATTCTGTGGATCCCAACGCATGCGACTAGTTTTTGTGCGGCTATATTAAAGATAACCCCAAAACCATTGCTGAGCTGAAAACAGCCATTCGGGAGGCCATCGACAGCATCAATGTTCCGACACTTCAGCGGGTCATGCAGAATTTCGCTATTCATCTCCAGCACATCGTCGCCAGTAATGGCAGGCATAGTGAACATGTCAAAACATACATCCGAATATCTGTAGTGACGTTAGGATGTTGAATAACTACTTTCCTTTTTTTTCATTAAGTTCAATAATTGTCATCATGTATTTAGTTGAACTGACAGCCTTTAGATTTGTGTGATTTACCGTGTAATCATTATTTAGCGGATTCCTTTTAGTACTCATGTTCACACTTTTCATCAGTTAGAGTCATTTGCCACTCTTCGCACCGTGTACATATCTTTCCATCATCTGACGAGTTTACAAGACGGCAAATGACAGCATCATCTGCAAACAATCTACCAGAGCTGCTCAGATTGTCTCCTCAGTCGTTCATGTAGATCAGGAACAGCAGAGAGCCAGCACGCCGGACATTGCTTCTGTCTTACTCAATGACTTTGCGTCAGTTATTACGAACTGTGACCTCTCTGACAGGAAATCACGAATACAGTCACAGAACTCAGATGACATTCCATAGGCACGCAATCTGATTAGAAGTCGCTTGTCAGGTATGGTGTCAGAAACCTTTTGGAGATCTAAAAATGTGCAATCAATTTTATATTCCCTGCCGATAGCACTCATTACTTCGTAAGAACAAAGAGATAGTTGTGTTTCACAAGAAGGATATTTTCTGAATCTGTGTTGGCTTTTTGTTAATAAAGCGATTTCCTCGAGGTAAATCATAATCTTCGAACACAGTATACGTTCCAAAATCCGACTGCAAATCGACATTAGTAATATAGGTCTGTAATTCAGCGTATTACACCTATTTCCTTTCTTGGGTATTTAAGAACCAATATTAAGGGAAGAATTCAGAGATATTCTACATCCTATCGCTCCTTCACAGTGAGAAAATCAGCCTATCAATTGAAGACATAAGGTCTGAAAATGAGTCCTTGATAGTATTTTGGCACTTTATCTTACAGGTTCGTCTTGATCACACAAACTTTTATACATCACTATTACCGGTTTAGGCTACTGCCGTCGTCAGATCATAAAATATTCTGATGCAGTATCAACGTCAAATTAAACATGTTTGTATATGAAGATAGTGACTCTTCTCGAAAGAACAGATACCATTGATGATCATGCAGCTTCTCTAGAATAAATGATAATTAATTGAAACCCACAGCTGCCGACAGGTGTTGTTGATATACCTCGATGTGTGCTCCGACCGGGACCCGTACCGGGATCTGCTGCTCACATCGGAGACGCTCTGTCCATCTGAGCTACCGAGAACACACATGAACAGGTACTATCTTCATATACATAGTTAAAGGCTACCCAGCCATTTACCTTCCTCTGTGCGGATGCGCACAGGTTGCCCGAACTCTTACGGGAATCGTCACATCAGTGTGCGCGAGTAATGAGTGGATGTACGTATTTAGTTTGTGAATAGTTGGCAATGTGGGTCTCACGGGAGGCGTGCAAGGGATAAGTCCCTGCAGTCGCGCTAATCTGTGTCCTCGGTGGCTCACAAGGATAGAGAGGTCTGCCATGTAAGCAGGAGATCCCGGGTTCGAGTCCCGGTCGGAGCACATATTAGCAGCTGTTCCCATCGAGGTAAACATGTTTAGTTTGACAATGATACTATGTTTCATAATCTGAGGATGGCGGTACACGAAATTGGTAATAGTGATGTGTAAGATAAAGTGAAAATCACCATACCACAGCCTGCACGGAGACGTTTAACCTGTGAATCCCCGTCGAGCTCCATGCGCGATTGGATTGGGGAGAAACCTAAACATTTGATGCCATAGCAAGTGCCCTCTCACATGCACTTCACGCTGTTTTGCAAAATCTCCATGTAGATGTTGATCCTCAGGTACAATGAAATCGGGAATGTGCTAACGGAGGAAGTGTGTGTGTCGAGGGTCGAGGAGGGGGTGGGGGGTGGGGGTGGGGGGGGAAGAGGGGAATGTAAAAATTCTCTAGGGAGACGAAGATGCAGGCTACAGTAGTTACGGAGGCAGGGAGAACGTTGCACAGGATAGAGTGGAGACCCGCACCAGACCAGTGACAACACCAGAGACACCGAGACGACGAAGGCAGAGGCAGAATGCTCCACGTGTATGTATGTGTGTGTTGTGTTGCAGGTTCGGGCAAGTTTCACTGGGTGCTGCTGACGGTGTGCGGCCTGTGTCTGGTCGCCATGTGCTTCGAGGTGCTGGGCATCGCCTACGTCACGCCGGCGGTGCTCTGCGACTTCGACATGACGTCATTCGAAAAGGGCTTACTCAGCGGAACCATCAACATAGGTCAGTGTCACCTGAGATGGACACGTTCCCCTTTTTTAACCTGTCCGTGCTTGTCCGTTAGCCAGGCAGGCAAACTGCGGCACGTTATCGGCCAAACGGGCAGGCTGCTTTCCTCCCGTCCAAACCAACCTGTGTCCAACCCGAGCAGGCTACAGCAGGGGTCTCCAAACTCTGGCGAATTTCACCGACAAAAAAATGTGTCACTGCACATTCTTCACGAAAGCGTCCTGCAAAGTTAACGAAATCTCAAAATCATTGTTAGCAACACTATTACTGCAAGACGTAACAGAGGCAGAGTATGTCAACGCATTGTTATTTCAAGCGTCGAACAATAAGTTTAGTTATGTAGTCCTGTAGCGAGTAGCAGAGCCAATGTTGCGGTGTATTGGTCGCGATAGGCCTCGAAACTCAATTGTTGGCAGTGTAGGTACCACCTCAAATATTTGGCGGGCCGGATACCGGGGGTGTCCGGCCAGCTAACGCGGGCCGGTTTCGGCCCGCGGGCCGTAGTTTGGAGACCCCTGGGCTACAGGACAGGAGTCCAGCCAGCCTGTCCCGTCTTCCCGCTGTGCTACGCAACGCACGTAGCAGTTTATTCTGTACTCTTTACGATAACATTGTGAGTAGGGTTTGGAAGCTGATGAAAATATCTGAGTATCACAAGACGAGACTCAGTGAATTATATGTATTCATTTTGGGTCTTTGTAGACCAAAAATGGTGGATTTTATTTGTACTTTTCTTTCCTTTTCGGCGTACTATGGGCTTTTTTATTTATATCGATGTGAATGTAGAGCAGGAATTAAAATGAATGGAAAACAAATAAAAACTTCGAGGTTTGCCGAAGACGTTGTAATTCTCTCAGAGACAACAAAGGACCTGGAAGAGCAGTTCAATGGGATGGACAGTGTCTTGAAAGGAGGATATAAGATGAACATCAACAAAAGCAGAACGAGGATACTGGAATGTGGTCGAATTAAATCAGGGGGGAATTAAATTAGCAAATGAGACACTTAAAGTAGTAGATGAGATTTTCTACCTGGGAAGCAAAATAACTGATGATGGTTGAAATAGAGAGGATATAAAACGTAGACTGGTTATGGCAAGGAAAGCGTTTCTGAAGAAGAGAAATTTGTTAACATCGAGTATAGATTTAAATGTCAGGCAGTCTTTTCTGAAAGTACTGGTATGAAGTGTAGCTATGCATGGAAGTGAAACATGGACGATAAATAATTTAGACAAAAGAGAATAGAAGCTTTCGAAATGTGGTGATACAGAAGAATACTGAAAATTAGATGGGTAGATCACGTAACTAATCAGGAGGCACTGAAAAGAATTTGAGACGAGAAATTTGTGGCACAGCTTGGAGAAAAGAAGGGGTCTCTTGATACGACGCATTCTGAGACATCAAGGGATCACGAGTTTAGTATTATAGAAAAGGTGTTTAAAAACTGTTGAGGGAGACCAGATTGAGGAGGATGTAGGTTGCAGTAATTATTCGGAGATGGTGAGTCTCGTACAGGACAGAGTAGCATGGAGTGCTGTATCAGACCAGTGTTCGGACTGAAGACCACAACAACAACAACAATCGATGTGAACGGTTTTCTCTGTAACTTCATTTTTCTTCCGACTAGTGCTCGCTATTCTAAATTCAAACCACTATCATTTCACCTTCAATACATGCTGTCTGTAATAAGCAAAACCATCTCTAAAAGTTGACATCCTTTGCACTTAAGAACTTGAAAGATGTCTATTATACTACGTAGCCAACTACAGTAACGTTTGGAAGTCAATTTTCAGTAACCTTAGTATGTACCGGCCAAATATGACCGCAGATATATCAATTTTAACTACTTTTGCAGGAGGTCTACTGCGGGTTCGCTGAATTCATTCTTCGTGGCCAAAATTGTTCACCATAAATTCCCCAAATGCATCTTAGCAAACACAAAGTTCGTTTTTCATATTATATTTATTTAAGAAGCACGTGTCTGTAAGAAGAAGTTTTTCTTGCGCACTAAGATTTCATCGTACGTATTTGCACACCGCCAGAATGTGGTTTTTAATATCCACAGATCCATATTTTTTCTTGCTACGGAAATGTTTGTCCCCCCCCCCCCCCCACACACACACACTTAGGATGCCTATACAGAACTAAATGTAGAAAGCCAATCTACATTTCTACACGGTTGTCAACCACTGAAACTGCCTCATAGACAAACAGCTTTTGCCCTGCTGGACCTGGGCTCTGTTTCCTGATTATCAAATATTCCCCAATTCTTAATTTCTCCTCAGTTTCCTTTAAGTATGGTTCGTTCATTTTGCTGTTGCCATTGTTACGATAGCTGAGCTGCAGTGAAACTACCTACGCAGACATACGGCTGGCTATCCTGTAACCACTTTGTATTGACGGCACAATCCGTTGCCGCGTGTAGCAGACTGAACCGGTCTGCTGAAGCTTGCGCGGCAGGCGCTAACGCAGGCTGGCTTGCTTCAACCACTGTGCCTCAGTACACAAAACGTACTCTCCTGTCTCCGTCGTGGCAAGCTGAGCTTCCTTAATGGTTGCGGTGGGAATAGCAACAGGCAAGCTGGCTTGAGAATTTTTACACCTCTGGTACCTACACGCCAGAGAGCTGCAATTTCAATCTGCCAACCTGTGGGTGATACGAGGCTACAATTTACTGATGTGGTTGCTGCATTTTACTATTTCCTGACAAAATCAACAAGCACAAAGTAGTCATACGAGGAGGCGTGTGAATACAGCCACAGATCACGCAGACCGCACATGACATCACTATACGGAAGCCAACGTCTCGATCAGCTGACCGGCTGCAGAATCCATTCCCGGGCGACTTCTGAAATTTTGTTCGATTTACCTCTACCTTCATTTACTAATTTCAGGAAAGATCGTTAGTTGTGCTGATCCTATAATACAAGTTCAATTAAGATAAGCTGCACAATTACTTGTATGCAGTTGTATTAACAATAGAACATACTTATAATCTTAGTCATCATAGCTGGATTTAAATGCCTTACTACTGAATCATTCGCTTACGAAAACGACAACATCTCTTCAAGTTTTGTGTCCGTTTCGGAAACAATGGCTCCATCTCTAGTAGATGTGCGAAGAAGGGCAAGCCAAAAATAGGAAGCTGCTTAACATTTCTCAATTCCATAGAGTGCTATAAAAGACTATGTACACCGCAGTCATGGTGACAAAGAACAGTGAACATTGGCAAAATGGGCAGATAATTTGTCCTTGAGAGTGGTCTGTAAGTTAATTTCATAACCTAAATGCAGGAAATAGGGTTCGGTCTCAACGTTACAACGTTAGCTGTACAACCCACTAACCATTGTAGCACAGTGAAATCAGTGTTTAAGAGAAAACAGAAGAACAAAAGAAATTACGGATTCTGCGCCACTTGTAAAGAGAGCTACAGAATAAAAGTGCTTGGATTCAACGTTGTTTTCGTCTGCGAAGGTTCCACGAAAGTTGTCAGTCCCTCATAGTCCATCGATTCACCTGATGCTACGGTATTTGTGTGTAATATTTGTGCAAATGTTAGTGGCGACGATACTGGTGCTGAAATTCAATGAAAAAAGCCTTAAGCGAATTTTAGCAATGCAAAGGAAAATTAACCCAGAATTAAAAATATTATCACGAAGTTTACTATATAGTGTCACAGAATTACGTACGCTATGACGAAATTAGGTGCATGGCCACCTTATTTGCTACATATTATAACCTCAACACTTTTTCATTCCTTAAAATGTTCTTCACCATGGATTATTAGAGCAATGTATTGGTCTCTTACACTTAAAATATACACTATGTGATCAAAAGTATACGGACACCTGCCTGAAAATGACATACAAGTTCGTGGCGCCCTGCATTGGTAATGCTAGAATTCAATACAGAGTGGCCCATCCTTAGCCTTGATGACAGCTTCCACTCTCGCAGGCATACGTTCAATCAGGTGCTGGAAGGTTTCTTGGGGAATGGCAGCCCATTCTTCACGGAGTGCTGCACTGAGGAGAGGTATCGATGTCGGTCGGTGAGGCCTGGCACGAAGTCGACGTTCCAGAAAATCCCAACGGTGTTCTATAGGATTCAGCTCAGGACTCTGTGCAGGCCATTCCATTACAGGGATGTTATTGTTGTGTAACCACTCTGCCCCAGGCCATGCATTATGAACAGGTGCTCGATCGTGTTGAAAGATGCAATCGCTATCCCCGAATTGCTGTTGAGCAGTGGGAAGCAAGAAGGTGCTTAAAAGATCAATGCAGGCCTGTGCTGTGATAGTGCCACGCAAAACAACAAGGGGTGCCAGCCCCCTCCATGAAAAACACGACCACACCATAACACCATCGACTCCGAATTTTACTGTTGGCACTGCACACGCTGGCAGATGACGTTCACCGAGCATTCGCCATACGCACACCCTGCCATCGGTCGCCACATTGTCTACCGTGATTCGTCAGTACACACAACGTTTTCCCACTGTTCTGTCGTCCAATGTTTACGCTCCTTACACCAAGCGAGGCGTCGTTTGGCATTGTTATGTCCGCACTATAACACAACAAAGTTTCCGTCTGACCTTCTGTCACTTAAAACAAAACTTAAGTTCGACTACACAACACTTCGCGGGCTGTAGCGCCAAGGAGAAATCAGAGTCACTAGTAGAGAATACGAGTCCAGACCACTGCAACCAGTCGGGTAGTAACACAGTCATCGGCGAAGATTCAACTGGTTAAACGGGCTCAGGGAGCTCGCTTAAATCGGCTGGTCCGGCCAATCAGAGTGTTGGTAGATGGCGCCCTTATACGGTTGCTCACTCTGGTGGCAAGGGCCGCTAACCCCGCGACGACGCGTTCACTTGCGCCAGTTGTGGACATCGTGTGCGGCGCCAAAGGTACTCGCTGTGTGCAGCTCGTCTTGTAGCACGCAGCGCCGAGTTGACAGCTGCTGTGCGGCGGCCGATACGACAGGCATTTACTGGCGTGTTGTGTGGCTTATGAGCAGCCGCTCGACCATGAAATCCAAGTTTTCTCACCTCCCGCCTAACTGTGATAGTACTTGTAGTGGATCTTGATGCAGTTTGGAATTTCTGCGTGATGGTCTGGTTAGATGTCTGCCTATTACACATTACGACCCTCTTCAACTGTCGGCGGTCTCTGTCAGTGAACGTGGCCGAGCGGTTTTAGGCGCTACAGTCTGGAAGCGCGTGACCGCTACGATCGCAGGTTCGAATCCTGCCTCGGGCATGGATGTGTGTGATGTCCTTCGGTTAGTTAGGTTTAAGTAGTTCTAAGTTCTAGTGGACTGATGACCTCAGAAGTTAAGTCCCATAGTGCTCAGAGCCATTTGAACCATTTTGTGAGAGAATGTCCAAAGGGCAATTCCAGAATAGAGAGACACGTTACGTGACCAAACGAATATTAAGAATGGACACTTGGTTAATCAGTTTACAAATATAATACAACGGAATGGTGACGTATAAAAACCTGGGTTTTGTGTGAGAGAAGTGGGATTTAGCTATTCCACCAGACACCTGTAAGTGGGATTAAGACCTGCTTATGGAACAAATTAATGTTTTCGGATCGTTCTATTATTCACAAACGAAAAGATGAGGTGGTCTGGTAGCTGGAATTCTCAAATTGCTCCAACAGTTACATATGTCGTAGACCTGCAAAGAAAGAAGAAAAAGGCTTTGTATTCCTAGAATTCACAAGGCACGCAACAAAGGCCAAAGTTGAACTCTCCTTTTGTCCTCAGTACTCATAAAGGAGGTTATAGTCTTGCCTATAAATCACTGTGAGAATATCATAAAGCCCCAAATACTAATAAATTATTGATTTTTTTCCCCAAGTGCTATTGTCAGTTTCTCACATTGTCCCCAGTAATCAAAAACGACATCACCAAAGAGAAAGCCGGCCGATGTGGCCGAGCGGCTCTAGGCGCTTCAGTCAGGAACCGCGCGACTGCTACGGTCGCAGGTTTGAGTCCTGCCTCGGGCATGAATCTGTGTGATGTCCTTAGGTTAGTTAGGTTTAAGTAGTTCTAAGTTCTAGGGCACTGATGACCTCAGATGTTAAGTCCCATTGTGCTCAGAGCCATTTTGAACCAAAGAGAATGTTTCACAATGTCCTCAAAACTCATCAACGATTAACTTTGGACATCAGCATTGGTTTCCTCATTGTTGTTGTTGTGGTCTTCAGTCCTGGGACTGGTTTGATGCAGCTCTCCATGCTACTCTATCCTGTGCAAGCTTCTTCATCTCCCAGTACCTACTGCAACCTACATCCATCTGAATCTGTTTAGTGTATTCATTCCTTGGTGTCCCTCTACGATTTATACCCTCCACGCTGCCTTCCAATACTAAACTGGTGATCCCTTGATGCCTCGGAACATGTCCTACCAACCGCTCTCTTCTTCTAGTCAAGTTGTGCCACAAACTCCTCTTCCCCCCAATCCTATTCGACACCTCCTCATTAGTTATGTGATCTACCCATCTAATCTTCAGCATTCTTCTGCAGCACCACATTTCAGAAGCTTCTATTCTCTTCTTGTCTAAACTATTTATCGTCGTTTCACTTCCATACATGGCTACACTCCATAAAAATACTTTCAGAAACGACTTCCTGACACTTAAATCTATACTCGATGTTAACAAATTTCTCTTCTTCAGAAACGCTTTCCTTGCCATTGCCAGTCTACATTTTATATCCTCTCTACTTCGACCATCATCAGTTATTTTGCTCCCCAAATAGCAAAACTTCTTTACTACTTTGTTGTTGTTGTGGTCTTCAGTCCTGAGACTGGTTTGATGCAGCTCTCCATGCTACTCTATCCTGTGCAAGCTTCTTCATCTCCCAGTACCTACTGCAACCTACATCCTTCTGAATTTGCTTAGTGTATGCATCTCTTGGTCTCCCCCTACGATTTTTACCCTCCACGCTGCCCTCCAATACTAAATTGGTGATCCCTTGATGCCTCACAACATGTCCTACCAACCGATCCCTTCTTCTGGTCAAGTTGTGCCACAAACTCCTCTTCTCCCCAATCCTGTTCAGTACCTCCTCATTAGTTATGTGATCTACCCATCTAATCTTCAGCATTCTTCTGTAGCACAACATTTCGAAAGCTTCTATTCTCTTCTTGTCCAAACTATTTATCGTCCATGTTTCACTTCCATACATGGCTACACTCCATACAAATACTTTCAGAAAAGACTTCCTGACACTTAAATCTATACTCGATGTTAACAAATTTCTCTTCTTCAGAAACGCTTTCCTTGCCATTGCCAGTCTACATTTTATATCCTCTCTACTTCGACCATCATCAGTGTGTCTCATTTCCTAATCTAATTCCCTCATACCGTCTCCAAAGTTAATTTTGTGACGGCTCCTAACCCCAAGGTCCTCGGTGGTACTTTTGGGGCAGCCACCACAAATTGTATAAAGCGTGGGTAGTGACCAGGATGTAGCTATGTCTGTTGGCCGAAAAATAATTAATGACAAGAATTGCGCCAGCTAGAATGAAGAGACGACTTATCCTTTTTTCTGACGAAACGTGCACCAGCAATAGAAGTAATATCCGAGAGTAACCCGTGTACTGAGCCTAGTCGAATACAATAGCAAATATCACACTGCAATGGCTCCGCTATAAACTCCGCGAAAGGCTAGCCATAGACAATCGACAATAGACTGTCCGTCTCGGGGCCAGCGCTCCTCCTCATATGCGAAAGGCAGAGGGCGCTGCGGACCCGAGCTCAGCCAACACCGACTCAAAGGAAGGCCTCGGCGCTTGTTCGTGACGCCTCGTCAGCTAGGCACTGCGAACGCCACGTCTGTTGCAGGCATACTCATAATGATGGTGTCTCCCTCTCTGACACAGGAAAATGTGAAACTATTGGCGGTAGTTGACCAACACACATTGTTCAGAGAGATTTGTGCAATCAATTAATTGTGCAGTTCATTACACTCCTTAACAAATAGTGTACTCCTGAACTTAAATTTCCACCTGTTTTAAGGATTGACATACAAAAACAACTTCATGGTCCAGCAGCAAGAGAATTCGTGCTTCTTTACCTTATTTGTAAATCTAAGGAAGTTACGTTTGTACTGGGTTTCTTTTACAAGAAACTGTGAACATATTGGTGCTCTTCTTTAGGTACCTTGGTTGACTATGGGGTGAGGAGCACTGAATGTTAATGAAATATATGGCGATTGTACACGTTGGGGGAGGGGGTGGGGGACAGAAGAAGAGGCAAAAGAGAGATACTTGTTTTATCAAATAAAATTTTTTTATCTTATAAAGTTTCTCCTTTCAGTTGCAAAAGGGGAATATTTATCTGTTCTAATGTGCATGTTTAAAAAAGTTTAAGCTCAGCAGTATTTTCGATGTATGAAGCTATTTTGTTTCCTGTTTAGAATTCCTTTCGTTGAAAACGACTGTAATGTAATGACTGGCAACAGTTGGACATTTACACTTGTAAATTAGTTCACATTTCCAGTGACGATGTCAAACGAAAATAAATGAATAAATAAAAGAAACGAGTTAATTGTAAGGGGGTTGGGGTAAGTTTCGATAACAAAATGGATCAAGTAATTATAGTTACTCGAATGTAAAATTTCCGAAGCTTGCAATGGGGCAAAGCATCTTCTCATATTGATCTACGTTTGTTTCGACAGGATTCAGTAATACAGAACTATGATATTCATTTGTAGCTTTACGATAATAAGAAAATCTTTCATCTAAATAAAACTGCAGAATCCAAAACAATACCAAACATTTTGTCCACAAATAAGAGATTTATAGTGATAAGTACGCCCAGGCGTTTCTGCCTGCAACAGACCTGGCGTTCGCCGTACCTAACTGACGTGACGTCACCAACAAGCGCCGAGGCCTTTCTTTGTCGGTGTTGGCTCAGCCGTGGCGCGACCTCTTCCGTCGGCGGTAACGCCCTGAGACGCCGACGGCCGCGACAGGAACTGTGGCCAGCGGTGTCACGGTCAGGGCGCGCGTGCACGAGTAGGTTGGTTGGTTGGGTCCGCGGATACAACATTCCTCCCCCTTGAAAGGCCACCAAGACGTCAGGTGCTGCAAGGGCCTGCCGACGAAGGGGGATGTGGCTACTGTGAGGCGATGGGGAGCCAACGGAGCGAGGCTGGGGGTCGTCGACTCCCGCGTCCCGGCATTCGCCCTGCGCTGGAGCCGGAACCAGCCGAAACAGCCCCAAGGACGCAACTCACAGCAGCCACAACGCCGCTTTTATTCCATCCTAGCCACGTGTCAGGGCTCTGGAGTTGTTTACACTGACGGTTCGATGGTTGCTGGTCGTGTTGGTTATGCTTCAACTCTAGGGGACCACTATGAACAACGTTCCTTGCCGGATGGCTGCAGCGTTTTCACCGCTGAGCTGGTCGCCATCTTTCGTACCCTAGAATATATCCGCTCCTGCTCAGTTGAGTCCTTCGTGATCTGTAGCGATTCCCTGAGCGGTTTACGAGCTCTCGACCAGTGTTTCCCTCGTTCTCGTCTGGTGATGGCTATCCAGGAGTCCCTGCATACTCTCGCCCGTTGCGGCCGCTCTGTGGACCCCCGGCCATGTTGGGATACCCGGCAATGAAACTGTTGACCGCATGGCGAAAGAGGCCAACCATCTCTGGACATTGGCCTCCCAGAGACTGATTTGCGAGCAGTCCCCCACCGAGAAGTTTTTGCGCTTTGGGACGCTGAATGGCGCGGTCGGATCACGCCCAATAAACTCCGTGCCATAAAGGAGACGACGACTGTGTTGCGGTCATCCATGCGAGCCAACCGCAGGGACTCAGTCGTCGTTTGTCGGCTCCGCATTGGGCGCACCCGACTGACGCACAGTTATTTACTGTGTCGTGAGGACCCACCTCTTTGTCGTTGTGGGGCGGCCTTGACGGTGGTCCATATTCTGTTGTCCTGTCCACTTTTAACTGTGCTCAGCCAGACGTTTGCGCTGCCTGATACGCTCCCTGCCCTTTTAACTGACGACTCTGCCATAGCGAACTTAGTTAAGCGTTTTATTCGGGCAGGGGACTTTTATCGCTTAATGTAAGTGTGTGTCTTTTTGTGTTGATTCTGGCCCATGGCCTACGATTTTAGTCTGATTTTTTAATGTGTTTCTCGGTGGTTGGCTTTTCCTTTTTTGTTTCTATGGTCGGCCAACCACTGTCACACTCTGTGTGATTTTAGTTCGTCTTGTCTGGTCTTTGTCTGAGTTTCTCTTGTTCTGTGTCGTCTGTCATCTATTCTGTTGATTTTACTCTCTGTGGGTGTTTTTAGTATTTGGATAAAGGGATCTATGACCGTAGCAGTCTGGTCCCTTTAATCCCACAAACCAACCAACCCAACTAACGCGACGCGACTCTCGTAGACGACGGCGATGTAGCCTCGGGCGACGGCGACGATGACCCGTGCGAAGTGGAGGCGACGGAGGCCCGGTCCGGAAGAGCCGAAGGGCGGGCTGGAGCAGCCCTGGCAACGGCGTCGATTTCCATCGGGGTTGGCGCCTGCAGCGGCGATGGCTGCGTGGTCGGCGAGGGACGCCCGCCATCCAGGAACCGGGGCGAGGTTTGCATGTGGGTCTGCAACGTAGAAGTCGGCGGCAGTATAGCGAGTGTGGCTAAGCCGCAGCTGATTGCGGTCGCGGCGCTGCATGCCGAGGGCGGTGGACAAAAGATACATGTGGGACCCCAAGCGCCGTACGACGGTACCCTGCTGCCAGCGGCGGCGGCGGCGGCGGCGGCCTGAAATACACAGGAGTGTGAGGCTCAAAGCGACCGTGCGGCCACAGCGGCGCTAGCGTGCGCGGGGGCTTGAGCAGCAGGGTGAGCAGAGTTCGGTGACGACGTCCGTGGAACAGCTCTGCCGGCGATGGGCCGTCGCGAGGCAGCGAACGACATGATGACAGGGATAGTAACAAAGCTCGGTCTCTCGTGCGGTTGGCGCGACGTTTGCTCATCTGTTGTTCGAAAGTACGAACAAAGCGCTCAGGCTCGCCATTGGACTGAGGGTGGAAAGGAGCACTTGGGGGATGAGCGATTCCATTATCAACACAAAACTGTTCAAAATCCCGCGAAACAAAAGAGGGTCCATTGTCTGTGACAATAAATTCAGGCAAACTTTCAATGCAAAAGATCGACGAAAGTGCGTGGATGGTACTCTGACAAGGGAACTTCCCCATCGCACCCCCCTCAGATTTAGTTATAAGTTGGCACAATGGATAGGCCTTGAAAAACTGAACACAGATCAATCGAGAAAACAGGAAGAAGTTGTGTGTAACAATGAAAACAATAAGCAAAATATACAAACTGAGTAGTCCATGTGCAAGATAGGCAACATCGATAATCTGGACTCAGGAGCGCCGTGGTCCCGTGGTTAGCGGGAGCAACTGCGGTACGAGAGGTCCTTGGTTCGAGTCTTCCCTCGAGAGAAAATTTTAATTTTGTATTTTCAGACAATTATTATTTGTCCGTCCGTCCCTCCGATGCGAGGTAACTGCGCCGTAGTATGGGGACGCTACACCTAAACAAACATGGAAACACACGACGTCAGTCGACTACAGCGCACGCAAGAGAGAGTATTCCTGCTAACGAGGCTCCCTGGCTGCCAGTTGACTGCTCGCTACTTTGGACGAGAGTGCATTAAATACGTGACACGTATTCCGTGGCCAATATGAATCCAGCAAATATAGCTCGCGACTTCAATAAACACAGACACCAAACTTATTACAGTGAACAGAGACGTCAATGAACGAACGGACAGATCATAACTTTGCGAAAATAAAGGAAGCAAACTTTTCACTCCAGGGAAGACTTGAACCAAGGACCTCTCGTTCCGCAGATGCTCACGCTAACCACGTGACCACGGCGCTCCTGAGTTTATACTATCCTTGATGTTGCCTATCTTGCGCATGGACTACTCAGTATATTTTGCTTATATTTTTCATAGTTCCATACAACTTCTTCCCGTTTTTTGATTGATCTGTGTTCAGTTTTTCAAGGCCTATCCACTGTGCCAACTTATAACTAAATCTGAGGGGGGTGCGATGGGGAGGTTCTCTTGTGAGTAGTAATATTGTTCACTGCCACGACAAAAGGAAACTTGCGATAGGCATCCACGACAATAAGCAAGCCATCGAGTACCCCAGAATGGGCCCGCAAAGTCGAGGTGAACGCAGAGGGTGTGGGCCGTGAAACAAACTTCTGGGCCGGGGCCGACTGGTGTTCGATGCACGAACGGCACTGAGCGGTTAACCGTTCTATATGTCTGTCCATTCCTGGCCATGTGCAATGCTGGCGTGCAAGTTGCTTAGTGTGAACCATTCCCCAGTGGCCCTCATGTAACAACTGCAAAACTTCGCGTCGCAAAGACATAAGAATCACCACACGAGTTTGTCCCGACGGAGAGCGAAGGAGCAAAACACCACGTTGCACTGTCAGGTCGTGGCGTTGAGCAAAGTAACGGCGCACGACGGGATTTGCAATGTTCTTCGGCGAACGGGGCCATGCCGTGCGAACAAGACGCGAAAGTTCACTCAAATCAGCGTCCGAAGCTGTGGCCCGTGCAATATTGCGGAAGTCCAGAGGAAAACTAAATACGACGTCACTGTGTTGAGAGTCGATGTGACAACAAGCAACGTCTGATTCATCAAAAGCTGTATCACGGGCGATTGACAAACGAGACAACACATCCGCATTGCAATGGCGAGATGTGGGGCGATACAAAATTTCATACTGGTAATTTGACAATAACAAGGCCCACCGTTGCAATTTCTGACCGGTACGGAGGGGGAAGGGGGGGGGGGGTGGACCGGCTTTGCAGCATGGAACAACGGCTGTAACGGCTTATGGTCCGTCACGAGAAAAAATTTCCTGCCATACAAGTATTCACAGAACTTCGTTACTCCATATATGATGGCCAAGGCTTCCTTCTCAATTTGGGAATAGTTCTGTTGTGTGGTGGTGAGCAATTTGGAAGCAAAAGCTATTGGGCGATCAGCTGAACCGACACGATGCGACAACACTGCACCTAACCCATAGGATGAAGCATCCACAGCAAGAACAACTGGTTTAGAAGGGTCGAAATGTACAACGCAACGATCACTCAACAGCGCTATTTTCAGTTTCTGGAATGCCGCTTGGCATTCGGCCGACCACACAAACGGAACGCTGCGCCGACGTAATCGGTGCAAGGGGGGAGGGGGGGGGGCAGCTATTTGCGCAGCATTGGGTATGAACCTATGATAATAGGTAATCTTCCCTAACACAGATTGCAACTCAGACAAGTTCTTAAGCAAAGGAAGGCCGGCAATGGCACGAAGGTGCGACTGCAAGGGATGTACACCTTGTGCGTTGATAACATGTCCAAGATATTCTATTTCCGTACGAAAAAATAGACACTTTTCCTTGTTCACTTTGAGCCCTGCTTCCGACAACACTGTAAATAAGCGACGAAAATTCTGAAAGTGTTCCTCTGGAGTACGACCGGCAACCACAATGTCGTCCAGATAATTTGAGCAAAAAGGTACTTTGGCAGTCAGTTGCGACAAGTAGCGCTGAAAAATTGCAGGAGCGGAGGAGCTGCCAAAGGGGAGGTGCAAATATTTAAAGAGACCCAAATGAGTGTTGATCACACGAATGTCCTGGGATGGTTCATCTAAAGGAATTTGCAAATACACATCCCGCAAATCAATCTCTGAATAGTTTCGGCCCATGTCTAGTTTGTCCATTAATTCCTCAGGGCGAGGGAGAGGACAGCTATCGACAATTGTCTGTGGATTCACTGTACTCTTGAAGTCCACGCACAAACGCAACGAACCATTGGGTTTCTTTAGTACAACTAAAGCGGAGGCCCACTGACTGGCACTAATGGGCGCAATGACTCCCTCATTTTGCAAAGAACGGAGTTCTTCTGCGACCTGGTCGCGCAATGCGTGAGGCACCGGTCTTGGTTTGCAAAAACGTGGGCGGGCGTTATCCTTCAGCGTGACGTGTGCAACATAATCACGTACGCAGCTCAAACCACTGCCAAGCAACTCGGGGAACTCTTCACAAAGAGGAACAACAGCATCAGGAGTAGGACCTTCACTAACAGCTAACACGTGGTCTCGGATGCTGAGGCCAAACAAATCGAAGCAGTCCAGTCCAAAAATGGTTTCGCATGAACGTGCGGCGACAGCATGCAATTGAATTGTCCTGGTATGCTACATGTACCCAGTACTATAATACGTTCGCCACTATATGCCTAAGCGGAGCGGAAGGCTGAGCAAGTTTAGGCTTTCCTAGCAATTCATAAACCCGGCTATTTATCAGTGTAACGGAAGAGCCGGTATCCAACTGAAATTTCACACGATCTGAAGCAATGTGCAACTCCATGTACAATTCGTTCGCCCGGAGTTGCACAGAGGGCGGCAAAGCACTCTGAACTACATTGACACTAACTACTATGCAAACCATTTGCTAGAACACTGTCTTCAACACTGTTGTCTTTAGAACTAATAGCATGAACAGAATGTGCGTGTCCAGAAGCACGAGAAACAACTGAGTTCCGTTTACGCTGTTGGCACACGAATTGTATATGTCCAACCGGTCCACAATTGTAGCAAGAATAATTACGCGATGGGCAATTTTCGCGAAGAAGCAACCTGTCCGATGTGACGCAAAAGCTGTTGGCGGGGACAGGAGCTACTTCCGCCTTGCTGATCGGGAGCACGGTCGGTCTGTTGTACACGATGTCAGACCGACACACGACAAGCGGTAGGCAAGTAAAAACTATTCTGAGCACTTTCACATGCATCTCTACTCTCCAAGATAGCTACGACTTGGTCTAGAGAGGGATCGGGGATCCGCAAAATCTGTTCCCTTACGTGAATGTCTTGCACATTCTGCGTCACGAATCATATTGTCTGCAAAAATTTTTCCACATTCACACGCAAAACGACAGTCACGAGTTAAGCCCTTAAGGTCAGTGATCCACTGTTTGTAAGTTTGACCCGGCTGTTTGCAATAACGAAAAATCTGAATCTGACCGCAGCAACTAGAGTTTGCGAGTCAAAGTACTGCGATAAGGCCTGGATGCACTGTTCATATTGCAGAAGTTCAGGTCGGGAGGCCGGGAAAAGTTTTCCCAATGAACGGTACATTTTAACACCGGCGGAGGCCTAGAGAAAAGAAAGTTTTAGCTGACCTGGGTGTTGGTGTGCTGCCATGTGCGATTCGAGTAAGGCCAGATACTCTTGCCAAGTTCCTTCCTCTTGATTGAACGCTCTGTACGGCGGCGTGCAGGTTGGTCGGTCCGTTGCGCCTACGGCAGTAGGGGAAGTCGATTGCTGCTGCGCTGCTACGAGTTGCACGCCAGACAGTTGTTGTGTCATCTGCTGCGTCTGCAAAACCAAAATCTGTTCAAGTGCGTCTCTGGATGCACTAGACGCTTGCGCCGGATTCGTAGGAGCAATGGGTGGAGGCGCGGGAGTCGTCATGTTAGTACGATGCAGCTGTTGAAAACAAGATACCAATAAATGAAACAAAGGTGCGAAGCGCTCCACACTGTAATCACCCAAAGGGGCTGACAGTCCTGAGAATAAATCAGTATATGATTTTCAGAAGGCCTCAAGCTCCCTTAAACTAAATCATAATCTTACTAAAATGAACTTGGAGTCGACGCCGGGGAAGATCAGTTTGGATTCCAGATACTGATCCTGCGACTTCTCTTAGAAGATAGGTTAAGAAAAGACAAAACTACGTTTACAGAATTTGTAGATTTAGAGAAAGCTTTTGACAGCATTGACTGGAGCATTCTCTTTGAAGTTCTGAAGATATCAGGTGTAAAATACAGGGAGCGAAAGGCTATTTACAACTTGTACAGAAACCAGACGGTAGTTAAAAGAGTCGAGGGGCATGAAAAGGAAGTACTGGCTGAGAAGGGAGTGAGGCAGGGTTATTCAATCTGTACAAGGAGCAAGCAGCACAGGGAACGAAAGAAAAGTTTAGAGTAGGAATTAAAATCCAGGGCGAAGAAATATAAACTTTGAAGTTTGTCCATGTCATTGTAATTCTGTTAGAGACAGAAAACGACTTGGAAGAGCGGATAAACGGAAAGGACAGTGTGTTGAAAGGCGGATATAACATGGACATCAACAAAAGCGAAACGAGGGTAATGGAATGCAGCCGAATTAAATCACGCGATGGAAAGGGAATTAGATTACGAAAAGACACACCCAAAGTAGTAGATGAGGTTTCTCATTTGGACAGCAAAATAACTGATGACTGCCAAAGTAGAGAGCATATAAAAAGTAAAGCATTTCTGAAGAAGAGAGATTTGTTAACATCGAATATAGATTTAAGAGCCAGGAAATCATTTCTGAAAGTATTTGTAAGTAGTGTAGCCATGTATGGAAATGTAACAGGTAAGATAAACAGTTTGGACAAGAAGAGAATATTATAAGCTTTTGAAGATAGATGGGTAGAACACGTAACTAGTGAGGACGTAATTAACAGAACTGATGAGAAAAGAAATGTCTGGAGCAACCTGCTTCAAAGAAGGGATCAGTTAATAGGACATATTCCATCAAGGGGGTCTCCAATTCAGTACTGATGGGAAGTGTGTGTGGGGGGAGGGGCTGTAAAATCGTTGAGGGAGACCAAGAGATGAATACAGTGAGCCTGAACGGATGTACGTTTCATAATTATTCAGAGATGAAAAGCGTTGCACAGAATAGAGTAGCACTGACAGTTTCATCACATCATTCTTCGGAGTGAAGCCCACAACAACAATCTTAGTAAATATGTCTGAAATTCCTACATAAAAATGAAGAAATGATGGTGGTAGGAATCCTCCTATTGCAGAAATAGTCATAAAACACGGTCATCGAAGTTCCATGGTACCTCCAATATACTCATAAATAAAATCAGGTAATGAACGAGAGCAATGTGTGGTTCTCAAGTCGCAACCAAAATTCATAAATGGGGAGAGGATAGGTCACAGTCTTCTGAGTGCTCTGAGAGGATCAACCACGACTTCCTCTGCTGTGCACATCCCTCCATCTCTGAGTTTTATTCACACACGACGTCCTCAGTTATTTGCTGTCTGAGTTATAGTCTTTGTTTTCTCCTACAATGTTTGGCCTCTATACCTCCCTCTAGCACGACTGAATGTATTCCCTGATGTGTAAAGACAACCTGTCATCGTGTCCATTCTTTGTCTCAGCGTTTTCCACACAATCCTTTCATACGTGATTCTGTCGAATTAGTTTCCAGTATCGACCTGTATCGCCGATCCTATAACTCTTACATTACTTTCTATTGCGATTTCGTTTTCTTATCAACCACAAATTGGAAACTGTGACCTTCTTCTCAGTACTCAGAAATTGCTTTCAACAATTGCCCAGACCTACTGCGTGGCTACCACGTAAACCAGATTGCTTAAATGCGTAAGAATTTTAACACAGATCTAAACTCTTCTAAGTGAATTTGAGGCTGGCGTTGACAAATAGATCCAGGTACCGAAGTTCCAGGGCGAGGTGTTGGCTGACGGCGCCCGCCGTGTTGGCAGGCATGATCGTGAGCTCGCACCTGTGGGGCTACGCGGCCGACACGTGGGGGCGCCACGTGGTGCTGTCGCTCACGCTGGGGCTCAACTTCGTCTGCTCCGTGCTGTCCGGCCTGATGCCCAGCCTCGCGCTGCTCATCGTCTTCAGGCTCCTCAGCGGTATCTGGTGAGTCCCCGCATCCACGTGTCCCTCTCTGGGAATAGACACGGATTCTGCAAACTCGTGGAACTCAGTTCGCTTTGTAAATGGGTGGTCTCGAGCCTTCACGGTCTCGTAGCCCCGACAAGTGCCCACACATCCAAGAGCTTCCTGCCGAGTGCTCCTTGATCACTATCAGTCGTTACGTTACTACCGTGTGATTGCTGCCCTCTGCCATTTACACTCTAGTGGGTATTACAGTTTCCTCGGCTGGTCACGACACTAGAATGGCTATGAGCAACCTGGATCACTTTGACTAGTCTTGAACCCTGATGACCTCACACCAGTCAAATGGTTCAAATGGCTCTGAGCACTATGGGACTTAACATCGGAGGTCATCAGCCCCCTAGAACTTAGAACTTCTTAAACCTAACTAACCTAAAGACATCACACACATCCATGCCCGAGGCAGGAGGCGAACCAGCGACCGTAGCGATAGCGCGGTTCCAGACTGAAGCGCCTAGAACCGCTCGGTCACGGCGACCGGGTCACACCAGTCACTGATCCTGAACTCATGACGTCAGATGCGACATTGCAAGCGACGTCCCTGTCTATGACCTCATCGTCACGCCGCCACAAGAAATGCCGTCCTTGCCATGACGTAATTCAGGTGAAGCTTTCACAAATTAAAGCTCAGACGTCGACATACTGCAGTATCACCGAGATCTTTACATATTTTTGATAAATAATCGAGTTCGTACAGATACTACATCTACATCTACATTTAAACTCCGCAAGCCACCCAACGGTGTGTGGCGGAGGGCACTTTACGTGCCACTGTCATAACCTCCCTTTCCTGTTTCACTCGCGTGTGGTTCGCGGGAAGAACGACTGCCGGAAAGCCTCCGTGCGCGCTCGAATCTCTCTAATTTTACATTCGTGATCTCCTCGGGAGGTATAAGTAGGGGGAAGCAATATACTCGATACCTCATCCAGAAACGCACCCTCTCGAAACCTGGCGAGCAAGCTACACTGCGATGCAGAGCGCCTCTCTTGCAGAGTCTGCCACTTGAGTTTATTAAACATCTCCGTAACGCTATCACGGTTACCAAATAACCCTGTGACGAAACGCGCCGCTCTTCTTTGGATCTTCTCTATCTCCTCCGTCAACCCGATCTGGTACGGATCCCACACTGATGAGCAATACTCAAGTATAGGTCGAACGAGTGTTTTGTAAGCCACCTCCTTTGTTGCTGGACTACATTTTCTAAGCACTCTCCCAATGAATCTCAACCTGGTACCCGCCTTACCAACAATTAATTTTATATGATCATTCCACTTCAAATCGTTCCGCACGCATACTCCCAGATATTTTACAGAAGTAACTGCTACCAGTGTTTGTTCCGCTATCATATAATCATACAATAAAGGATCCTTCTTTCTATGTATTCGCAATACACTACATTTGTATATGCTAAGGGTCAGTTGCCACTCCCTGCACCAAGTGCCTATCCACTCCAGATCTTCCTGCATTTCGCTACAATTTTCTAACGATGCAACTTCTCTGTATACTACAGCATCATCCGCGAAAAGCCGCATGGAACTTCCGACACTATCTACTAGGTCATTTATATATACTGTGAAAAGCAATGGTCCCATAACACTCCCCTGTGGCACGCCAGAGGTTACTTTAACGTCTGTAGACGTCTCTCCATTGATAACAACATGCTGTGTTCTGTTCGCTAAGGACTCTTCAATCCAGCCACACAGCTGGTCTGATATTCCGTAGGCTCTTACTTTGTTTATCAGGCGACAGTGCGGAACTGTACCGAACGCCTTCCGGAAGTCAAGGAAAATGGCATTTACCTGGGAGCCTGTATGTAATATTTCCTGGGTCTCATGAACAAATAAAGCGAGTTGGGTCTCACACGATCGCTGTTTCTGGAATCCCTGTTGATTCCTACATAGTAGATTCTGGGTTTCCAGAAATGACATGATACGCGAGCAAAAAACATGTTCTAAAATTCTACAACAGATCGATGTCAGAGATATAGGCCTATAGTTTTGCGCATCTGCTCGACGACCCTTCTTGAAAACTGGAACTACCTGTGCTCTTTTCCAATCATTTGATTTGGAACCTTCCGTTCCTCTAGAGACATGCGGTACACGGCTGTTAGAAGGGGGCAAGTCCTTTCGCGTACTCTGTGTAGAATCGAATTGGTATCCCGTCAGGTCCAGTGGACTCTCCTCTGTTGAGTGATTCCAGTTGCTTTTCTATTCCTTGGACACTTATTTCGACGTCAGCCATTTTTTCGTTTGTGCGAGGATTTAGAGAAGGAGCTGCAGTTCAGTCTTCCTCTGTGAAACAGCTTTGGAAAAAGGTGTTTAGTATTTCAGCTTTAAGCGTGTCATCCTCTGTTTCAATGCCATCATCATCCCGGAGTGTCTGGATATGCTGTTTCGAGCCACTTACTGATTTAACGTAAGACCATAACTTCCTAGGATTTTCTGTCAAGTCGGTACATAGAATTTTACTTTCGAATTCACTGAACGCTTCACGCATAGCCCTCCTTACGCTAACTTTGATATCGTTTAGCTTCTGTTTGTCTGAGAGGTTTTGGCTGCGTTTAAACAGTAGTTTCCTAACTTTTTTGTTGAACCACGGTGGGTTTTTCCCGTCCCTCACCGTTTTACTCGGCACGTACCTGTCTAAAACTTTTACAAAACACTCAACATTGTCAGTGTCGGAACAGAAATTTTCGTTTCGATCTGTTAAGTAGTCTGAAATCTGCCTCCTATTACTCTTGCTAAACAGATAAACCTTCCACCCTTTTTTTATATTGCTATTTACTTCCATATTCAGGGATGCTACAACGGCGTTATGATCACTGATTCCCTGTTCTGCGCTTACAGAGTCGAAAAGTTCGGGTCTGTTTGTTGTCAGTGAGTCCAAGATGTTATCTCCACGAGTCGGTTCTTTGTTTAATTGCTCGAGGTAATTTTCGGATAGTGCACTCAGTATACTTTTGAACATAGCACCAGTTTACAATACCATGCATTCATTTTAAATTTCCGCCACCGTAGCCTCATCGAAAGCAGCTCATGTCTTGACTCATGACGATGATGCCGTCCTAGACAGGAAGCGTGGCTTATGCCGACTCCTCTGACATATGTTCAGTGTTAATGACCGCATATGATGGTGACAAGGTTCGTGGCCGGTGGAAGTGTCCCAACTTGCCCACAGCCATTCTACTCACAACACTCTCTGTATCGGTGCTGGTCAAGAGACTGCGTGTAAAACAGGATCGTGGAGTCTCTTGTTGGAGAACAACGCCCTCGAGTCCTTGAAGATTCGACACAGCCTTAAATCTAACGGCTGCTCCCCGAACTACCAGCCATGCGAACCCGACACGATCGTGTTCAGTACTCAACGTCACACCATACAACGACAGAACTGTACGAAAATGACAAAGTCAGTCTAGGAGCAACTGTTCTCTTCTGAACCTCCACGCACTGATACCACCAACGAGACGCACAGCTGGGACTTGTCTGGGAAGATGAAAAGAATTACTTCTGGGTCGTTTTGGAAATCAGCCTGATGCAAGCACAATTAGTTTATTTTTTATATTTACCCAGACATGTTTCGACACGAATGTGTCATCTTATGTGGGTCAGACTTTTTGTTACTGTAAAGCACAATATCACATTTGTAATAATTTAGCTGCTGTAGGCCTAAGAAATACAATATTTGTAATTTTCTTCGTTTTGTTTGGACACGTACCTTAAAATTACATCGCTAACTGAACCGTATTATTATACATCGATTTTAGTGCTCGTTTTCGTCGATTTTTTGACACCATGTCATCTGCAAACTAGCCATGTAGAAAATTATTCGTATTTTTTGAGAGCTATTTCGGGGGTAGAGGTTATGTACGTTTCTGTACTTACATTTTCCGTCCTGTTTCGTGTCCCTGGTTGGTGTCTCAATCAGCTGCTGTTTAGTGCATTGCTTTCACTCAGTTTATCACAAATTTCCGCTCACTACTTCACCTCACATGCAATTACACAAAATGTGGCGAAATGTGATCTGCACAGACACTTCTGACAACACACTCAGTGAGAGGTGTCATGTTATTGTCGTTGCTCACTTGTTCATCGTTGGTCTTTGTTATGGCGCTGATTTCTTTCCCTGTATTATTGCTTTTTGTGTGTGGTAGTTCTCCCCTATTGTGAGTTTTTGATAGAGACTGTTGCTTTCTCTTATGATCTTCAGGAGCTTGTTTTTGAAGCTGTGAGAAGGTTCTGAAGTGCTAAAACATCTTTTGCGAGCCTTAAATATTATTGGAAACCAAGTCATTCTTGAAAACTACAAATCTTCTGTGGATTTTAAAATCTTCCGGGAAGTTAAAAGTCGTCCTGTGAACTGCAGTTATTCTTGTTTCAAAACTATTTTAACATTTTTAAAGTGTAATCGGCAATCATCGCCTTATTTCGTGTCAAAGTTATATGTAGATATTTTTGGAATTTATTTCTCTACATGTCTAGCCATTTGTCACATCAACAGCAAAGAAGGTAATATGCAGTAGAGACCTGTTGTTATGTGACATAGAAATGAGATAAATTATTAATACTCGGTTGTTACATATAAAACAGAGGAGAAAACTTGTTTTACTTTCACTTTCGTGGCCACGCGTTAAGTGCCAGCCTAACAGGCTACTACCTCGCTACCAGCCGTGTGTGTACGCTGGATTCGCACGTTTGCTTTTCCCCCCAGGATCTGCGGGCCGTCGGCGGTGACGTACGCCTACCTGGGGGAATTCCACTCGGACAAGACGCGAGCCCAGAGCATGATCTACGTCTGCCTCTTCATCGCCGCCGCACTTCTAGTACATCCAGGTCAGTACCGACACCGGCTACAACCAGAGCCGATATACCACTGTTCAGACGAGTGTGAGTTTTCTTCACAAAGAACTGATATCAATCACGAGTGACGGTAAGCTAAAACTGTAGTTTCTATCTGTCCATCCTTCTTCTGCAGGGCGTTTCCGTAAGAGCGGGCAAAAATGTAACAGGAGAATGCTCCACTGAACAATTTGAGACAGGAAACCTGGGTCGGAGAAGCCAGCTTACGGAGATATGCATTAAACTTGTCTACCGCTCTGTCCAGCATTACTCTTTCCCAGTTTATTTACAACTAACATGCGTACAATTTTACGCGTACTGTGCTGTTTATTTGCAGACACGTTTTTATTTCCTGAAAGGAAACAAGGAGGACGAGCCTGATTACCAGGAAGACATGATGCACACTTTGTTTACTTTATTTGTCCATAACGTGGCTCTGTTGTGTCGTATTTACGTTGTGCCATGACAGAAGGTGCTATGAATCAACTACACACCCGTTCATTATTCAGTGCTATTGAGAGATGTACAGTACAGTACGACGGAGCAGTACCGGTGCACTATTTCAAGGTCGCTGGATTGAAAGGGGAGGCACTACACCATGACCCGCGAGGTCACCTGAGCTAAAACCCCATTGATTATTTCCTATGGGTCACTTGTGTATGGAACCCCAGTGGATAAGGAGATGGAATTACTTGCCAGAATTGTAGGTGCCTATGATGTGATCGAAACACATCAGGGATATGTGTCAGGATGAGTCAGAATCTTGTTGACCGATGTCATGTTTGCGTTGAGGTTGATGGCCGTAAGTTTCAGCACACTTTGTAAGATCAGTACAAATAGAACGTTCATTGTGTCAGTGATGGTAATTAATGTAAATAAAAAAGTATACAGCAGTGTGATTTTATTCCTATTATCTCCTTAATCTGTCTTCTCCGACGCGAGGTTCAAAAAAATGTTCAAATGTGTGTGAAATCTTAGGGGACTTAACTGGTGAGGTCATCAGTCCCTAAGCTGACACACTAGTTAACCTAAATTATCCTAAGGACAAACACACACACCCATGCCCGAGGGAGAACTCGAACCTCCGTCGAGACCAGCCGCACAGTCCATGATTGTAACGCCCTAGACCGCTCGGCTAATCCGACGCGAGGTTCCCTAGCTTACATTGTTCAGAGGAACATCCTCTACTTCCATCTTAAATTTTTGCACGCTCTTGCGGAAACACTCTGTGCATTTCTTCTTCTATCTATCTACATCTCCTGTTTCTATGTCCACTCTAATATGCGAAAGTAACTCACTCTGTTACGCTTTCAAGACCGAACCACATTTTGCACGTTGAAGAATAAGATAGGCTACTTCAGAATGTGTGCAGTATACGGTACAATGACGAAAAAAACCGCAGCACCAAAACAAAATGCAGAGTAAACTAGGTAACCCGTTTAAGTTCAAAAAAATGGTTCAAATGGCTCTGAGCACTATGGGACTCAACATCTTAGGTCATAAGTCCCCTAGAACTTAGAACTACTGAAACCTAACTAACCTAAGGACATCACACACACCCATGCCGGAGGCAGGATTCGAACCTGCGACCGTAGCAGTCCCGCGGTTCCGGACTGCAGCGCCAGAACCGCTAGACCACCGCGGCCGGCCCCGTTTAAGTGATTAACACTGTAAGATCAGAGGTTAATGTAAGCACGAGATAAGCCATTGCAAATATTAAACGCTGGTACATTCCTAACCGGTTTAACCAGCAGTACGTTGAATGTAAGCAGCCAAACGTGCATGATTGTGTTGCACAGGTTCCAGATGTCAGTTTATGGAACATAGTTCCACCCCTGGTGCACTTGGTCGGTCAGCGCACAGTTAATGCTGGTTGCGGATGACGCTGAAGTTGTCGTCCGATGATGTGTCGTATGTGCTCGATTGGAGGCAGATGTGGTAGTCGAGCAGGCCAGCGTAACACGTCGACATCTTGTAAAGCGTGTAGGGTTGCAACAGCGGTATGTGGGCGAGCGCTATGCTCTTTGAAATCATCCCTTGGAATGCTGGTCACGAATGGCAGCACAACAGGTCGAATCACCAGACTGACGTACAAATTTGAGGTGACGGTGCGTGGATAGCCACGAGAGTGTTCCTCCCCTCATGCGAAATCGCATCGCAGACCATAACTCCAGCTGTAGACCCAGTGTGTGAGTGTAGCAGGCAGACAGGTTGGTTGCACACCCTCAACTGGCCTTGTCCTAATCAACACACGGCTAATACGGCGCGCGCCGCTATCCTGTGATCTTGTTTAGAGCGCGCGCTATAATCGATTATAGCTCGCTGTTCTGGTACGGGTGGCGCTCCGGTGGTGATTTGCTATTACTATTACGACACTGGCGTGTGTTTTTACGTTGGCCGGCGGAAAGCGAAAGGGTAGTCGGTTTTCCGGGTGTTGCACGGAACGTGAAGTTCGCTCTGCCTGACCTACTGGTGACTAGCGCTAAGGTTGTTGTGCCTCGCAATATGAGCAGAGTGGTCTGGGGCGGAGGCGACTCGCCGCTGTGCTGGCCGTGCGGTGGTGATTGATTGGAGTCGGCGTACTTGTTCTGCCTGCCTGTCTGATGTGGAAGTCCGGTGGGGTCCTGTGATACTCTGGCGCAGAGACAACTAGTTGCTGTGTTATTGGGGGAAACCTTTGGATAGTTTTCCTATAAGAACACACATTCCAATGGTAGCAGAGCGTGGTTCTGATCCACGGACCTCTGGGTTATAGGCCCAGCACGGTTCCACCTCCCTGACATGCCTCCCACAACTGCCCATCACTTACCCACCTTGGTTATGTTCTGTAACACACGACATATAATATCAACACAAGATAAAATTCAAAAATCAAATAACAATATAACATCCCGACAGCACATGATAACCACGGCGCCATTAACTCGGGCGCTCTTAACAAGTGCCAGAAGCCAACATACAAAAATCTTAATAAACAATTCTCGCTTCTTAAAACAAAACAATAAAAGCCAAGCGTACATGAGTAGTCAAACCACAGTCTTAGAAGTGCCTTAACGACACCAAACGCCACTATTCCACCAAGTTAATAATAACAGAGTGAGATAAAAATACAGAACATACCACTAAATGCTGTTACACAAACCACATTGACGAGATCCTGTTGTTCAGAAGACCACATATATCAAGCTGTAGTAATTCACTATGCATATACTCAAATGATTCAAATAGCTCTGAGCATTATGGGACTCAACTGCTGTGGTCATCAGTCCCCTAGAACTTAGAACTACTTAAACCTAACTAACCTAAGGACAACACACACATCCATGCCCAAGGCAGGATTCGAACCTGCGACCGTAGCGGTCTCGCGGTTTCAGACTGAAGCTCCTAGAACCGCTGGGCCACACGGGCCGGCATGCATATACTGTCCAAAACGCCAAAATGCCCAATATACCATACATGAACGCAACTCCGGGCAGGTAACATGAACCACCTACGTGAATTGTTTCAGAAAGAAACAAACAGGCCCCACCATAAATAACTCTGAGCAGACTGGGTGGCCATCGACCCACTCAGCGGGATAACCAAAAAAGATACTCCAGCTGAGCAAATAAATTGGTACCAACAACTATCGTAACGTGCCCCCCCCCCCCCCCCCCCCCACACACACACACAGCAAAAACTTCCAACAACTGCGTCTCACATCAGAATGAAGTTCAGAAACCGTTGCTGGAATTTCCAGTGGAATATCTGGCGAGCCAACCGAGCCCAGACCCTAACCTGGCAGAGGACTCAAAAATTCAGCACCTAGTTGTCTCCGGGCCAGAGTATCACAGGACCCCACCGGACCTCCTCATCAGACAGGCAGGCAGAACAAGTGCGCCGACTCCAATCAATCACCACCGCACGGCCAGCACAGCGGCGAGTCGCCTCCGCCCCAGACCACTCTGCTCATATTGCGAGGCACAACAACCTTAGCGCTAGTCACCAGTAGGTCAGGCAGAGCGAACTTCACGTTCCGTGCAGTACCCGGAAAACCGACTACCCTTTCGCTTTCCGCCGGCCACCACAAACACACGCCAGCGACGTCATAGCAAATCACCACCGGAGCGCCACCCGCACCAGAACAGCGAGCTATAATCGATTATAGCGCGCGCTCTAAACAAGATCACAGGATAGCGGCGCGCGCCGTATCAACGGCCGTTACTGACACCGAGGCAGAACCACAGATCCATCCTGCCCTCCAATGAACTCTCGCTTGACACCGCTGAAGTCGCAAATATCGGTGGTTTGGGATCAGTGGAATGCACGCTACAGGGCGTCTGGATCGGAGCTGTCCTTGAGTAACCGATTTGTAACGGTTCGTTATGTCACTGTGGTGCCGACTGCTGCTGCAGATGCAGTGCGATGCGCGAGAGTTGTGTGCCGAACACGACGGTCTTCCCTCTCGGTAGTGCCACGTGGCCATCCGGAGCCCGGTCTTCTTGCGACCGTACATTCCCGTGACCACCGCTGCCAGCAGTCACGTACAGTGGCTACATTCCTGCCAAGTCTTTCTGCAGTATCGCAGCAGGAACATCCAGCTGCTCGTAGCCCCGTTACACGATCTCGTTCAAAATCAGTGACGTGCTGATAACGGCTTCTTTGTCGCCTTAAAGGCATACTTGACTAACGTCAACTCAGGCCCAGTCTCAAAGTTAACTATCGCCCACCACCGTTACGGTGGCATTCAAAGCAAATCTGATTTGCGCCATCATAGCGGCGCCGCTAGCGCCAATCTTATGCGACTGGCCTCGAAATCTGAGAAAAATCATCTTTCATACGTACGAACAAACCTACGTGTACGACGGAAAACTCCTTTTTGGTACTGCAATATTTTTTTCCGAGAGTGCATTTACTGATTTGAAGAGTATAACGCAAAATATGGCGACGTAATTACTGTTTGCAAAAGCTGTAATCTCTTTGATTTCTGAGTTTTATCATATTTCTGAAAATGCTCTACAAAGCGCGATCACAACAAGGGTTGCAAGCCTCCTGCATGAAAAACACTACCACACCATAACACCATCGCCTTCGAATTTTACTGTTGGCACTACACAAGCTGGCAGATGACGTTCACCAGGCATTCGCCATACCCACACCCTGCCATCTCACCGCCATATTGTGTACCGTAATTTGTCATTCCACACAACGTTTTCCAACTGTTCGATCGTCCAATGTTTACGCTTCTTACACCAAGCAAGGCGTCGTGTTGCATTTACCGGCGTGATGTGTAGCTTATGAGCAGCCGCTCGACCATGAAATGCAAGTTTTCTCACCTGCCGCCTAACTGTCATAGTACTTGCAGTGAATCCCGATGCAATTTGCAATTCCTGTGTCATGGTCTGGATAGATGTCTACCTATTACACATTACGACCCTCTTCAACAGTCGGCGGTGTCCATCAGTCAACAGACGAGGTCGGCCTGAACGCTTTTGTGCTATACGTGTCCCTTCACGTTCCCACTTCACCCACTTCACTGTTGTTGTTGTTGTTGTGGTCTTCAGTCCTGAAATTGGTTTGATGCAGCTCTCCATGCTACTCTATCCTGTGCAAGCTTCTTCATCGGTTCAAATGGTTCAAATGGCTCTGAGCACTATGGGACTCAACTGCTGAGGTCATTAGTCCCCTAGAACTTAGAACTAGTTAAACCTAACTAACCTAAGGACATCACACACATCCATGCCCGAGGCAGGATTCGAACCTGCGACCGTAGCGGTCGAGCGGTTCCAGACTGCAGCGCCAGAACCGCGCGGCCACTGCGGCCGGCTTCTTCATCGGGCCGGCCGGTGTGGCCGTGCGGTTCTGGCGCTTCAGTCTGGAACCGCTCGACCGCTACGGTCGCAGGTTCGAATCCTGCCTCGGGCATGGATGTGTGTGATGTCCTTAGGTTAGTTAGTTTTAAGTAGTTCTAAGTTCTAGGGGACTGATGACCACAGATGTTAAGTCCCATAGTGCTCAGAGCCATTTGAGCTTCTTCATCTCCCAGTACCTACTGCAAGCTACATCCTTTTGAATCAGTGTATTCATCTCTTGGTCTCCCTCTACGACTTTTACCCTCCACACTGCCCTCCAATACTAAATTGGTGCCCGCATCTCGTGGTCGTGCGGTAGCGTTCTCGCTTCCCACGCCCGGGTTCCCGGGTTCGATTCCCGGCGGGGTCAGGGATTTTCTCTGCCTCGTGATGGCTGGGTGTTGTGTGCTGTCCTTAGGTTAGTTAGGTTTAAGTAGTTCTAAGTTCTAGGGGACTTATGACCACAGCAGTTGAGTCCCATAGTGCTCAGAGCCATTTGACATTTGACTAAATTGGTGATCCCTTGATGTCTCAGAATATGTCCTACCAACCGATCCCTTCTTCTAGTCAAGTTGTGCCACAAACTCCTCCCCAATTCTATTCAATACCTCCTCCTTCTCCCCAATCCTGTTCAATACCTTCTCATTAGTTATGTGATCTACCCATCTAATCTTCAACATTCTTCTGTAGCACCACATTTCGAAAGTTTCTATCCTCTTCTTATCCAAACTATTTATCGTCAATGTTTCACTTCCATACATGGCTACGCTCCATACAAATACTTTCAGAAACGACTTCCTGACACTTAAGCCTATACTCGATGTTAACAAATTTCGTTGCCAGTCTACATTTTATATCCTCTATACTTCGACCATCATCAGTTATTTTGCTCCCCAAATAGCAAAACTCCTTTACTACTTTAAGTGTCTCATTTCCTAATCTAATTCCCTCAGCATCACCCGACTTAATTCGACTACATTCCATTATCCTCGGTTTTGTTCTGTTGATGTTCATCTTATATCCTCCTTTCAAGACACTATCCATTCCGTTCAACTGCTCTTCCAAATCCTTTGCTATCTGTGACAGAATAACAATGTCATCGGCACACTTCAAAGTTTTTATTTCTTCTCCATGGATTTTAATACCTACTCCGGATTTTTCTTTTGTTTCCTTCACTGCTTGCTGAATATACAGATTGAATAACATCGGGGATAGGCTACAACCCTGTCTCACTCCCGTCCCAACTACTGCTTCCCTTTCATACCGCTAGACTCTTGTAACTGCCATCTGGTTTCTGTACAACTTGTAAATAGCCTTTCGCTCCCTGTATTTTACCCCTGCCACCTTGAGAATTTGAAAGAGAATATTCCACTCAACATTGTCAAAAGCTTTCTCTAAGTCTACAAATGCTAGAAATGTAGGATTGCCTTTCATTAATCTATTTCCTATGATAAGTCGTAGGGTCAGTATTACCTCACGTGTTCTAACATTTCTACGGAATCCAAACTGATCTTTCCCGAGGTCGGCTTCTACTAGTTTTTCCATTCGTCTGTAAAGAATTAGCGTTAGTATTTTGCAGCTGTGGCTTATTAAACTGATAGTTCGGTAATTTTCACATGGCACCTGCTTTCTTTGGGATTGGAATTATTATATTCTTCTTGAAGTCTGAGGGTATTCCGCTTGTTTCATACATCTTGCTCACCAGATGGTAGTGTTTTGTCCACTTCACTATCAAATCGGAAACAGTGGACCTAGGGACGTTTAGGAGTGTGGAAATCTCGCGTACAGACGCATGACACAAATGACACGCAATTACCTAACCACGTTCGAAGTGCATGAGTTCCGCGGAGCGCCCCATTCTGCTCTCTCACGATGTATAGTGACTACTGAGGTCGCTGATACGGAGTACCTGGCAGTAGGTGCTAGCACAACGCACCTAATACTAAAAACGTATGTTTTTGGGGGTGTCGGGATGCTTTCGATCACACAGTGTAGTATTGGTCGCTGACGTCACTTTTAAGGCTGGCTCAGCCTTTCTGAGCCACACAGTGAGCGGGGCGGTGACTGTGGCGGGGCTGTCGGCAGGTCTGGCGTGGGCCGTCATCCCGCAGCCGTGGGCGGCGCCCCTCGGCTGGGTCACGCTGCGCTCGTGGCGCGTCTTCATCGTGGTCAGCGCGCTGCCCAGCGCCGCCACCTTCCTGGGCCTGTGGTTCCTGCTGCCGGAGAGCCCCAAGTTCCTGCTGGCCTCCGGCAGGCACGACCAGGCCATCGACGTGCTCCGCCGGATGTTCGCCGCCAACACCGGTCTGCCGCCGGACGAGTACCCGGTAAGAGGTACGGGCGGGGTCCGCTCCACACGAGCGACCTTCGCTATATCTTTTTGCAACCGTAATGGTAAATTCAATGTGTGAGCGAACAGTTTTGTATCCTCGGAGTCTTTTGCGGCGGCATGACTGCATAAAATGTTCTCACCTTCCGCGCACGTCTCTTTCAGTCCTCCTCCGATTGGTGCTAGCGGTCGTAATTGTAGGTATGCCAGGTGTACCGGTATGAAATGAGCGTTTTTTTGTGAAAATGAAACACTAATTTTGAATTGAAAAGTAAATAAATTTTATTCAAAGTACTGACCATTGCTTTGTATACATTTTACCACCTTTCTGGCAATTTGTGGACACCACGGCAACAGAAATGTTCGTCTTTTGAAGCAAAGCAATCAGACACCCAATGTTGGACTTCTTCGAAGCAATCGAAGTGTTCCTCAGCCAATGCGTGTCCCATTGGTCAAAACAAATGGTAGTCGGAAGGGGCCAAGTCTGGTGAATACGGCGGGTGGGGTAGCAGCTCCCAGCCAAGTGTTTTGATTGTATCCTGAACAAGTTTTGCTTTGTGTGCAGATGCACTGTCGTGTAAAAAAATTACTTTGCCACGTCTTTTGGCCCATTCTGGTCTTTTTTCGATCAATGCATAGTTCAAATTGATCATTCGTTGTCTATAGCGATTAGTATTCACAGTTTTACCGGATTTTAGAAGCTCATGATACACCACACCTTTCTGATTCGACCAAACACAGAGCATTGTCTTCTTGCCGAATCGATCTGGTTTTGCTGTCGATGTTGATGGTTCTCCCGGATTAACCCATGATTTTTCCCGTTTAGGATTCTTAAAATAAATCCATTTTTAATCGCCAGTAACGATTCGATGCAAAATTGATTTTCTCTCATGTCTTTGAAGAAAAATTTGACAAATGGTTTTTCGTTTTTCAAATGGTTCAAATGGCTCTGAGCACTATGGGACTTAACTACTGTGGTCATCAGTCCCCTAGAACTTAGAACTACTTAAACCTAACTAACCTAAGGACAGACACACATCCATGCCCGAGGCAGGATTCGAACCTGCGACCGTAGCAGTCGCGTTTTCGTTTTTCCATCTTCTTTCATTCAAATCATGTGCCACCCATTTTCCACACTTTTAGATCTTTGCCATAGCTTTCAAACGGTCAGAAATTGTTTGTTGTGCAACATTTAGCATTGCTGCCATTTTCTTCATCCAATTCGGCGTCTTCCAACTTTTTTGGTGGTCTTCAACGTTCTTCATTTCTTATACCAAAATCATTGTTTCTGAACCGTTGAAACCATCTTTTGCATGTTGCTTGTGATAGAGCATGATCACCATATGCCTCGACGAGCATTCGATGCGACTCTGCAGCACTTTTTTTCAAATGAAAACAAAAAATTAATGCTTTCCGCAAATCATCGCTTTCTGGTACAATATTTGACATTGTTAACACGATGAAAACATATGATGTTGTTTGTTCCATGACTTGATGTATACTAAATATCTTTGACAGATGTCATACCAACCAAACAATAAAAAATTAAGGCTCCTTCCCCATAAATATTCCCTATCGACACATTTGTATCTTAACACTCATTTCATACCGGTAGACCTGGTATAAGCGGGAAATAGTGCCAGCCGGGTCAGGCAGTAGTTTTACTCCTGACGACGATGGCAGAGCTAGCCGTCGAAAGGTCGAGAATTTTTTTGCAACTGACGCGTCTTGTAAACCCAGAAGATGTTATCCAAATACGTTTGCAATCGGAGCTTGCACAGTCCACTTGGCGTATCGGCAGACTAGATCGGTGTCAGGTGCAAGGACATGGCGGGCGCAGGGAACTGTAGTGTACGTGACGTCACAGGCTTGTACACTGAGGTGACAAAAGTCAAAGGGTAGCGATACGAACATATACAGATGAAGGTGGTATCGCAGACACAAGGTATATAAGGGCAGTGCAATGGCGGAGCAGTCATTTATATTCATGGGATCACGTGAAAGCCGGCCGGAGTGGCCGAGCGGTTCTCGGCGCTACAGTCTGGAACCGCGCGACCGCTACGGTCGCAGGTTCGGATCCTGCCTCGGGCACGGATGTATGTGATGTCCTTAGGTTAGTTAGGTTTAAGTAGTTCTAAGTTGTAGGGGACTGATGACCTCAGAAGTTAAGTCCCATAGTGCTTAGAGCCATTCGAACCATTCACGTGAAAAGTGTCCGAAGTCATTATGGCCGCACGGCGGCAATTAACGGACTTTTAATTCGGAGTTGTAGTTGGAGATAGACGCATGCGACATTTCACTTAGGAAATCGTTAGGGAATTCAATATTTCGCTATCGAAAGTGTCAGGTGTGTGCCTGTTGTTGTTGTGGTCTTCAGTCCTGAGACTGGTTCGATGCAGCTCTCCATGCTACTCTATCCTGTGCAAGCTGCTTCATCTCCCAGTACCTACTGCAGCCTACATCCTTCTGAATCTGCTTAGTGTATTCATCTCTTGGTCTCCCTCTACGGTTTTTACCCTCCACGCTGCCCTCCAACACTAAATTGGCGATCCCTTGATGCCTCAGAACATGTCCTACCAACCGATCCCTTCTTCTAGTCAAGTTGTGCCACAAACTTCTCTTTTCCCCAATCGTATTCGATATCTCCTCATTAGTTATATGATCTACCCATCTAATCTTCAGCATTCTTCTGTAGCACCACATTTCGAAAGCTTCTATTCTCTTCTTGTCCAAACTATTTATCGTCCATGTTTCACTTCCATACATGGCTACACTCCATACAAATACTTTCAGAAACGACTTCCTGACATTTAAATCTATACTCGATGTTAACAAATTTTTGTTCTTCAGAAACGCTTTCCTTGCCATTGCCATTCTACATTTTATATCCTCTCTACTTCGATCATCATCAGTTATTTTGCTGCCCAAATAGCAAAACTCCTTTACTGCTTTAAGTGTCTCATTTCCTAATCTAATTCCCTCAGCATCACCCGACTTATTTCGACTACATTCTATGTGTGTGCCTATAACAGCAAATTTCAGGTATTAGCTCTCACCCATGGACGAAATTTGGACGACTGACGCTTTTGCTAACGGCACGACATCGTCTGGTTCAAATGGCTCTGAGCACTATGGGACTTAACTACTCAGGTCATCAATTCCCTAGAACTTAGAACTACTTAAACCTACTTAACCTAAGGACATCACACACATCCATGCCCGAGGCAGGATTCGAACCTGCGACCGTAGCGGTCGCTCGGTTCCGGACTGAAGTGCCTAGAACCGCACGGCCACCGCGGCCGGCACGACATCGTCTGTTGCGACGCTCTTGGGCTCGTGACGATATCGGCTCGACCCTAGACGACTGGAAAACCGTGGCCTGCTCACATCAGCCCTCATTTCAGTTGGTAAGAGCTGACTGTACTGTTCGAGTGTGGCGCAGATCGCAGAAAGCTATGCACCAAAGTTGTCAACAAGGCACTACGTAAGCTGCTGGTAGCTCCACAATGTTGCGGGCTGTGTGTATATGGAAGTGACTGGATCCTTTGGTCCAAATGAACCGTTCTTTGACTGGAAATCATTACATTCGGTTGCTTGGAGACCATTTGCAGCCTTGCCACGCTTGGCGCGGCTTCCCCTATTGGAGGTTCGAGTCCTCCCTCGGACATGGGTGTGTGTGTTGTCCTTAGCGTGAGTTACATTAAGTACTGTGTAAGACTAGAGACCCATGACCTCAGCAGTTGATCCCATAGGAACTTACCACAAATTCCAAATTTCAGGTAATTCGCAGCCATTCATGGACTTTATTTTCCCAAACAAAGATGGAACTTTTATGGATAACAATGCGCCATGTCACCGGACCACTGTAGCTTGCGATTCGTTTGAACAAAATTCTCATCAGGGCAATGATATCGCCCAACATGAATCTCATCGAACATTTTTTTATGGAATATAATCGAGAGGTCAGTTCGTACACAAGATCATGCACCGGCTATACCTTCGCAATTATGGACGGCTATAGAGACAGCATGGCTCAGCAGGTTTCCAACCACTTGTTGAGTCGATGCCTCGTCGAGTTGCTGCACTATCGCGGGACAAAAGGGGTCCGACACGATATTAGCAGGTATCCCATGACTTTTCACACCACGCTGAATATTGTAGGCTGCGTGATTTCGTATTACGTTTCCTGTTTCGTTGTTTCCGATGGCGGTGACTGCGCGTGATGTTGGTGCGTGTAAACCAGCCGCCGTCGCCATCGCGAGAAGCTCGCTGACGTTACTGGGCAGTCGAGTGTGTCGACTGTAGATCTCTACAATCATGAGTTTGTTGAAGTCTGCTCACGCGCAGAAACGCGGTACTGTAGAGTTGTCAGCTATCACCAACTGATCTGCTTACAGGTTATGTAGCACTTACATGTTCACTATACTGCGCATGAATTTTTGACGTACTTGGCCTTTTTAACAAGTTATCTTTATTGGATGTCCTGTAATATGACATGCGTTTTTTTTCGTTGTTATGTACCGGCTGTTAGATTTAAGCAGTTCACGCAGGTTTTTTTATAATCAAATGAAAGGGCGTTTACAGTTCTTTTTTTTTCTTGGCCTTATCCCATATCTTCACGCGTTCGGTTAACTAATTACTGGATTCGGTAGGGGGTGGTCCCATGCCATTCCTCTCGCCACCACTTCCCCTTGGGGCGCATTTTGTGTACCTCATGGTTTTCAGCTTGCGGGATGTTGGAAACCATCCAAAATCCACATCCACGCTGGCCACCATACAGTCGTTAATTCGCTGGGCAGATTCCATCCGCACCGGCGCCCCTCCCAGAATCCCGGACGTGGGTTGCTAACGCGCGCGGCCATTCAGGGGGGTTGAAAAGTCACCTACAGCACAGTGTCTACTTCATTATTTGAAAAAGCGTGCAGTTTTCTCTCGTGTGGAAAAGATGTTGAAAGTCTCTGGCTTCGTAAGATATAACGTGAGGTCGTACGTTGTACGTCACCTATGGCCACATGCTGAAAATTTACGGGTTGTGAGGAGTGGTGTAAAAGTAATAATAATGAGCAGTTTAGTCTTTAACTCTACTCATGTAACTACTGATACAACAAAAAATATTTAACACAGATTTAAAAACAAACATTTTTGGCCGTTGACCAGAAGAACTGATTTTAAGCCAAAATTCAATTTTTTTTCCTATTTGTTACACTTCCCATGTTGTTGATCAGATGATCGAACATTTTTGCAGTCCCATACTGGTCTCTTTTTTTGAATGACTGACACTCTTAGCAAAAATGAGAACATTCCTTCGGTATCTCAACCGGTAAAAACGGAACCCTTATAGAGCCCTTTTTCTCAGGAACAGGCAGAGGTATGAAGCTGAAATGTATGTCACGCACCAAACTCTATCATGCCTTGGCGGCATAGAAAATTTAAGCTTCTAACTCCACACAGTCAGAACATACGGGCGTTTATGTCACAACTCTGATACTCTGAAACTCATTCATGGAAACGTATAAGGTTGGCCTAGAATCATGAAATTTGGCAAGAAGCGAGGTTTCACTGTAGAAGCAAGGGAAAAATCTGGGAACTGTTACTTTGCATTTATATCACTTAATTTTTTTTATCTGTTGTCCGTCTGCCTGTTTGTCCGTCTATTAGGACTGCTTTTCTCAGGGATTGATGCAGAGATCAAATTAAAATTTATGTCAAATACTAAAGTCTACGGCCCCTTGTCGGTGTAAAATCTTTAAGCTTCTAAATCAACCCAATCAAAAAATACGGCCATTTAAGTTTCATATATTGATACTCGCAAATTCACTCACCAGAACCCGTAGATGAACCATCTACGTACATAATTAAGTATGTACGGAACCCTGAGAGTGCCTTTGCTACTTAGTCAAGTCCGTATTTTTTCTTTCAGTTGTTTAGCTGTTGACAGCACCATTCTTTCCAAATTATGGTGAATTATTTATGACTAATTTTACTAGCGAATATACGTAAGAGGAAGCAGCTATTAATATGCATCACTTCTTGAAGAGGCGTCCACAGGTTTATTGTCAGTACCACACCACAGACTATTCCCACTGATCTAGATCTACATGGATACTCTGCAAATCACGTTTAAGTGCATGGCAGAGGGTTCATCGAACCACCTTCACAATTATTCCCTGTTATTCCAGTCCTGTACAGCGCGCAGAAAAAACGAACACCTGTATCTTTCTGCGCGAGCTCAGATTTCCCTTATTTTATCATGACGATCGTTTTTCCCTGTGTAGGTCGGCGTCAACAAAATATTTTCGCATTCGGAGGAGAAAGTTGGTGATTGAAATTTCGTGAGAAGACGCCACCGCAATGAGAAATCCCTTTGTTTCAATGATGCCAACCCCAAATCCTGTATCACTTCAGTGACACTCTTTAACCTATTTCGTTTTTGTACAACCAATACTTTCTTCCTAAGTGATGAGTTGCCCCACGAAAAAATCTCATAAGCCATTAATGAGTGGAAATATGCAAACTATCTTAAGACGTATATTGTTTGTTTCCAAATTACCAAGTATGCGAAGAGAAACAGTTGCTGGGCTTAGTTGTTTCAGCAGTCCGGCAATATGTTTCTTCCAGTTCGCATTTCATTAGTACGAATACCCAAATATCTTGAATATTCTACTCTGCTTATTGCTTCTTGCTTAGGAGATACGTGAACTGTTCTTTTCGTTACCAATTTCTTTACCGTCTTTAACACGATTAGCAATAACTCTTGTGTCTGCAAAAACTACAAACTACTCTTTATGTATTATATGGTAAGCTAAAGAGCACTTAGCTCCGCAAGGAATGGGAGTGGGGATCTTAAGACTGGAAAGCCCCAGGTAGCATGGCGGTGTTTTACACCATAGAAACGGACTGGTTCATGAATTGTTGGACCACTTCGAAGCAGGCCATGTTATCTACCAGTCTTTGTGTTAGTCCTTCCCTTGATCTTGTCCCATCCACGTTACCTTTCAACACAGTCGTTAGAACAACTTCTACCTCTTCGCATTACATGCTGGTAGCAAGTTAACCACTTTTGTTTACTCGTTACTTGAGCTAGCGTGTCTGGTACTCCACTCAAGTCTCACAAATCTCTGCGTTGTTCTCCTTCTCCGCATATTCTCTTCTCTTGTGTTTCTCGTGTAATTCTCTGCGTGTCTGATATGTCACGCGATTTACTTTTCTTTCGAAAGGTTAAGTGTTGCATCTAAGACGATAGCTTTCAAAATGGGCTCTGTATTGGTACCACAGCGTCACAGCCTTTCCTGCTCTCCAATCTCATTTTACTTTTCTGTTTTTTTCACCTGTTTTGTCTTAGAAGAATGGTTTCATACCTGCAGACCACTATGAAGATAATTTTTTGTTGTATCCACGAATTATACGACAAGGGTGCTTTTCGATTATACACCATAACGTAACTGTATGCGTTTCTACATTCCTGCAGCTTGCCAGTTTCTCATTTCCCTTGTGCCATATGAAACACCCCCGTTTAATTCCTTTACTGGATTTTGTGTAATTTATCGAAGCCGCCAAACAGTTAATTATTATGATTATATGACCGTGTGGCTCAAATGGTTCAAATGGCTCTGAGCACTATGGGACTCAACTGCTGTGGTCATTAGTCCCCTAGAACTTAGAACTATTTAAACCTAACTAACCTAAGGACATCACAAACATCCATACCCGAGGCAGGATTCGAACCTGCGACCGTAGCAGTCGCACGGTTCCGGACTGCGCGCCTAGAACCGCGAGACCACCGCGGCCGGCATATGACCGTGTGCTTAATGGATGAAAGACTATAGGTTTTTCTGCTGTGGTCTCGGGGGTATTTCAACCGAGTGCGGCTATTCTGAGACTGAATAGTGGAATGATTGAAAGTTTGTCTATTATTAAGTTCCATAAAGGTTGTGATGTACAAACTGATATATATTTCCTATTAACACACAAATTCTGAGGCAGTTGCTACCGTCGCCTTACACGTCTAATTACAGTTATATCTTTTTATTGGTTGCTGATTTTCAGTACTTCGTCACACGCAATGCTGATGGTTAACATTCACAACAATCCTCACTGCAATCCATGGTTGTTGCTGGCCGACGCGGTTGACGCGAAACACGTAATCCGGCACTTGTCACTTTCTGTTTCATATCACTCGCGAATCGGTATTAGTGAGGGGTAACCTCATGACGGTCAGGGGGACGTGCTCACTCGTCGTACTCCGCTGAATTTTACCGTTTACAACTCACGCGACCACCATTCTTGCCTGTCTCTCCAGCACGACCGCTCGCTCGACACTAGTCTCACTCGACACTAGTCTCACTGCCTCCTGCAGCGCTTGACAATCGACTCCTGTCTGCTATCGACCTGAGCGTCGAATACTAGCATCAATGTTCGTGGGTTCACGGATCCCTTACACATACCTTCAACAACTTTTACTTCGGACGATGTCGTACGCCTGAGAACAATGTTTGATTTCCGTGTCCATAAAAAATTACTCTACCATTCTGTAAGTCCATATTTTGTTCAGCCGGCCGCCGTGGCCGAGCGGTTCTAGGCGCTTCAGTCTGGAACCACGCGGCTGCTGCGGTCGCAGGTTCTAATCCTGCCTCGGACATGGGTGTGTGTGACGTCCTTAGGCTAGTTAGGTTTAAGTCGTTCTAAGTTCTATGGGACTGATGACCTCAGATATTAAGCCCCATAGCGCTCAGAGCCATTTGAACTATATTTTGTTCACTGACACACAGCGCGGAACTCAATCGCAATCATCCCATTAGTCGAAGAACACGTTATCGGCTTGGGTTCTTGGACGTACAGAGTGACTTGCGTTTCACAAGACTGCAGCATGTGGAGTCCATGTTGGTTCGCAGAGATGACGCTTTCGCTGTCTGGAAGTTGATTCCAGCTGGCTCCAGAGAGTGTCCCTGATGGCCGACTACTCTGACGCCTCCCATCCCTCTGAATCCAGGTGGTGGCCCTGCAGGAGGACGGCCTGCAGACCTCGCCGGCCGGGGTGAACGCCAGGTCCCCTGTGGCCGTGGCCCGCCACATGTGGAGGCAGACCGCGCCGCTGTTCAGACCGCCGTACCTGCTCTACACCGCCGTCGCCTGCTTCATACAGTTCGGACTGTACGCCAGGTGAGCGCCGGGCTGCGGTATGTTGAAGAAAACATTTCACACAAAACGGCACCCACCTTCGTACAAATAAGCACCCCTCCTGTTCCTTTTTTGTTGATCTTTATCCCATACCTTCATGGGATTGCCATTTGGCTTTGCTGCACTTCCAGTGGCCGTGTTTGCAGATAAAATTACTAGATATAAGGTCCGCCTGCTCTGCTAACAGATAAACCCAAACGTAGTGATTGAAATTCTTCTGGGTGTTGTGCCGCGTCATTGCTAAAAACTAACAACAATAATAAATTAAAACCGACGTTTCGGCCGAATTGCAACCTGAGGAAGGCCGTTGAAATTCGGCCGAAACGTCGGTTTTACTTTGTTATTGTTGTTAGTCCATGAACCATGGACCTTGCGTTGGTGGGGAGGCTTGCGTGCCTCGGCGATACACATGGACGTACCGTAGGTGCAACCACAATGGAGGGGTATCTGTTGAGAGGCCAGACAAACGTGTGGTTTCTGAAGAGGGGCAGCAGCCTTTTCAGTAGTTGCAGGGCCAACAGTCAGGATGATTGACTGATCTGGCCTTGTAACACTAACCAAAACGGCCTTGCTGTGCTGGTACTGCGAACGGCTGAAAGCAAGGGGAAACTACGGCCGTAATTTTTTCCCGGGGGCATACAGCTTTACTGTATGGATAAATGATGATGGCGTCCTCTTGGGTAAAATATTCCAGAGTAAAATAATCCCCCATTCGGATCTCCGGGCGGGGACTACTCAGGAGGACGTTGTTATCAGGAGAAAGAAAACTGGCGTTCTACGTATCGGAGCGTGCAATGTCAGATCCCTTAATCGGACAGATAGGTTAGAAAATTTAAAAACGGAAATGGATAGGTTAAAGTTAGTGGGAATTAGTGAAGTTCGGCGGTAGGAGGAACAAGACTTCTGGTCAAGTGAATACAGGGCTATAAATACAAAATCAAATTGGGGTAATGCAGGAGTACTTTTAATAATGAATAAAAAAATAGGAGTGCGGGTAAGCTACTACAAACAGCAAAGGAAACGCATTATTGTGGCCAAGATAGACACGAAGCCCAAGCCTACCACAGTAGTACAAGTTTATATGCCAACAAGCTTTGCAGATGATGAAGAAATTGAAAAAATGTATGATGAGATAAAAGAAATTATTCAGATAGAGAACGAAGACGAAAATGTAGTAGTCATGGGTCACTGGAATTCGACAGTAGGAAAAGGAAGAGACGGAAAAGTACTAGGTGAATATGAATTGGGGATAAGAAATTAAAGTTGAAGCCGTCTGGTAGAATTTTGCACAGAGCATAACTTCATCATAGCTAACACTTGGTTCAAGAATCATAAAAGAATGTTGTATACATGGAAGAACCCTGGAGATACTGACAGTTTTCAGATAGATTATATAATGGTAAGACAGAGATTTAGGAACCAGGTTTTATATTGTAAGACATTTCCAGGGGCAGATGTGGACTGTGACCACAATCTATTGGTTATGAACTGTAAATTAAAGCTGAAGAAACTGCAAAAAGGTGGGAATTTAAGGAGATGGGACCTGAATAGACTAAACCAGAGGTTGTACAGAGTTTAAGGGAGAGCATAAGGGAACGATTGACAGGAATGGGGGAAAGACATACAGTAGAAGAAGAATGGGTAGCTCTGAGGGATGAAGTAATGAAAGCAGCAGAGGATCAAGTAGGTAAAAAGACGAGGGCTAGTTGAAATCCTTGGGTAACAGAAGAAATATTGAATTTAATTGATGAAACGAGAAAATATAATAACGCAGTAAATGAAGTAGGCAAAAAGGAATACAAACGCCTCAAAAATTAGATCGACAGGAAGTGCAAAATGGCTAAGCAAGGATGGCTAGAGGACAAATGTAAGGATGTAGAGGCTTATCTCACTAGGGGTAAGAGAGATACTGCCTACAGGAAAATAAAAGAGACCTTTGGAGAAAAGAGAGCCACTTGTATCAATATCAAGAGCTCAGATGGAAACCCAGTTGTAAGCAAAGAAGGGAAAGCAGAAAGGTGGAAGGAGTATATAGAGGGTCTATACAAGGGCAATGTACTTGAGGATAATATTATGGAAATGGAAGAGGATGAAATGGGAGATACGATACTGCGTGAAGAGTTTGACGGAGCACTGAAAGACCTGAGTCGAAACAAGGCCCCGGGAGTAGACAACATTCCATTAGAACTTGGGAGAGCCAGCCCTGACTAAACTCTACCATCGGGTGAGCAAGATGTACGAGACGCGAAATAACCTCAGACTACAAGAAGAATATAATAATTCCATAGCAGGGGTTGACAGCTGTGAAAATTACCGAACTATCAGTTTAATAAGTCACGGCTGCAAAAGACTAACACGAATTCTCTACAGACGAATGGAAAAACTGGTAGTAGCCGACCTCGGGGAAGATCAGTTTGGATTCCGTAGAAATGTTGGAACATGTGACCCTACGACTTATCTTAAAAAATAGATTAAGGAAAGGCAAACCTACGTTTCTAGCATTTGTAGCTTTTTACAATGTTGACTGGAATACTCTCTTTCGAATTCTGAAGGTGGTGGGGTCAAATAGAGGGAGCGAAAAGCTATTTACAATTTGTACAGAAAGCAGATGGCAGTTATAAGAGTCGAGGGGCATTAAAGGGAAGCAGTGGTTGGGAAGAGAGTGAAACAGGGTTGTAGCCTATCCCCGATGTTATTCAATCTCTATATTGAGCAAGCAGTAATGGAAACAAAAGAAAAATTCGGAGTAGAAATTAAAACCGATGCAGAAGAAATAAAAACTCTGATGTTCGCCGATGACATTGTAATTCTGTCACACACAGCAAAGGATCTGGAAGTGCAGCTGAACAGAATGGAGAGTGTCTTGAAAGGAGGATATCAGATAAACATCAACAAAAGCGAAACGAATGGAATGTAGTCGAATTAAGTGTGGTGATGCTGAGGCTATTAGATTAGGAAATGAGACGCTTAAAGTAGTAAATGAGTTTTGCTATTTGGGGAGCAAAATCACTGAAGATGGTCGGAGAGGATATAAAATGTAGACTGGCAATGGTAAGGAAAGCGTTTCTGAAGAAGAGAAATTTGTTAACATCGAGTATAGATTTAAGTGTCAACAAGTCTTTTCTGAAAGTATTTGTATGGGGTGTAGCCATGTATGGAAGTGAAACATGGACGATAAATAGTTTAAACAAGAAGAGAATAGAAGCTTTCGAAGTGTGGTGCTACAGAAGAATGCTGAAGATTAGATGGGTAGATCACATAACTAATGAGGAGGTCTTGAATAGAATTGGGAAAAAGAGAAATTTGTGGCACAACTTGACTAGAAAAAGGGATCTGTTGGTAGGACGTATTCTGAGGCATCAAGGGATCACCAATTTAGCATTGGAGGGCAGCGCGGAGGGTAAAAATCGTAGAGAGAGACCAAGAGATGAATACAGTAAGCAGATTCAGAAGGATGTAGGTTGCAGTAGTTACTGGGAGATGAAGAAGCTTGCTCAGGACAGAGTAGTATGGAGAGCTGCTCAAGACCACAACAACAACAACATTCCATATCTTCATGGGATTGCAATTTGGCTTTGCTGCACTTCCAGTGGCCGTGTTTGCAGATAAAATTACTAGATATAAGGTTCGCCTGCTCTGCAAACAAATAACCCCAAATATGTATCAGCAAGTTTGTGCTAAAGTAGAATGAGTTTTAAAAACGGTAAAATCCAGTCACACCACATACCATTAACTTCGTTACCTCGCAATAGAAGAAAACTTTCACATACAGAGGATATTAGCAGAAGGTAAATATATTGTAACATCACATAGTAGAAATGGGGAAGAAATTAAAATTTTTTATTATGTTTACCCAAGCATAGCCATACATGACACCAGGCAAAGCTGGTGATGTAGCTACACAGCAGAAAGAAACAATCAACACTGTAAGTTGGTTATGTACATGAGCACAAATTGCTATATCAGCACCAATCGCCAGGCACAAGGTACACATTCAGTAAAAAAACTCAGATAGAGAGAGAGAGAGTTCCGTTAGTTCTTTTTGTGTGAAGCAACAAACACTACCTCAGATGCAACAGAACATTTCAGACACTTGACAGTGCAATAAGAGCCAGTAACAAATTGTTAACAAACACAGCACCATGAGGACCATTCATTCAGCACTAGCAAAGAAGTGGGCTACAGTCAGTCATAACAAACAGAGCCTCACGTTATCACCTCCCACTGTCTCCATGAATACTGCTGTCCTTTAGCTCTGAATTCAGTTGATCTTGAGGTTTGGTGGCATTCATATCAAATTCAGTGATTACCATAGTGTAGTGACATCCATGTGCCAGATGTTCCAGCATTTCTCGTGGGCAAACGGTTTGCCATTCCTGAAGTGACAACATCCAAGTAACCACAACCTGCCACTCATGGTACTTGCACTGGCTGCCATGTACCATACTGCTAATTGGGAGACTGACGGTCTTCCAGTAGTGGTACATCTCGTGGTGCTTGTCACATTAACATCGTCATCACAGCCGGGTGAGGGGGTCTGCCTCTGTTCCTTATTATACCTGCAGTCACTTCAGGGTGCCAAGGGCTTACCTGTCTGGTGGGGCCAGGATCAATTCACTACACAATCTCCATCAGATTGGTACATCCTGATGGGTCCAGAATGAGATCGAGTATGCTGTAAGGGTGTGGGGGCATAGTTCCATGCTATGACTTCAGCTACAAACTGCCACACAGCAGCGCAGAAGACTTCGGCTGAATTGCTAGAGTCACTTGGTGGCCAGCCAGCTAGGTTGAGAACAGGAGTCAATGGGATTTCACTGTGTCACCGGTGTGACACATCAGCTGAGGCTAACGAGAAGACACAAAGGTGTAAATCTGAACAAATAAATGTTAACTTACTAATCATGTTTTATTAGCACTGAAAAATGCTCTGCAGCTTGCCGAATACATTCCTGACAATTACAGGTGTCTCCACTTCGGACCCCCAGAGTGTTATAACCAACTACATTACATTATACAATGGCACGTTATTTAACTTTTTAAGTGAACTATACAGAAAAAAATACAACAGAAACAGCTAAACACACACAGAGGCAGGTAAAAACTTAAACAACATTCAAATTTGGCGCCAGACTGACTTCAGTACAAGTGAACACCAACTGGGACTAAACACACAACAGCAACATTAATCCTGTGTTCGGGTAATGTTGGAAAATGCTATTTACTAACGAAGTTCTAAAAAATAAGCTCATCTAAAAAGACAAACTGGTCGCTTTCGAGTGCTGTAGATGGTGGAGGACTGATACCAGGCAGTCATGTTATACCCCACTGGTGACGTAAGTCATAGCAATGAAGTAGCGTGTGTGCGTGTGTGTGTGTGTGTGTGTGTGTCAGCTGGTTGTATGTAACAAGCACAGCCAGATGATGATGGAATGATAGAAAGGAGCTACCGTATCTGGACGCCACCGTGACCATTTCGTGTATGAAGCTGCCCAATTTGTTAGTGTATCATTGTAAAGTATACCATGTGAGTACAAGGGCTGATGTGGTGTTCACAGCGTAAGGACAGTGGCAGTAAGAGAATCTAACTGACCGGGACAAGAGTCCAGTCTCGCACATTGTCAACCACAACCAGTTTGACATCGAACAGGAATTGCTGCTCTAAGTGAACACAGGTTCATTTCAACCAGTTTCGGAGCGGGTACCGAAAGGGAGATGCAAGTAATGGACATATTATCCTGGGTGCTTCGCAAAAGGCCATAGCTTACAATAGCAAATAAAGCTGCTCATTTTGAATTTATCTATAAACAAAAAACTAGTGGCCGGCTAGAGGTGTGCAGTGTCGTTCAACTAATACCGATTTTGCCCCTTTTTTTCGCATGATAGAAGGCATCGAGTGCACTGATGACCCAATAAGGCGGAGGTGTTTACGTGTTTTTCGTACCTTGGCTTGAGCCCACTGTTGTGGCTCAAGCCAAAAAAAAATAACCTTGGCTTGAACCGCGTCAGTGGGCTCAAGCCAAGGTACGAAAAACGTGTAAACACTTCCGTTTTGAACCATGCCCTCCGCAGTTGTTGGAGGGCATGGTTCAAAACAGAGGTGTTACGTGTTTTTCGTACCTTGGCTTGAGCTCACTGATGCGGGTGAGTGTGAACATGGAGTGGGACATTTATGTTGTCATTCCTTATGACTCCGTGTTACCATTTTTTCTGTCTCTTCAAACACATTCTCATCTTTCAAAATGACAACAGGAGTTCCCTTCCCACTCTTAGTTTAGAAACTCATCGACATGCATACGCATTCACTGATGGCAGCAGTTCCCTTGGGGCTGGAAAGCGACTCTCATTGACAAGGCAGAACACTCGCCTCCTACACCTGTCAGTCAGCATCTTTTTACGACCATTGTTCTTAGGCCGTGTTGCATGCCTGTGAGTGTAGCACCATACATTGTAGATGCGTTGGACGGCCTGTGTTGATACACCAACAAATCAGACATCATCATCAATGGGGTGCTTCTGACCACCTCTATCATGACAGATGACAGCTGCTTTCTGCCATTCTGTCATGTCTACATATCCACCAATCTTACCGTGCTGATTCGATACAGCCGACAGTTACACCTGCATCTACATCGCTACTCTGCACTTCATATTTAACAGCTTGGAAGAGGATTTATCGAGCCCATCATCCATTTTGATGTCTTGTATCAGTGGAAGAGGGGATGACTTCACTGTCTGTCATCAGTCCCACCATGTACAGCATTCCAAAGTTAACGGTCATCTGGCCACAAAATGTTCATGTTTTGTTCTTGTGACACATTTATACATATTATAATGCCATAACATAGTCCACTGCCAGAAGAAAATAGTTCACCATTTTAGAGATTTCCAATTCGCTCAAGACTTACTGTTGCAACAGTGCACATGGAGTACATGAAGTGACTACATTTACAGATCAACAGCACAAGCAGTACCAGATATCAACAAAATGTTCAAATGTGTGCGAATTCCTAAGGGACCAAACTGATTAGGTCATCGGTCCCTAGACTTACACACTACTTAAACTAACTTACGCTAAGAACAACACAGACATCCATGTCTGAGGAAGGACTCGAACCTCCGGCGGGAGGGGCCGTGCGGTCCGTGACACGATGCCTCAAACCACACGGCCACTCCGCATGGCAGATATCGACCCCTGCAAAGTCGTCTATAATAATATGTGGTGTAGTCTACATGGGTGGCAATGCAGGCGCTGACCCTGGCATGCAGTCAATCACACAGATGGCGAATACTGGGATTTGCTATGCCAGGCCTGCTTGACCTGTTCATGTGGTTCTCTAAGAGTTGTTGTTCTCAAGTCTCTTCACATCCCTTCATATCAAACATGTGCTCAATTGGCGACCAGGGATTATGCTGGCCAGGGAAGTTGCTGCACATCTTGCAGAGCACATTGAGTTTCAAAGGCTGTGTTTGGGTGAGCGTTATGCTGGTGGAACAACATATCACATTCCTATCGCAATAATGACAGAAGGATGGGTCTAGCAACATCCTGCACATACTGAGTGCTGATTAACACCCCCCAGTGAGTCTTGGACAAATGTGCTCTACAAGAGAGCGCTCATCAGGTCTCCATCATACACGCGGATGACATTCACTAACGTGCAGGCAGAATTTGCTTTCATCACTGAAGACCACAGTGCGTTATTCCATTTCTTAAGTGATGCTCTGACGGCACAAATCAAGCTGTGCATGTTGATGCTGTGGTGTGAGTGGAAGATGGGCTAGAGGTGAGCATGTCTGTAGTCCCACTGCTAATAACTGGTTTGCACCAGTTCGTGTTGAAGGTCTCGGTTCACAAGTCCTCTTATTTGTGCACTGGTAGCTGTGCGATCTGCCACTGCTGTCTTTATGATACAACTATCCTGACAATCGTCTCGGCTGTATGGACGTCCAGAAACTTGTCTGCAGGTGTGAGAATGTTCACATGACCCTGATAGCAACATTGTTGCACAACTGATGCAGCACATCCAACATGTGTGGCAGTTCTCTGAAAGGATCATCTCACCAATTGGAAGACCAGAGTATGACCCTTTTCAAAGTTGCTCAGTTGGCTGTAGCAAACACGAGTGAATCCTGCTTGCTTCATAGCTTTGCATCATACTGAGCCTCCTGGATGTGAGCATTACTTATTAAAGGGTGGACACAGATAATACTCTGGTAGTTGTTCCACTACGCTATCTGTTGGTGGATGACGTTGAAACAATTATCAATACATGTACTATTTGCCAGGTGGCATGTGCCACCATTGGATCAAAATCGATGTCGTGTTTCCAGATATACTAATTTTTATCTCACAGTTTATTTTACAGTCTGGCGGTCATTACATGCTCGGTGTGACGGCTTTGCAGCTCCAATGGGTTCTACATGTGGCTGCCGGAGCTGCTGAACCGAGTGGGCCAGTACAACGAGGCCTACCCAGAGCACCCTACTGCCGTGTGTGACGTCATCGCCATCCTGGCAGGCCAGATGTCGCCACTAGTCGCCGTGGAACGCTTCCAAGCCAACTACTCCGAGTAAGTTCTCCAGGGGAAAGTGCGCGCAGTGTAGTACAACAATTGGGAATCGTGATTCCTCTTCCTCTCAGAAGGTAGCAGCTCAGCAGTGGTGGAGTCGCCGACTTCCTTAAGACTGTAGTTTCTGTGTTTTTCTCACAGCCCCAACGCAACAGCGAGTGCTGAAATATTTACCATCAAAGACATACAAATATTCATTTCGAAAATGTTGCCACATGAATAGATAGCGTACAATCTGGAAGTTGTTTGAGCTGTCCTATTCAAATACGAGAGTTATTGATTGGAATGAGCACACAATACCAACTGAAAGACCTAAGTAGCGAAGAGTAGCAGAAATAAATTTACCAATAAAGGGAACATCAAAATAGAGAGCAGCATTGTAGACAATGTAAGTGAACTGTGCCAGTTTGCAAGCAAAATAAAACGTGATGTACAAAGTAAGGAGAATTTCACAAGCAGACTAAATCAAGCAAAGAGAAATTCCCCCACAATGAGATACCTGCCAGTATCAAACGTAAGACTTAATTTAAGGTAGACATTTCTGAGAACGTATGTCTGGAGAACAGCGTTGTATGGAAGTGATTAGGGGACTATGAGAGAATCTGAAGAAGACACATTCGAAGCGTTTGAGACGTATTGCTACAGAAGGTTGTTGAAAGTTTGACTGATAAACTAGGAAATGAGGGGTTCTGCGGAAGCTGCTAGGAGAGGAACTTGTTGAGAAAGACGACAAGAAGAAGGAAGAGAATGTCTTAAGACGTCAGCGAGCAACTTCGATGATATTACAGAGAAAGATGTATACCGGGACATGTACAAAAAATTATCAGGTTTGGTGGGTCTAAACGCTACTCTGACACACTGTGGGGGGCCACGTCAGGTAAGTCAGAAGAATGACGAAAAAAAAGAAAAAAGAAAGAAAGACTCCAACCAAGATTCCAAAAGATGGAAAGCAATCAGTCGTCTAGCTCTTGTCATCGACCGACAGCTGTCACCCTCCGTCAGTGACGTCAGTGGGTGCAGAATGGAGGGGGTGGGGCAGCACACCGCTCCCCCGGCCACATTCCGCTCTCCATGCTTCAGAGCCGCTACTTCGGCACTGACATGATACAGGATTTGGGGTGGGCATAATTAAAGCAATGGCGCTTTTCGTTGCGGCGGAATCTCCTCACGAAGTTTCAATCACCAACTTTCCAATCCGAATGCGAAAATATTTTGTTGACGCTGACATCCGTAGGGAGAAACGATCATCATAATAAAATAATGGAAATCAGAGCATGCACAGAAAGATATAGGCGTTCGTTTCTTTCCGTGCGCTGCTCAAGATTGCAATAATAGAGAATTATAGTGAAGGTGGTTCGATGAACCCTCTGCCAGGCACTTAAGTGTGATTTGCAGAGTAAGATGTAAATGAGAACCAGCTCTATCTCTGTAACCAATAACAAATGGATACACGTTATATGAGACGTTTTACTCGAAATAGTCAAAACTGACATAATCTAAAATATTTTCTATTCGTCCTGAAACATCTCGTACGAGGTGTGATAAAAAAACTGATGGGATTTTTTTAATTTCATGGGATTTGTACATCCGATTTTCGAAACTGGTTTTATCTTGTTAGTACAGATGTTCGTGATGTATGGTTGCATACTCAGCTGTTTTGAATGTTTTGTTTATTGTTGACAGTCGAAAAGGTTATATGCGTTTTCGAGTGCTCAGCGAACTTTTACTTTCGAAAAGATGGATCAAAGAATTTTCATTAAATTTTGCTTGAAAAATGGAATAAAGTGCAGCACCGCAATCGAATTGTTGACAGTGGCTTTTAGTGAATCCGCTGTGAGTAGGACAACAGTTTACGAGTAGCATAAACTTTTCACACAGGGTCGAGAAGTCGCCACAGACGACAACAGCGCTGGATGCCTTAAGACATCAGTAACCGACGACAGTGTGGAAGGCGTAAAGAAAATTATTCTGGAAAATCGCCGAATCGCCATCAGAGCGGTTGCTGATGGCTCTCGCCAACAAATTTTTTTTTGTATATATATATTTTTTAACCAGCAAAATTTGTAAAGGAATTGTTAAATTTCGACCAAAAATGACTTCGCCTAGACATGGCTCAGAAATTGCTGAATGAAGTCGACGATCGGGAACATCTAAAGAAGGTTATAACAGGTTGTGAAACAAGGGCATATGGGTATGTCGACGAAACCAAGGCCCAGTCATGCCAAAGGAAACTGCCTGAAGAGCCAAGACGGAAAAAAAATCAGCAAGTCGAATCACACATAAAGGTTCTTCTCACTGTTTTCTTCGATTACAGTGAGATAGTGCATCATGAGGTATTGCCTTATGGTCGTACGGGCAGTAAAGAATACTACCTGGAAGCTATGCGCCCTTCGCGTGGAGGAATCCGAAGAAAACGACCGGGATTGTGGCGAAATTAGTCGTGGAAACTGCATGGCGATAATGCTCCCGCTCAAAGCTCAATGCTTTTTGGCAAATTATTCACAAAATATGACAGCATACATGTGACGGGTTACGACTGTGAAAGGAACCTGTGACCACTGGAGGTACTCTGTTTTAGTTATTTTACTTTTACCATTAGATATACGTTTAGTCTTTTGTCAAAACAAACCCATAACCATACTGTTTTGTTTCTCCACTAGATAGTTACTCCAAAAAATCATAATGCGACACACACACACACACACACACACACACACACACACACCAGTCATACCAACAAATGTAAATCCATCTGATGATGGAAGTTCAAACCTTTCAAACGCGTTGTGGAGATAAAAAAACAGTGACTGGTAAAAGTAAACTTGTTGATTTATTTGATGAAAGGTGTTTGTTTTGACAGTCTGTACTGAACAGCCGAAGCACGCAACCATCTCTGAAAAGACGGACATACAGAAACAATCAACATGTTACAGCATAACAGACGAATACACTACCACCGAAGTATCTGCCTTCGCCAACTGGACCACCGTGGACGGCTTCGCCGACAGTGGTGCCAACTGGACAGCGACCGCACTGGACAGCTCTACCGCTGGGCCCGAGGTGTGCGTGGCGACGGTTAACGAGGTCAGCTTCCAGAACTCGATGATCAACGGCGCAGGCTTCGCCATCGCCTACGTCGCCATCATCCCCCTCGTCAAGGTCGTCAGCAAGAGGCTCCTGCTGGGTGAGCAGCCCGACACCTCACACAAACAAATAACTGCAGAATGCAAACGAATAACGGGCTAATACCCAAACCTCCACATGTCAGACACTCAGATTGGTACCGAAAGTTCTATGTCGATAGAGTATCAACCAAAACACCGATTTAGTTCGTGCTCTGTGCTGTCGTCCAGTAGAACATGTCTAAATTGTAATGAAATGTAACACCAGAGCTACGGAGTATAGGAAAAGCGTATCTGTGAGCTGTGAATCTGAAAATCACTGGTAGGTGAGTAGATAGAGCATCAGACCATTGTGCGAAAGGTCCCTTTATCGAAACCCACTGATGACGACATTTTATCAGTTTACACGTGAACTTGTTTTATGGGAGAACATTTTTCTGTCACATTATAGGACGTTTCCGAGTATATAGCAATGTTCTTTTGGCAGTCTGGTTTCGCTTCGCTAGTCGAAACTAGCAAACCTATAGCGTGCACTTGTAGACAGCACCACACTTGTGTATAGAAATGTACGCTATAGGTTTGCTAGTTTCGAGTAGCGAAGCGAAACCAGACTGCCAAAAGAACATTGCTACATACTCGGAAACGTCCTTTCATGTGACAGAAAAATGCTCTCCCATATAACATGTTCACGTGTAAACTGATAAAATGTCGTCATCAGTGGGTTTCGATAAAGGGACCTTTCGCACAATGGTCTGATGCTCTACCTACTCACCTCAGAGTGGTTTTCAGATTTAGAGCGGACGGATACGTCTTTCCTATACTCCGTATCTCTGGTGTTACATTTCATTACGATTTACCCATGTTCCACTGGACGACAGCACATAGTACGAACTAAATCGGTGTTTTGGTTGATACTCTATCGACACACAATGTCTGCTGCCGATCTGAGTGTCTGCCATTTGGTGGTATGGGGTGTAAGTGACAAAAACCTGGTCTCGAGTTATTCAATTTTTTGCTTATTGTCTTCAGTAAGAGTCACACAACTATTGCTTTTATGAAAATAAATACTTTATTTTGAAAAATGCAGAACCTGCTTAATGGCACGCGGTTATCGGCAGTTATCGGTAACTGCCAATGAAAAAAAGCGCAAGTATTTACCAGTTTTTAATAACATTTTACAGATACACTATCCTGTGATTGAATTATTTTTAATTCTTCTTTGAATTCAACAGCGCATAAAGCTACGTTCAAATACATAAGCATCCGTTGAAGACACCTTGCCTTTTCTGCTGCCACGTTGTTTTTACATTCTTGTGACGGTAAAATAAAGTTCTTTATTATATCAATGGTAACTCCTTCCTTCAAAACCTTAAAGGTGTGCCTTCAAGCTCGTTAAACATTGTTCTCGAATTGATGACACCAGGTGCAGTTTTTAAACTTGGGCCTAACTACATATGGAAATATTTACCATCGTTGATTTACTACGTGTATCGGCAGCTTTTCCATAATCAGAAGAAGTCCTCAGGCTGGAGAATAGTAACTGCAAATCGACTGTTAGGTGTCGCGTTCTCCAAGTTCATTAGGTAGGGGAGACCGGGGACAAAAGTAACAGGATATGAAAGTAACATCCCTCCCCTACCTTCGCATGTAGCTCCGAAAATCACGTGAGTCAAACAATGTATTCCCTTCATGTTTCCCAACTGCCTACCAATTGTTGGCCAGTATTGGAGAGTCTCTGTTGAGTGCGGCGCAGTAAAACCTTTTTTTCAGTGTCTCATCGAAGTTTTCTCAATTTCCTTAGTTTTGTGATAACGGTAGCATCACGCTGTAAACGTAAGTCTACTGTAATAATTTAACTGTGTGAAACTTTCCGTTTTATACCACCATTATCAACTTTTTCATTGCTTGTATAGATTGTGTCTAAAATATCAATTAAACGGAAGAGCGTGGTCGGGGACAAAAGAAACGTTACTGCTGGGGACGAAAGTAACAGAGTTTCTTCCGTCCCCGTTACTGAAAAAGTATTATTAGCTGCAGGTTCCCTGTTTTTTTTTCCGTTAGCGAACAGTAGATTAGGTATGATACTGTTCGGAGTTGCAGTGTCTTGCTGAACAAACTCGTTATTACTGAACAGACTTGTTATTTACTTAGTTATTTCGTTGCAAGGAATTATGCCACGAACACGGGTTACTACTACTTCAAGAGGACTAACTTCTACTACTGTATATCAAACCGCGGCAGATGATGTTGCAAATTATAAGTTTAGAGCAGCAGCAAAGAAACACAATGTATGCCGTGTGACATTGCATCGGTACCGGTACATTAAAAAGAAAGAGAAACGATGAGTGATAGCAGCACACCAATGCCTCGTGTTGGATATAGAAGTGCAAAACGAGTGTTCTCTGATGAAGACGAAAACACTATAACTGAATATGTGATTAGAGCGTCGGAGATATTTTACGGACTTTGCCCTAAGGATATCCGTAAGTTAGCTCACGAACTGGCAACGACAAACAACATACCAGTTCCATCAACTTGGGTGGACAATCAAACTGCTGGTCCAGACTGGTTTTCAGCACTCATGAAGAGGAATCCCCAGTTGTTTATGGCACTCTTGTCACTGTTGCTATTGCCATCAACGCTCAGGGAAACAGTACACCACCTCTCTTTGTATTACCTCGCTTGAGGTATCGTGACGATTTTATTCGAGACGGTCCTATTGGTTACAGGGGAGCAGGAAATGCGAGTGGCTGGATACAAGAGGAAGAATTTTTGTTATTCTTGCACCACTTCGTTAAATTTGCTAAACCAACTCCTGAGCACAAATGTTTACTGCTTCTCGACAATCACGAATCTCATATGTCCATCAGAAGCCCGAACTATTGCAAAAGCAAGGGGATTGTTATGCTGTCATTCCCACCGCACTGTACACTCAGGATGCAGCCTCTAGACCGTTCTCCTTATGGTCCATTTAAAAAGATGGTGAATGCTTTTGCTGACAACTGGATCAAGGATCATCCGGGAAAGACCGTGTTAATTTATGACAGCCCTTCAATGGTAAGGGAAGCACTTCCACTTGCTGCAACTCCCAAAAACATTGCAACAGGATTTCACTGTACAGGCATAGTACCATTTAATAGGAGTGCGTTCAGAGAATCGATTTTGCACCATCTTCTGTCACTGATCGCCCAGCACAAGCTTCCAATTATGGAAAGCAAACTATGTCCTCAGCAGAATCATTAGCGATTTCTAGTGACCCATCTGAAGCTGGGAGGACATCTAATCCTGATCCAGTAGTAATATGCGAGAAAACACTTTCAAATGTCACAGCCTGTGATGCAGGACCTAGTGGTTTACGATCATATTCTTCAGTTCGCGCAGCCTTTTCACCCGAAAGTATTCGTCCGTTACCAATAGTAGGTCCAAGGCAAGAAATAACAAAAGGAAGAAAAAGGAGAAAGTCTACAATTGTGACCGACACTCCAGAGAAACTGGCTATAGAAGAAGAGCTAAAGGCCCGTCCACAGGAGAAAAAAGTGGAAAAGAAGCTAAATTTAAAAAGCAGCGGGCTAAGAGTGCGAAAGCAGAAAAAAGCTGAAGAATCATCATCGGGAGACAACGACAGCTACTGCCTTGCATGTGTCGATCCTTTCTGCCACAGTCGTTCCAAAGAGAAGTGGATTCAGTGTTGGGAATTGAAGGGTTGGTTTCATGTTGCTTGTACCAAAAGGGGGGGGGATATTTAAGTGTGCCACAATTGTGAATCTGAATAGGACTAAGAAATGCATTACTTTTCTCTTTTATTGACTCACTGAACATTTACTCATAAATCCTGAATTCGTTCGGTGCTATTAATTGCTATTTCAGTTAATATAATACTTGGAAGCGAATTAATTAATGTTTTGTAATGTTAATGTACTTTACGTTACTGTATGAGTCCTTTAGGTAGTGATATGTGGCTTAACTTATTATGTAACTTTCGTAACCTACCTGTGTTACTATTGTCCCCAGTAACGAGGACAAAATAACAGGCACACTGATGCCTTAAAATTAGTTTTACAAATACCAAACATATGTAATTTTGTGGAAACTAAGTTCATTTGTTTTAGGAGAGCTTCAGAGAACATACACATTAGTTCCTTTTGCTTCAAAAGTTTATAGGGAGATAATAAAAAAATGCAATATGCAAAATGTTGCTTTTGTCCCCGGTCTCCCCTACTTACATTGTTCCTGCTTCTTACATCTTTCAGTCTGGCCAAAACCTCTGTCAAATGACACAAACGAATGGCAAGAGATCAACAATTTATGATTTATCTCATCAGATCTGTCTCAGACCCAACTTTCGTTTCCTGCAACGCTAAGGTCTGCTGAGTGCTTTAAGAAGGCACGAAGCAATTTCACTGCCGCTTGTTCACGTCAAGTTTCTCTTCACTTCTAAGAAACTTGCTTTCATCATGAATTCATTCTCCCTTCTTTCTTCCTCTTCTCGTGTCACTACGCACAATGGAGTGTGGCTGCACTGTATCGTGGCAGACAAAGGTCGCACTGGTTCCTCTTGAGCTTCACCAGAGGGCGGCACATACCACTCAAACCATCTTTCGGGTCTTATATGCTCTACTGGCGCTCAGCCAGCTTTTCATGTTGGCAACGGCACTTATCTTTGATTTTCGGGTCTAACTAAAAAACATTTTTGGCATTTAGCCCATTACTGATTTCCACCGAACAATTGTAATAAGGTTGGACTGAAGTCGTAGTCCTTCTGTGCCACAGGAGGGCATAGGTCCATCACACCAAATAAAAGTAGTTTTAATTCTACATATTTTGTTAAAAATAACTACAGGCCATAAAGTGACTGAAAATATGTACCATTTGTAGGATTCAACAAAGTCATTGATCGGAATTTTTTTCTTATTTTATGACCGATTACAATCTATGAAACCTTCATCATATGAGACTGTCATCCTAAAATATTAAATAAAACTTAAAAAATCGAGCCCAACTACGTATCGTGAGGTCGGCCGATTGAAAACGTGCTGCTGCCTGTGAGACACCCTGTAGTGAGTCGCATGTTATGGTAAAGTCATAGGTGCCCCATTGACAGCTGAGATTGCTCCGCATGTTCCACAGCAGCTATTCTGGAAAAGAAACACGCACAGGGCGTACTCCCACACGTCCGTGTACACAGACGGACTTTGGTGTTGCAGCCGTCAGCCTGGTAGCATCGGGGCTGTGCGGTGTCGCCGTGCTTTGGGCCCAGACGGAGCTGCAGATCCTGATGCTGCCGATGGCGTACGTGGTGCTCTCCGGAGCGTGCGTGTCCGTCGTCAATATCGTCGTCGTCGATGCTGTCCCCACGTACCTCAGGTGAGACGCTCCACGTGTCCGTGCGCTGTTCACCTTCCTTCCATTCTGACGTAGAAGGAACGATGCATTTTTATTGAAGGCAGCTTTGCGTTGACATTCTTTGTTGTGTAATACGTCAGCACTCACAATATGACCTGGAAAAATTAGTGGCTCTGAGCACTATGGGACTCAACTGCTGTGGTCATAAGTCCCCTAGAACTTAGAACTACTTAAACCTAACTAACCTAAGGACAGCACACAACACCCAGCCATCACGAGGCAGAGAAAATCCCTGACCCCGCCGGGAATCGAACCCGGGAACCCGGGCGTGGGAAGCGAGAACGCTACCGCACGACCACGAGATGCGAGGAAAAATTAGTGGAATCACGCACAGTTTCATCGAACACATCAACGTGAAGCGGCCTTTGCATGACCAACAAAATTGCAATGCTAGCCACTTTCTGACTACCTAGTGTGTTGCTGTCGATTCTGATGAGAACTATTCAATCACTGAACTGCTCACAGTAACTCACTCTCTGTCCTACCGCCCTATTCATAACGAATCGTACTCCCATTATACCATTTTCAGCTGCTGAGATATTACCCTATACTCGTCTGACCACAACTCCTTGTCTTCTTTCCATTTCACTTGACTGACCCCTACTATATCTAGATTGAGCCTTCGCATTTCCCTTTTCAGATTCTCTAGCTTCCCTGCTGCGTTCAAACTTCAGATTCTCTAGTTTCCCTACTCCGTTCAAAATTCTGACTCGTAGAACGTTAGCCTTTCGTTGTTTATTCAATGTTTTCTTCTTGGTCACCTCCCCTTTGGCAGTCCCCTCCCGAAGATCCAAATGGGGGCTTCCTTGGAATCTTTTGCCAATAAAGAGATCATCATGACATTCTTTTCAAAAAATGCTCAAATGTGTTTGAAATCTTATGGGACTTAACTGCTAAGATCATCAGTCCCTAAGCTTACACACTACTTAATCTAAATTATCCTAAAGACAAACACACACACCCATGCCCGAGGGAGGACTCGAACCTCTGCCGGGACGAGTCGCATGGTGCATGACTGCAGCGCCTAAGACCGCTCGGCTAATCCCGCGCGGCCCATTCTTTTCGATTACCGACCACATGTCCTGTGGATACTCACAATATGTCTTAAATGCTCTGGTTTCCATTACCTTCTGCATTCTCATAACATTGACCACTGCTGGTTTTTCCGCCTTTTAGGGGCAGTTTCCTACCCCTGCCTCCTTACAAGCCCTAATTTCTCATATCTTATCTTTGTGCTCCTTAAGAGTAATTTACGTTGGCGCTAGTACAGTCGTTCTGCAGTCAGCCGCAAATGCCGCTAGTCTAAATTTCCATTATAGTATTTCGCGAAAAGAAAGTGGACTTTCCTCCAGTGATTCCCACTAGAGTTCACGGAGCGTTTCCGGAATACTAGCGCGTTGATCGAACTTACCGCTAACGGGTCTAGCAGTCCGCCTCTGAATCGTTTCTACATCTCTCTTTAATCCGATCTGGTGGGGATCCCGAACACTCGTCAGTGCAGATGTCCCACAACGAGGAGCTACACCTTTCTAGAGCTTTTCCAATAAACCGAAGTCGATCAGTCTTCTTCCCTGCTACCGTCCTTACGTGCTTGTTCCATTTCACATCGCTCTGCAACGTTACGCCTAGTTATTTAATCGACCTCATCTGACTGTGTTCTCTATCCGGATGAATCATTTTATTCTTAAGAACTGCTATAAAAGCAGAACCTCATTGTTAAGTTCATTACTAACATTTACAAAATTAGTAAAGATGTTTTGTGTTGCACTGATATGCCAAAACATTTGACCACTGCCCACCACGAGGTGGGATGTTGTCTGGTGGCGTTACGGGAACATGACGCGGTAAGGAAAATGTATTTTTTTTTTTTTGGTCATCAGTCTACTGACTGGTTTGATGCGGCCCGCCACGAATTTCTTTCCTGTGCTAACCTCTTCATCTCAGAGTAGCACTTGCAACCTACGTCCTCAATTATTTGCTTGACGTATTCCAATCTCTGCCTTCCTCTACAACTCACTCTAGTACCATGGAAGTCATTCCCTCATGTCTTAGCAGATGTCCTATCATCCTGTCCCTTCTCCTTATCAGTGTTTTCCACATATTCCTTTCCTCTCCGATTCTGCGTAGAACCTCCTCATTCCTTACCTTATCAGTCCACCTAATTTTCAACATTCGTCTATACCACCACATCTGAAATGCTTCGATTCTCTTCTCTTCCGGTTTTCCCACAGTCCATGTTTCACTACCATACAATGCTGTACTCCAGACGTACATCCCCAGAAATTTCTTCCTCAAATTAAGGCCGGTATTTGATATTAGTAGACTTCTCCTGGCCAGAAATGCCTTTTTTGCCATAGCGAGTCTGCTTTTGATGTCCTCCTTGCTCCGTCCGTCATTGGTTGTTTTACTGCCTAGGTAGCAGAATTCCTTAACTTCATTGACTTCGTGACCATCAATCCTGATGTTAAGTTTCTCGCTGTTCTCATTTCTACTACTTCTCATTACCTTCGTCTTTCTCCGATTTACTCTCAAACCATACTGTGTACTCATTAGACTGTTCATTCCGTTCAGCAGATCATTTAATTCTTCTTCACTTTCACTCAGGATAGCAATGTCATCAGCGAATCGTATCATTGATATCCTTTCACCTTGTATTTTAATTCCACTCCTGAACCTTTCTTTTATTTCCATCATTGCTTCCTCGATGTACAGATTGAAGAGTAGGGGCGAAAGGCTACAGCCTTGTCTTACACCCTTCTTAATACGAGCACTTCGTTCTTGATCGTCCACTCTTATTATTCCCTCTTGGTTGTTGTACATATTGTATATGACCCGTCTCTCCCTATAACTTACCCCTACTTTTTTCAGAATCTCGAACAGCTTGCACCATTTTATATTGTCGAACGCTTTTTCCAGGTCGACAAATCCTATGAAAGTGTCTTGATTTTTCTTTAGCCTTGCTTCCATTATTAGCCGTAACGTCAGAATTGCCTCTCTCGTCCCTTTACTTTTCCTAAAGCCAAACTGATCGTCACCTAGCGCATTCTCAATTTTCTTTTCCATTCTTCTGTATATTATTCTTGTAAGCAGCTTCGATGCATGAGCTGTTAAGCTGATTGTGCGATAATTCTCGCACTTGTCAGCTCTTGTATAAGTGGATCAATGACGAATGAGGAATTATTCTAGCGACGACACGGGCCGCAAATGGGGAACTCTGTTGACATGATCGACTTTGATAAAAGTGATACCATTACTAAACAGAGCCCGTGAACAAGTATCTCGAAAACGCCGTAGCTGGTCGTATGTTCACGTGCTTACGTTGTCAGCATCTACGGAAACAGGTAGAAGGACAGCGAAACTACCATTAGGCGCAAAATGGTTGGAAGTCCACGACTCTTCACAGAACGTGGGCTTCGGAGGCTTGTCTGCTCTGTAAAACAGGACAGGTGGTGATCTGTGGCATCTCTTCCGAAAGAGCACAGTGCTGGTGCGCGCACAAGTGTTTCGGAGCAGGCCGTTGATCGCACATTGTTGAACACGCAGCTCCACAGCAGACCACCACTACGTCTTCACATATGGACCCATCGACAGCATTAACCACCATTGCGGTGTCCACTGGAACGTCGAGACTGGGCCATGGATCAATGGAAACGTGTCACCTCGTCAGACGAATCACGTTTTTGCTACACCAGGTCGATGATCGTCTCCGCAGACGTCATCATCCACGCGAACGAGGCTCTAAACGTGCACAGCTGATGGGAGCCGTATTATGCTATGGCAGACATTCTCCTGCGCTTGCATGGGACCTGTGGTAGTAATCAAAACACGCCAACACCTGCGAACCACCTGCGTTCCTTCCGCGACGTCCAAGTCATCTTTCAGCGGTATAATTGTCCTTGTCTCGGAACCAAAACCGTGTTACAGAGGTCTGAGGAACATGAGAATGAACTCACTTTATCTTGCCCTCAAAATTCGCCAGATGTGAATCCTATGGAATCCATCTGCGTCGCCAACGGGTGTCAACGCACAAATCAACAAGCCGTTGTTTATGGAAATTACATTACTTACGCGTAGAAGTCCGGTGCCACACATTCCACACCTACCAGCAAACTGTCGGATCCGTGATACGTAGAATCGGTGATGTATTACATTCCAGAGGCAACCCAAAACGCTATTAGGCAAGTGGTCATACTGAGCGAGGTAGCGCAGCTGTTGCCACACTGGACGACGGCTCAGACCGGCGTCTGGCGGTCCCTGATTTAGACTTTCCGTGATTTTCCTAAATCACCTCAAGGCAATGCCGGGATGGTTCCTTTGAAAGGGCACGGGCGTTTTCCTTCCCCGTCCTTCCCTAATCCGAGCTTGTGCTCCGTCTCTGATGACCTCGTGGCCGACGGGACGTTAAATCACTACTGGCCATTAAAATTGCTGCACCACGAAGATGACATGCTACAGACGCGAAATTTAACCGACAGGAAGAAGATGCTGTGATATGCATATGATTAGTTTTTCAGAGCATTCACACAAGGTTGGCGCCGGTGGTGACACCTACAACGGGCTGACATGAGGAAAGTTTCCAACCGATTTCTCACACACAAACAGCAGTTGACCGGCGTAGCCTGGTGAAACGTTGTTGTGATGCCTCGTGTAAGGAGGAGAAATGCGTACCATCACGTTTCCGACTTTGATAAAGGTCGCGATTGCGTTTTATCGTATCGCGACATTGCTGCTCGCGTTGGCCGAGATCCAATGACTGTTAGCAGAATATGGAATCAGTGGCTTCGGGAGGGTGATACGGAACGTCGTGCTAGACCCTAACGGCTTCGTATCACTAGCAGTCGGGATGACAGGCATCTTATCCGCATGGCTCTAAAGGATCGTGCAGCCACGTCTCGATCCCTGAGTCAACAGATGGGGACGTTTTCAAGACAACAACCAACTGCACGAACAGTTCGACGACGTTTGCAGCAGCATGCACTATCAGCTCGGAGACCATGGCTGCGGTTACCCTTGACGCTGCATCACAGACAGGTGCGCCTGCGATGGGGTACTCAACGACGAACCTGGGTGCACGAATGGCGAAACGTCCTTTTTTCGGATGAATCCAGATTCTGTTTTGAACATCACGATCGTCGCATGTTTGGCGACATCGCGGTGAACGCACATTAAAAGCCGGTTTTCGTCATCGCCATACTTTCGTATCACGCGGCGTGATGGTATGGGATGCCATTGGTTACACGTCTCGGTCACCTCTTGTTCGCATTGACGGCACTTTGAACAGTGGACGTTACATTTCAGATGTGTTACGACCCTTGGTTCTACCCTTCATTCGATCCCTACGAAACCCTACATTTCAGCAGGATAATGCACGACCGCTTGTTGCAGATCCTGTACGGGCGTTTGTGGATACAGAAAATGTTCGACTGCTGCCCTGGCCACCACATTCTCCAGATCTCTCACCAATTGAAAACATCTGGTCAATGGTGGCCGAGCAACTGGCTCATCACAATACACAAGTCAATACTCTTGATGAACTGTGGTATCGTATTGAAGCTGCATGGGCAGCTGTACCTGTACACGCCATCCAAGCTCTGTTTGACTCAATGCTCGGGCATATCAAGGCCGTTATTACGGCCAGAGGTGGTTGTTCTGGGTACTGATTTCTCAGGATCTATGCACCCAAATTGCGTGACAATGTAATCACATGTCAGTTGTAGTATAATATATTTGTCCAATGAATACGCGTTTATCATCTGCATTTCTTCTTGGTGTAGCAATTTTAATGGCCAGTAGTGTAGTTTAGTTTTAATAAGTCTTTGAAATAGGAGTAGCCGCACAGTACTCATAGTTCTCCAGCGGGACCTACACTGACTTCACTTCCTGACCTTCTTGCAGAGCCATGGCGGTGTGCCTGTCGCTGTGTTTCGGCCGCCTGGGCACCTTCGTCACGTCCCTCATGCTGGGCGCCCTCATAGACTCCAGCTGCGTCGTCGCCGTCTCCATCCTGGGAGGATACGTTGTGTGTGAGTAAAACTAAACCCCGTCTGGGCAGCTGCAATGGCGCTTTAACAGCCAGTCTGTGTGAATCTTGAACGAAGCGCTACTGACCACAGAGCACACTGGTTCACACTGAAATTGCATGAACTAGGGAGAGGGGTTAGGGACGCCTAGATATTGTCGGCAATATTGTCATAAAACATTGTTTACACTAACTGAACACCCAGTGTAATACACCACACACTTCTCAGTTAGCACCAGTTTATAACTTACCAGTAGTCATTGTAAATCGACAGTATACATTACACTGGCGTGACAAAGAGTCCCGAGATAGAGATGTCCACATAAAGAGATGGTGGAGGTATCGCGTACAAGAGGTATAAAAAGGCAGAGCATTGGTGAAACTGTCATTTATACTCAGGTTATACATGTAAAAAGGTTTCAGACGTGATTATGCGCTCAAGACGGTAATTAACAGACTCTGAACACGAAATCATAGTTGGAGCTAGACGCACGGGGCACTGCATTTCGGAATTCAATTGGGGAATTCAGTATTCCGACATCCACAGTGTCAAATTGTGTGACGAGAACACCACAATTCAGGCGTAGGTTCTCACCATCACAGCCTTCACTGAGACCGAGAGCCGGTTGGCCGTGCGGTCTGACGCACGGCTTTCCGGGCGGGAAGGAGCGCCGGTACCCGGCACGAATCCGCCCGGCAGATTTGTTTCGACGTCCGGTGAGCCGGCCAGTCTGTGGATGGTTTTTAGGCGGTTTTCCATCTGCCTCGGCGAATGCGGGCTGGTTCCCCTTATTCCGCCTCAGCTACACTATGTCAGCGATTGCTGCACAATCAAGTTCTCCACGTACGCGTACGCCACCATAACTCTACCACGCAAACATAGGGGTTACACTCGTCTGGTGTGAGACGTTCCCTGGGGGGTCCACCGGGAGCCGAACCGCACAATAACCCTGCCTTCGCTGTGGGGCTACGGAGGTGTGAAGTGGACTGCGGTAGTCGTCGTGGGGTTGTGGACCACTGCGGCTGAGGCGGGGACGGAGCCTCTCCGTCGTTTCTAGGCCCCCGGTTAACATAACATAGGACCGAGAGCAGCGGCATCAGCATAGAGTTGTCTGTGCGAACAGATAAGCAACACTGCCTGAGATAACCGCAGAAATCAATGTGGTACACAGCCGTGCGCGGCTCGTGTTCGTACCGTTTATTGTTTAACATCTTGTCCTTGAGGTACTGCCGTCTCGTTTCTTATTCGGTTTACTGACGCCACTAAGTTGCTGGCTTAACCGCCCGTGAGTGGCAACAGCAGCGCTTATCGATAAGTGCACTGTCGTACCATCTCTGGAGCGACCGATAGTATTGACTGGTCGTCGTGTGTCTGGAGTTCAGTGGGGAGTTCAGTTGCGGACGGACCAGCAGTGAAGTCGGGGACGGAGCGCCAGTGAGGTGCGGACAGCCAGTGCCCGCCGACCGCTGGCGACACACGTGCACTGTCCGACGGAAGGAGACTGCAGCGGGAACGACAATTGGTTGGTAGTTCGGTCGGCCGTCCCATCGGGGGACGTGTATTTGGGCTTTTGACCGTTTCTGGGCCTCGTCAGTTGGTCATCTTGCCGGACGTAGGACGGTTCCTTCCTTGTGCAGATATGTCAGGTGGCCAATGGGCAAGTGTTACTTCTGCACAGTTGGGTCCGAGCCAGTGTGCCCGGGTCGCCATGTCTCCGAGTTCCGAACGGACATGGAGTTGAGTCGGGTTGGAGCTGCAGTCAGCTTCGGACAGCCAAGACTCACCCGACCCTTGCCGACACACGTAACTTGAGTGGGAACGACCTGGGTCGATCGTTCATCTGTCGTGTCATCGGTGGACGTGTATTTGGTCGCCGACCGCTTGTGGAAACTCTCTGTGTGTCGAACTGGTTCGTCTTGGTTCCACAGTGATTGCTCTTACGATTGTTCGAGTTCTTGTGCAAGTGTGTTTACGTGGAACCGTGTGTAGCTTCTGTGATTTCCACTGAGAAGATAAATGCTGTCTGCGTACTGGAATGGGCGGTTGGTCGGTTGGGAGAGAGGGATTCGTTTAGGTTGATGGTTGGTTCTACAGCCGCCCGTAGGCCGTGCTGCAACCCGATCGTTTAGTGTTACGTTTGGCTGTCTGTCTCACCTAAACTGTGGTTAGAGTTTCCTCCCCAGGCCGACCCTTGGAACACTTCTGAGCACCAATGTTTGTTGTTTGTGATGGCCATTTCATTTGGTCGCAGGTACTGTGCCAGCCTTCAGCCGTGTATTAATATTGTTTTTTATTTATTTATTTATTGTTCCGTGGGACCAAATTAAGGAGAAGTCTCCATGGTCATGGAACAATACATTAAATTATAACACGATAGTAGAAACAGATAAAATGAAATATAAAAAACATATTCAGGCGATAACTCGTAAGTTGAAATAAAGAAACTCAACAATGTAACACTGGAATTTGCTTAATTTTTTAGCTGTTCCAGGAGTTCCAATGAGTACCCGTTTATCATCTGCATTTCTTCTTGGCGTAGCAATTTTAATGGCCAGTAGTCAGTCTTCTGACTGGTTTGATGAGCCTCGACACGAACTACTCTCCCGTCCCAGCCTTTTGTAAATATTACTTATACCAAAAAGTAACCAGCTAACCCTTCTCTGCGGTGACACATTGAAGGTAGACGAGCACACTTTGGATAGTTTCGTGATGCACTCAGAAATAGGTCACGCAGGATATGATGCCTGTTCCCAAGTGAGGCAAAGGTGAAGAAGAGATATCCTAGCCTAAGAAGCCCCACGATTGTTTTTCTTTGAACAGGCAGTTCCCTCGACGACATTTATAGATGCGCCGAATCTGTCACAGTAGATTTCGGGTCAGTGATGTAAAACTTCTCATTTTTGCGCCCCGCCTTTCCGCAGTTAGAGCAGTATACTATCCGCAGGATTTGAATTTTTGAGCAGTCCCTCTGCCTTACGTACGTTCTAGTATTGTTAACTGTGTTCGAAGAATAAAATACATTACTGTGCTTCGGTGCTGGTTCTTTCGGATTTCCCTTTTTCCGAAGAGTTCTTCAATTAGCCGAGTCCGGCACAGCTGATCCCACTTCTGGACACACAGCCGCCTCAGTTTTCAGCTTTAACATTACAGCCGATAGGTACTGATGGCTCGCGCAGGTCTTCCGGTCGCATCAATGTATCACTTGCCAATAGTCCTTATAAGTGATCTCTGTACATTGTGGTAAGCTCACATTATGCAGTAAACTTTAGTTCCACAGTAACAGTTATCCAGTGCTTGCCATACGGAGCCCTGTAGACGTAACCTGCCAGTATCGGCATGCGGGTCCGATGTCACTTACAGGTCACGTGGACCAATTAAAAGACACTGACATAGAATCTGATGTGTGTACGCAGACTGAAGGGACGAATGAAAATATGTACCAAGGCTGGGATTCGAAGCTGGGTCTCCTGCTCACTACGCAGATGCTCTAAGCACTACGCCACCCTGGCACAGTGGCTGTGCACAGCCGCATGGACTACCCTTCCCTAGCGCTCCTCTCTCCTCCATACACATTCTCATTGACGCTTCAGTTCACTTGGTGTTCCCTCCAAATTCGAAACGCATTGCAGGGGATCTCCAAGTGTACCGGAATAGCACCCCAATGTTGAACAGGTTTGAATCGTGGCTTGATACAAATTTTCATTCATTGCTTCAGTCTGCATACATACATCATAGATGTCTCCTGAACAATACAGTTTCATTTACACTGAAGCGCCAAATAAACTGGTCCAAGCATGTCTATTCAAATACGGAAATATGTAAACAGGTAGAATACGCCTATATAAGACAACAAGTGTCTTGTGCAGTTGTTAGTTCTATTACTGCTGCTACAATGGCAGGTTATCAAGATTTACGTGAGTCTGAACGTGGTGTTATAGTCTTCGCACCAGTGATGGGGCACAGAATCTCCGATGTAGCGATGAATTGGGGATTTTCCCGTACGACCATTTCACGAGTGTACATGAACATCAGAAAGCCAGTAAAACATCAGATCTCCGACATCGCTGCGGGTGGAAAAAGATCCTGCAAGAACGACTGAAGAGAATCGTTCAATGTGACTGAAGCGCAACCCTTCCCCAAATTGCTGCACATTTCAATGCTGGGCCGTCAACAAGTGTCAGCGTGCGAAACATTCAATGAAACATCATCGGTATGGGCTTTCGGACACGAAGCGCCACTCGTGTACCCTTGATGACTGCACAGCACAAAGCTTTATGCCTGGCCTGGGCACATCAACACCGACATTGGACTGTTGGTGACTGGAAACATGTTGCCTGGTAGACGAGTCTCATTTCAAATTGTATCGAGGAGATGGACGTGCACACATATGGGGGCAACCTCATGAATCCATGGACCCTGCATGCCAGCAGGGGACTGTTCAAGCTAGTGGAGGCTCTGTAATGGTCTGGGTCGTGTGCATTTAGAATTATATGGAACCCCCGAAACATCTAGATACGACTCTGACAGAAGATATGTAGCTAAACATCCTGTCTGATCACGTGCATCCATTCATATCCATTGTGCTTTTCGACGGACTTGGCCAATTCCAGCAGGACAATACGACACCCCACACATCCAGAATTACTACAGAGTGGCTCCAGGAACACTCTCCTGAGTTTAAAAACTTCCGCTGGCTACCGAACTCCCCAGACGTGAACATTATTGAGCATATCTGGGATGCCTTGCAACGTGCTGTTCAGAAGAGATCTTCACCCCCTCATACTCTTACGGATTTATGGACAGATCTGCAGGATCTGCACTACTTCAGGCATTAGTCGAGTTCATGCCACGTCATGCTGCTGCACATCTACACTCCTGGAAATTGAAATAAGAACACCGTGAATTCATTGTCCCAGGAAGGGGAAACTTTATTGACACATTCCTGGGGTCAGATACATCACATGATCACACTGACAGAACCACAGGCACATAGACACAGGCAACAGAGCATGCACAATGTCGGCACTAGTACAGTGTATATCCACCTTTCGCAGCAATGCAGGCTGCTATTCTCCCATGGAGACGATCGTAGAGATGCTGGATGTAGTCCTGTGGAACGGCTTGCCATGCCATTTCCACCTGGCGCCTCAGTTCGACCAGCGTTCGTGCTGGACGTGCAGACCGCGTGAGACGACGCTTCATCCAGTCCCAAACATGCTCAATGGGGGACAGATCCGGAGATCTTGCTGGCCAGGGTAGTTGACTTACACCTTCTAGAGCACGTTGGGTGGCACGGGATACATGCGGACGTGCATTGTCCTGTTGAAACAGCAAGTTCCCTTGCCGGTCTAGGAATGGTAGAACGATGGGTTCGATGACGGTTTGGATGTACCGTGCACTATTCAGTGTCCCCTCGACGATCACCAGTGGTGTACGGCCAGTGTAGGAGATCGCTCCCCACACCATGATGCCGGGTGTTGGCCCTGTGTGCCTCGGTCGTATGCAGTCCTGATTGTGGCGCTCACCTGCACGGCGCCAAACACGCATACGACCATCATTGGCACCAAGGCAGAAGCGACTCTCATCGCTGAAGACGACACGTCTCCATTCGTCCCTCCATTCACGCCTGTCGCGACACCACTGGAAGCGGGCTGCACGATGTTGGGGCGTGAGCGGAAGACGGCCTAACGGTGTGCGGGACCGTAGCCCAGCTTCATGGAGACGGTTGCGAATGGTCCTCGCCGATACCCCAGGAGCAACAGTGTCCCTAATTTGCTGGGAAGTGGCGGTGCGGTCCCCTACGGCACTGCGTAGGATCCTACGGTCTTGGCGTGCATCCGTGCGTCGCTGCGGTCCGGTCCCAGGTCGACGGGCACGTGCACCTTCCGCCGACCACTGGCGACAACATCGATGTACTGTGGAGACCTCACGCCCCACGTGTTGAGCAATTCGGCGGTACGTCCACCCGGCCTCCCGCATGCCCACTATACGCCCTCGCTCAAAGTCCGTCAACTGCACATACGGTTCACGTCCACGCTGTCGCGGCATGCTACCAGTGTTAAAGACTGCGATGGAGCTCCGTATGCCACGGCAAACTGGCTGACACTGACGGCGGCGGTGCACAAATGCTGCGCAGCTAGCGCCATTCGACGGCCAACACCGCGGTTCCTGGTGTGTCCGCTGTGCCGTGCGTGTGATCATTGCTTGTACAGCCCTCTCGCAGTGTCCGGAGCAAGTATGGTGGGTCTGACACACCGGTGTCAATGTGTTCTTTTTTCCATTTCCAGGAGTGTATGTGTTTGCCTGGAGTCCTACACGATATTAAGCACGTGTACCAGTTTCTTTGACTGTTCAGTGTAATTCAAGGCTCGCGGCTTGGTCTATAGTTGTGTGCTTGGATTATTGTTATGGGAGATTAGGGTACTTCGTTGTTGAGGTTGAGTTGGACTGCCACTGGCATGTCTGAAGTTGAAATTGTAAAATTTAGAAATCCAATATGTCAACTAAATACTATCAATAAAGCGACTGAATGGGTTATCCAATAGCACCATATTAACTATCTCACCGCGCCGCTCTTGGCGCGAAGTATATTTTTGCTGGGCATATCCAGACACTAATTCGAGACCTTTTCATTTTCTTTCGCAGTGTGTGGGTTCTTGTCGCTGCTGCTGCCATCTGAAGAAAAGATGAAGAAACTTCGCCAATGACGACCACTGGACCTCCATCTGGAACAATACGATTAAGAACACCTTGTCTGTATTCGAAGTCTTTGTTATGTGCGCCTTTTCGCCAGATCCAAAACTTAACTGCTGTAGCCATGGAATAAAACATTCCAACGAAAGTGTTCGTCTCATTTTTTGTGTGCCACTAGAGAAGCTTTCATTTCCTTACACCGACGGACTATACAACAGAAGAGACAACTGTTTATTTACCTGGCCATTGGGTATATACAGTCTTCATTATCACCTCGAAAAGATACAAGTTGGAACCATGTAATATGGTAATGGTTTTAGCACTTCTCTGGGTGTTCAGCCCTTAATGGAACACATTTTTTGCAAAGAGGGATAACCTGGCTTCCCCTGGCTGAGGTGTTCACTCCAGAAGACTTCATTTTGGCTTTTGAGGAAACTTTTCATTACGAAAGTTGTAATTCTGAAAATGTCTGCCACGTTTCCTTTTCTTCTTTCGAGAAAAGAGGGTACTTGGGACTGCTTGACGATGCTTCTTGACTAGGAATTTCTTTTTGTAACTGCCTGGAATTTGGCTTGGAGTTTAATGCTACACCTCGATCAGCCTCACTGAGCCGGTTTACCCGTTCTAGAGAAAGGTTTAAAATTATCACTGACGTGCAAGCGTTTTCTGGTTGTTGATTTTAAAAGTGCTGTCGAACACGCTGTTTTTAAACTCCTCCTGATGCTACCGTCGAGATTAGGAGAGAAGCAAGTTGTTTATTGACTGGGTTACGTTCGCCCAAGAGTAATATTGGGTTTATGGATAAGTTTGTAGCGTGTTTCCTTAAGGGGCTCCGGAACGCCCTATACTTGCAATGTTAAAATAACGCTTATAAATTACATCTTTCCTCACAAAGTATTTGAGGTAGGAAGTTGAACTTTTTACAGATTATTTATTGGAATATGGGCTACAACTTAACACAGGGATTTTACAAAATTTTAGTTCAGTTATTAAAGATGATTTTTTTTCAATTGTAATGAAAATTCACAACATTTTTTTGCAATTTTTTATTTATATATTCAAAAATATACAGTTTTTTGGAAAAAGGCTGTGTTAAATTATGCAGAAGGTACTGTGTAACATTTACTGAAAGTTTGAAACAAATATGTTTGGAAGATCCTTAGAAAACATGTAATTAGTATGAGAAAATAAAAGTTTTGGGAATCGAGCGACAAAGATTGGATTAACTTTTTAGTGCATTCCAGGTCCATAGGATGGATTATCTTCATCCTCTGCAAACTCCTCCTCCAGCTTCCTCTTGTTCCTCCTCCTGTTTACTCTTGCTTGTATTTCTAGACTCTTTACAGCCCTGTCTGCAGCCCGAAGGCGTTCCTTGTCTAAAGCAAGCATCGCTCGTACCATGTTAGAACCTATCTTCATTCCCATATTTCTAAATACCTTGCACCTTACAATGTTGCCATCATTGAAAGTCACAACAGCATCATACACACCAAAGTGAAGTGTTTCTATTCCAACAAATACAGTCTTGGGGATTCTCGACCATATAACACTATTTACACTTTCATTGGGGTTTTGAGTTTTTCCGTGAATACACTTTTTCAACAGTTCAGGTGCTGCTAAGTCTCTGAAAATAGGTTTTATCACCTCCATTATTGCATGAGGCAGACTATGCTTATGAGTGTACACTTCACCAGTTAGCAATCCTTTGTTGTATTTACACCAACTGTCTTCTTCTTTGGGACACAAGCTATGTTGGGGATTTTCATCGGTTGAAGAAGTATGTTTACAGTAATAACACATACCTTTGGCTTTCCAACATTTCTCCTTTTCTTAAAAGCCTTCAGAGGATTTCTAATAACTTTACTTTTACTCATTATTATACTTCAACAAAACAGAGACTCAAGAAATAGAATTAATTACGAATATTTTCGAGATAACGACAGAGTAAATAAACATGAAACAATCGACAATCACACCAGCGATATATATTGAACCATCACAGGTTATTTTAACTATATATGACCATGCAGCTTTGCTAGAATAGAAATGAAATTAAATGAACACCCTAGCTGCAAGCAGGCGTTGATACACTTCGTTGGGGACATGTTGAAAATGTGTGCCCCGACCGGGACTCGAACCCGGGATCTCCTGCTTACATGGCAGACGCTCTATCCATCTGAGCCACCGCGGGCACAGAGGATAGTGCGTCTGCAGGGACTTATCCCTTGCACGCTCCCCGTGAGATCCACCTTCCCAACATGTCCACAACACTACATTCGTAGTGCGCCTATTAGATGTTTGCCCATCATACTCATTACTCGTGGCAGATTAATCTACCAAGTCCCGTACGAGTTCGGGCATAGCGTGCGCGTTCGCACACAAGAAGGTCAAAGGCCGGGAACCCATATTTTTATTTTAACTATATATGACCATGCAGCTTTGCTAGAATAGAAATGAAATTAAATGAACACCCTAGCTGCAAGCAGGCGTTGATACACTTCGTTGGGGACATGTTGAAAATGTGTGCCCCGACCGGGACTCGAACCCGGGATCTCCTGCTTACATGGCAGACGCTCTATCCATCTCAGCCACCGCGGGCACAGAGGATAGTGCGTCTGCAGGGACTTATCCCTTGCACGCTCCCCGTGAGATCCACCTTCCCAACATGTCCACAACACTACATTCGTAGTGCGCCTATTAGATGTTTGCCCCTCTTGTGTGCGAACGCGCACGCTATGCCCGAACTCGTACGGGACTTGGTAGATTAATCTGCCACGAGTAATGAGTATGATGGGCAAACATCTAATAGGCGCACTACGAATGTAGTGTTGTGGACATGTTGGGAAGGTGGATCTCACGGGGAGCGTGCAAGGGATAAGTCCCTGCAGACGCACTATCCTCTGTGCCCGCGGTGGCTCAGATGGATAGAGCGTCTGCCATGTAAGCAGGAGATCCCGGGTTCGAGTCCCGGTCGGGGCACACATTTTCAACATATCCCCAACGAAGTGTATCAACGCCTGCTTGCAGCTAGGGTGTTCATTTCATTTCATTTCCATCACAGGTTAGCCACAACACATACTTTATCTCACATCACTAAAATGTACCTGATGAACACGGACGTTAATAATAACACCATTTGACAGCAGTTTAACAGCGCCACAGTGCGTCACGCCCATGTAGAACACATTTCAAAAAAAATTTATAAATAGTTGTAGTCTTCGGAATTGAATAAATTATATATCTATTAAAAGGTAATAGTCTGCAGATTCAGAAAACGCAAAAAAGTAAAAATTGAACTTTTCATGATTTTGAGCCTTTCCGGAGCCCCTTAAGCACACCAGTACAGAAAACAGAGACTTTGTTCATCACAATATAGTCTCCTTCACTATTTACAACAGTTTACCAACACTGAGGTAACTTTTCGATTTCGCGACTGTAAAAATCAGGTGGTTTTGATGCAAAGTTTAGAGCGCATTTTAATCCAGAAAGGAACTTCCTTGAAAGTTGTTCGACAGAGAGCGGAAAAGGCGAAAATCTGAGCGCGCAATATCACGTGAATAAGATGGGTGCGGAATGACATCCCAACCCAATTCCGGTATAGTGTTTCTTGCAGTCTAGCAGAATGCTGGGAGGCATTATCGTAGAGTAGCATCACTTCACGCAGTCTTCCTGGTCGTTGTCCTTGGACTGCATCTGTAAGACGTTTCAGTTGTTGACAGTAAATGGTTCAAATGGCTCTGAGCACTATGAGACTTAACTTCTGAGGTCATCAGTCCCCTAGAACTTAGAACTACTTAAACCTAACTAATCTAAGGACATCACACACATCCATGCCCGAGGCAGGAGTCGAACCTGCGACCGTAGCGATCGCTCGGTTCCAGATTGTAGCGCCTATAACCGCACGGCCACTCCGGCCGGCTGACAGTAAATGGCAGCAGTGATGGTTGCACATTGAGGAAGCAATTTCTAGTACACCAGCCCGTCGCTGTTCCACCAGATGTATGACATGATCTCTAGCAGATGCACGCAGGTTTTTGTATGGGGAATTGCTGCTTTATTTGGGCTCACCCATTCCTTCCTTTTCCTTATGATAGCATAAAGACATCATTTATCATCACTAATAACGATACAAGATAGGAACAGTCAGTGTTGTTAACAAACCACCTGATGACGAGCATGTAGATAAGCACAAATGGCCATCCGCTGGTTTTTGTGATGTTGCTTTAGAGCACGTCGTAGCAGCCGAGAGAAATGACTCAGTTCACTCAAGGGGGATACTGACATTTTCATCTTACTCATGGGCAAGGGCTATGCTACTGTGGTGTTGGACAAGCGGAATTACGTCAAAATATGCTGTGTTTACTACCTGATCCAGTGTACAGCATGTTCAGTGCTGATCTGACAAAAAGTGTTGAGGGGAAGACTCACAATTTCCTAAGTAAAAGTTCCTTGTTGCGAGAGGTTATCAAGAGACTTGTTTCTTACTGCTTACTGTACTCTTCTATCTAGATTATGTCACCTTGTGAAGATCTACAATGAAGGTACACCTCTTAGGTCTATTTCCAGTAACAATGGAGCGCCAAAATGCAGTGTTCCAAAACACCCTCCTACGCTGTTGAGTGCACTAGTTAAACGATATGAGTGTCAAATTAAGAACCTGCCAGATTTATTGGGTCGATTGGAGGGAGTTACTTCATTTTAGTAAGTTTCGACGTGGTCTCTCTCTTCACTCACTTTCGTTTATATGATTCCTTACAGTTAATTGAGGTTAGGCTTAGTGCTGAAGTAAAGGACCTATTTCGACATGTGTTAACTCACACTTACTTTTTAGGGTTCCATGCCTCAATCTGTAAAACCAGAATTGTTATAGGGTCACTGTGTTGTCCATCTGCCTGTTTGTCTGTCTATTCGAAAGCTAAGAACCCTTTTTCTCAGGAACAGGTAGACGTGGGAAGTTGAAATTCGCCTCAGATAGTAAGGCCTACGATCTCTTGGCAGTACAAAAATTTTAAGCTTCTATGTCAATGCAATCAAAAAATTCTCTCATTTAGGTTAGTTATTTTGATATTAGAAAACTCACTCACCTAAACATCTAGGTTACCTCCCGTTGATCTATAATCATGAAATCTTGGGTTGTCGGGTGTTCTGCCGGATATCAGCGTCGTACTTGCACGATATTTCGGTCACGTAGCTCGTAACCTTCATCAGGTGCGACCTGAGACTGCTCCTCGAGTGGACCACTCGAGGAGCAGTCTCAGGTCGCACCTGATGAAGGTTACGAGCTACGTGACCGAAATATCGTGCAAGTACGACGCTGATATCCGGCAGAACACCCGACAACCCAAGATGTCATTAGATCGCCGGGAAAGCCTGAAGAGTTATATAATCATGAAATTTAATAGGAAGCATGGTTTCGCAGTTCAAGTAAGGAAAAAATTATAAAATTTTTAAATTGTAATTATATCACATAATATACGAGGCGTGTTTTTTTTAAGTAAGGTCCGTTTGAACATAAGTACGCAATAAAAGGTTATTTCAAAAAAGTAAATTTATTTTCAGTAAGTACATACTTCACTCTATTTTTCGACATAGTTGCCAAAATTGTTGAAGCATGTATCATACCTCTCAGCTAATTTTAAAATACCCTCTTCATAAAAACTTGCTGCCTGCTCCGATAACCAAGAGTTCACTGCTGTTTTCACGTCGTCGTCATCACTGTAACGGTTGCCACTGAGGCGTTGTTTGAGGTGGAGGAACAGATGGTAATCGTTCAGCGCAAGAGCAGGACAGCAGGGTGGGTGGTCTAAAACTTCCCAGCCAAAACTGTCCAATAAATCGCGGGTCTAACCGGGAGTGTAAGGCCATGGGTTGTGATGGAGAAGGACAATTCCCTTTGTCAGCATGCCGCGTCTTTTGTTTTGAATCACTCTGTGTAGCCTTCTCAGGGTTTGGCAGTATGCTTCTGCATTGATAGTGATTCCTCGTTGCATGAAGTCGACCAACAAAACACCATGTCTATCCCAAAACAACGACGCCATTATTTTGCGCTGGGACAGAGTCTGTTTGGCCTTCACCTTTACAGGTGAGTGTGTGTGTCTCCATTCCATGCTCTATTGCTTCGATTCGGGCGTGATATGCGAAACCCATGTTTCGTCTCCAGTTACGATCTGACTTAAGAAGCCGTCACCTTCTTCGTGATAACGAGTCAAGAACTTCATCTTTGGTTTTTGTGGTCCTCTGCTAGGAGTTTCGAGACCCAACGGGAGTACAGTTTCCTAAACTTTAGGCGTTCAGAAACAATGTTGTAAAGCACTGATCTCGACACGTCAGGAAATTCGTTTGAGAGGCCTGTTACTGTGAAGCGCCTGCTCTCACGAATTTTCGCTTCACCTAAAGCCACCAAATCGCCTGTAATCAAAGAAGGGCGACCGGAGCGGTCCTCATCATGGACGTTGTCACGGCCATCTTTGAATTCTTGTACCCACTTACGCACTTTGCTTTCATTCATAACAGTATCACCGTACACTTCGCAAATCTTTCGATGAATTTCGGCAGCAGACAGGTTCCTTGCTGACAAAAACCGTGTCACTGAGCGAACCTCACACGCGGCGGGCGAGTTGATTTTCTTGAACATTTTGAAAGCACAGAACAGAACCGTAGAGGTTAGCTACAGAGCTAAAACTGAGCACAGTTGTTCCCGAGGCAAGCTGGTACACGACGCACGCGCTCGTTGCGGTATGCGCGCTAACTACTAGCATCTGCAACAAAACGGACCTTACTTAAAAAAACACGCCTCGTATATGTTTCTGCATTCATCATCTGCCAAAAGCAAAATAGATCAATATTACAAGAGGTTAAAAAAATCAGGCAGCCAGTTGCCAAACAAAGGATTATGAGCCCTTGATCTAGTTTTGATATTTCTAAAAATATCTTCTTCAGAAGGAGAAGGTTCCTAAAATGTATATAACCATTTACAAAATTACTTTTACAAACATAATAAAATATTAATAGAAAAATATTTATGAGGTAACGTTACCACAAAAATATTTTTCTATTAATATTTCGCTATGTTTGTAAAAATAATTTTGTAGCTGGTTGCATATATTTTTAGGGCCGACTCCTTCTGAAGAAGACATTTTTAGAAATATCGAAACTTAGGTCATGGGCTAACAAACCTATGTTTGGTGACTGGTGGGAAGATTTTTTCATCCTCTTCAAATTTACACAGTTGCTGTTTCGCAGCCATGTTTAAAATTTAGAAGAGTGTTACTGAATGCAAAATGGTTCAAATCTTATACACTCCTGGGAATTGAAATAAGAACACCGTGAATTCATTGTCCCAGGAAGGGGAAACTTTATTGACACATTCCTGGGGTCAGATACATCACATGATCACACTGACAGAACCACAGGCACATAGACACAGGCAACAGAGCATGCACAATGTCGGCACTAGTACAGTGTATATCCACCTTTCGCAGCAATGCAGGCTGCTATTCTCCCATGGAGACGATCGTAGAGATGCTGGATGTAGTCCTGTGGAACGGCTTGCCATGCCATTTCCACCTGGCGCCTCAGTTCGACCAGCGTTCGTGCTGGACGTGCAGACCGCGTGAGACGACGCTTCATCCAGTCCCAAACATGCTCAATGGGGGACAGATCCGGAGATCTTGCTGGCCAGGGTAGTTGACTTACACCTTCTAGAGCACGTTGGGTGGCACGGGATACATGCGGACGTGCATTGTCCTGTTGGAACAGCAAGTTCCCTTGCCGGTCTAGGAATTGTAGAACGATGGGTTCGATGACGGTTTGGATGTACCGTGCACTATTCAGTGTCCCCTCGACGATCACCAGTGGTGTACGGCCAGTGTAGGAGATCGCTCCCCACACCATGATGCCGGGTGTTGGCCCTGTGTGCCTCGGTCGTATGCCGTCCTGATTGTGGCGCTCACCTGCACGGCGCCAAACACGCATACGACCATCATTGACACCAAGGCAGAAGCGACTCTCATCGCTGAAGACGACACGTCTCCATTCGTCCCTCCATTCACGCCTGTCGCGACACCACTGGAGGCGGGCTGCACGATGTTGGGGCGTGAGCGGAAGACGGCCTAACGGTGTGCGGGACCGTAGCCCAGCTTCATGCAGACGGTTGCGAATGGTCCTCGCCGATACCCCAGGAGCAACAGTGTCCCTAATTTGCTGGGAATTGGCGGTGCGGTCCCCTACGGCACTGCGTAGGATCCTACGGTCTTGGCGTGCATCCGTGCGTCGCTGCGGTCCGGTCCCAGGTCGACGGGCACGTGCACCTTCCGCCGACCACTGGCGACAACATCGATGTACTGTGGAGACCTCACGCCCCACGTGTTGAGCAATTCGGCGGTACGTCCACCCGGCCTCCCGCATGCCCACTATACGCCCTCGCTCAAAGTCCGTCAACTGCACATACGGTTCACGTCCACGCTGTCGCGGCATGCTACCAGTGTTAAAGACTGCGATGGAGCTCCGTATGCCACGGCAAACTGGCTGACATTGACGGCGGCGGTGCACAAATGCTGCGCCATTCGACGGCCAACTCCGCGGTTCCTGGTGTGTCCGCTGTGCCGTGCGTGTGATCATTGCTTGTACAGCCCTCTCGCAGTGTCCGGAGCAAGTATGGTGGGTCTGACACACCGGTGTCAATGTGTTCTTTTTTCCATTTCCAGGAGTGTACATCACTTTTTCAAACCAACAGCTCAATTCATGGAATCAATACTAGAAATAAGAATAATCTTCACAAAGATTTAAAGTCACTTAGTCTTGTACAAATAGGTGTACATTATTCAGGAACACACATTTTTTTTTTTTTTTTTTTTGGTCATCAGTCTACAGACTGGTTTGATGCGGCCTGCCACAAATTCCTTTCCTGTGCTAACCTCTTCATCTCAGAGTACCACTTGCAACCTACGTCCTCAATTATTCATTGACTTCGTGACCATCAATCCTGATGTTAAGTTTCTCGCTGTTCTCATTTCTACTACTTCTCATTACCTTCGTCTTTCTCCGATTTACTCTCAAACCATACTGTGTACTCATTAGACTGTTCATTCCATTCAGCAGATCATTTAATTCTTCTTCACTTTCACTCAGGATAGCAATGTCATCAGCAAATCGTATCATTGATATCCTTTTACCTTGTATTTTAATTCCACTCCTGAACCTTTCTTTTATTTCCATCATTGCTTCCTCGATGTACAGATTGAAGAGTAGGGGCGAAAGGCTACAGCCTTGTCTTACACCCTTCTTAATACGAGCACTTCGTTCTTGATCGTCCACTCTTATTATTCCCTCTTGGTTGTTGTACATATTGTGTATGACCCGTCTCTCCCTGTAGCTTACCCCTACTTTTTTCAGAATCTCGAACAGCTTGCACCATTTTATATTGTCGAACGCTTTTTCCAGGTCGACAAATCCTAAGAAAGTGTCTTGATTTTTCTTTAGCCTTGCTTCCATTATTAGCCGTAACGTCAGAATTGCCTCTCTCGTGCCTTTACTTTTCCTAAAGCCAAACTGATCGTCACCTAGCGCATTCTCAATTTTCTTTTCCATTCTTCTGTATATTATTCTTGTGAGCAGCTTCGATGCATGAGCTGTTAAGCTGATTGTGCGATAATTCTCGCACTTGTCAGCTCTTGCCGTCTTCGGAATTGTGTGGATGATGCTTTTCCGAAAGTCAGATGGTATGTCGCCAGACTCATATATTCTACACACCAACGTGAACAGTCGTTTTGTTGCCACTTCCCCCAATGATTTTAGAAATTCCGGTGGAATGTTATCTATCCCTTTGCCTTATTTGACCGTAAGTCCTCCAAAGCTCTTTGAAATTCCGATTCTAATACTGGATCCCCTATCTCTTCTAAATCGACTCCTGTTTCTTCTTCTATCACATCAGACAAATCTTCACCCTCATAGAGGCTTTCAATGTATTCTTTCCACCTATCTGCTCTCTCCTCTGCATTTAACAGTGGAATTCCCGTTGCACTCTTAAAGTTACCACCGTTGCTTTTACTGTCACCAAAGGTTGTTTAGACTTTTCTGTATGCTGAGTCTGTCCTTCCGACAATCATATCTTTTTCGATGTCTTCACATCTTTCCTGCAGCCATTTCGTCTTAGCTTCCCTGCACTTCCTATTTATTTCATTCCTCAGCGACTTGTATTTCTGTATTCCTGATTTTCCCGGAACATGTTTGTACTTCCTCCTTTCATCAATCAACTGAAGTATTTCTTCTGTTACCCATGGTTTCTTCGCAGCTAACTTCTTTGTACCTATGTTTTCCTTCCCAACTTCTGTGATGGCCCTTTTTAGGGATGTCCATTCCTCTTCAACTGTACTGCCTACTGCGCTATTCCTTATTGCTGTATCTATAGCGTTAGAGAACTTCAAACGTATCTCGTCATTCTTTAGTACTTCCGTATCCCACTTCTTTGCGTATTGATTCTTCCTGACTAATGTCTTGAACTTGTGATCTGAGTCTACATCTGCTCCTGGGTACGCCTTACAATCCAGTATCTGATTTCGGAATCTCTGTCTGACCATGATGTAATCTAATTGAAATCTTCCCGTATCTCCCGGCCTTTTCCAAGTATACCTCCTCCTCTTGTGATTCTTGAACGGGGTATTCGCTATTACTAGCTGAAACTTGTTACAGAACTCAATTAGTCTTTCTCCTCTTTCATTCCTTGTCCCAAGCCCATATTCTCCTGTAACCTTTTCTTCTACTCCTTCCCCTACAACTGCATTCCAGTCGCCCATCACTATTAGATTTTCGTCCCCCTTTATATACTGCATTACCCTTTCAATATCCTCATACACTTTCTCTATCTGTTCATTTTCAGCTTACGACGTCGGCATGTATACCTGAACTATCGTTGTCGATGTTGGTCTGCTGTCGATTCTGATTAGAACAACCCGGTCACTGAACTGTTCATTCCTATTCATAACGAATCCTACACCTGTTATACCATTTTCTGCTGCTGTTGATATTACCCGATACTCATCTGACCAGAAATCTTTGTCTTCCTTCCACTTCACTTCACTGACCCCTACTATATCTAGATTGAGCCTTTGCATTTCCCTTTTCAGATTTTCTAGTTTCCCTACCACGTTCAAGCTTCTGACATTCCACACCCCGACTCGTAGAACGTTATCCTTTCGTTGATTATTCAATCTTTTTCTCATGGTAACCTCCCCCTTGGCAGTCCCCTCCCGGAGATCCGAATGGGGGACTATTCCGGAATCTTTTGCCAATGGAGAGATCATCATGACACTTCTTCAATTACAGGCCACATGTCCTGTGGATACACGTTACGTGTCTTTAATGCAGTGGTTTCCATTGCCTTCTGCATCCTCATGTCGTTGATCATTGCTGATTCTTCCGCCTTTAGGGGCAATTTCCCATCCCTAGGACAAGAGAGTGCCCTGAACCTCTATCCGCTCCTCCGCCCTCTTTGACAAGGCCGTTGGCAGAATGAGGCTGACTTCTTATGCCGGAAGTCTTCGGCCGCCAATGCTGATTATTTATCAAAATTTAGGCAGTGGCGGGGATCGAACCTGGGACCGAAGACGTTTTGATTATGAAGCAAAGACACTACCCCTAGACCATGGGTAGAAAGCTTAACAACTAATGAAATCGAGTTTAAGAGAAGCCTAAAGGATTTATTGGTGGCCAACTCCTTCTACTCCATTGATGAATTTCTCAGTAGAACCAGCTGGTTTATATATATATATATATATATATATATATATATATATATATATATATATATATATATATATATCTATATATATATATATATATACACTCCTGGAAATTGAAATAAGAACACCGTGAATTCATTGTCCCAGGAAGGGGAAACTTTATTGACACATTCCTGGGGTCAGATACATCACATGATCACACTGACAGAACCACAGGCACATAGACACAGGCAACAGAGCATGCACAATGTCGGCACTAGTACAGTGTATATCCACCTTTCGCAGCAATGCAGGCTGCTATTCTCCCATGGAGACGATCGTAGAGATGCTGGATGTAGTCCTGTGGAACGGCTTGCCATGCCATTTCCACCTGGCGCCTCAGTTCGACCAGCGTTCGTGCTGGACGTGCAGACCGCGTGAGACGACGCTTCATCCAGTCCCAAACATGCTCAATGGGGGACAGATCCGGAGATCTTGCTGGCCAGGGTAGTTGACTTACACCTTCTAGAGCACGTTGGGTGGCACGGGATACATGCGGACGTGCATTGTCCTGTTGGAACAGCAAGTTCCCTTGCCGGTCTAGGAATTGTAGAACGATGGGTTCGATGACGGTTTGGATGTACCGTGCACTATTCAGTGTCCCCTCGACGATCACCAGTGGTGTACGGCCAGTGTAGGAGATCGCTCCCCACACCATGATGCCGGGTGTTGGCCCTGTGTGCCTCGGTCGTATGCAGTCCTGATTGTGGCGCTCACCTGCACGGCGCCAAACACGCATGCGACCATCATTGGCACCAAGGCAGAAGCGACTCTCATCGCTGAAGACGACACGTCTCCATTCGTCCCTCCATTCACGCCTGTCGTGACACCACTGGAGGCGGGCTGCACGATGTTGGGGCGTGAGCGGAAGACGGCCTAACGGTGTGCGGGACCGTAGCCCAGCTTCATGGAGACGGTTGCGAATGGCCCTCGCCGATACCCCAGGAGCAACAGTGTCCCTAATTTGCTGGGAATTGGCGGTGCGGTCCCCTACGGCACAGCGTAGGATCCTACGGTCTTGGCGTGCATCCGTGCGTCGCTGCGGTCCGGTCCCAGGTCGACGGGCACGTGCACCTTCCGCCGACCACTGGCGACAACACCGATGTACTGTGGAGACCTCACGCCCCACGTGTTGAGCAGTTCGGCGGTACGTCCACCCGGCCTCCCGCATGCCCACTATACGCCCTCGCTCAAAGTCCGTCAACTGCACATACGGTTCACGTCCACGCTGTCGCGGCATGCTACCAGTGTTAAAGACTGCGATGGAGCTCCGTATGCCACGGCAAACTGGCTGACACTGACGGCGGCGGTGCACAAATGCTGCGCAGCTAGCGCCATTCGACGGCCAACACCGCGGTTCCTGGTGTGTCCGCTGTGCCGTGCGTGTGATCATTGCTTGTACAGCCCTCTCGCAGTGTCCGGAGCAAGTATGGTGGGTCTGACACACCGGTGTCAATGTGTTCTTTTTTCCATTTCCAGGAGTGTATATATATATCAGCTGGTTATATATATATAACTTCTGCACAATTCCAGTGCAGTAATGTGTTCATTGTAAATAAGTGAGTGTCTATAAGTTCAATGTAACTTCTGCACCAGTTCAGTGGAGTAATGTGTTCATTGTAAATAAGTATTTAGTAGTTGTATTACATGTTTATTATCCTATAAATAAATAAAAAACTTTTTTATTTTAAATTCAATGCATTAGTATTTGTAAAATGATTATTTCATATAGCGTTCATTAAAAAATGATGACCATGCCACTTGGGACCTGTGGAATGGTGCATTGGCTTGTTTATTTGAGTTGTAAATCTTTGTCATGTATTGTTATTTATCTGACATGTTCTACATCCTGGAGAACCTCCTCACTATGGATCAATTGGAATGAAGGTAAATCTAATCTAATCTAATCTAATCTAAACGTAAAATGTAAGTTGTAGACATGGTTTGGTAAGTAAATAAAAATATTTTATTAAATCTCCTGTCTCTACATAAGTAAACTGAAGTAACTGCACGCATTTTTTATTTTTATTTTATTTATTTATTTATTTGTATGTCCGAGCTAGCCTGAGAAACTACTGTAGAGATTTTAGTATGGTCTTTGATATCCTGAGATCGATATCTTGCAGGTATCGATAACAGGCAAAAATCGTAGAGATTCTCGATTCCCGGAGTGGATGAACTGTATTGGCTAGTTAAATTTGTATGGAACTCCTAGTGCGCGAGTCCTACTCGCAGTTGGCCCACCGCCCTTTTTCTTTTTTCTGAGGGTGGCCTTTTCTCCTGACCTAAAACACTGAGCCAGCGTGCCATTCAAACCCGTGCCCTTCAGTACTGAAAGCAGCGACGCTATCCGTTCGGCATTCTAACTCTTTTTGATATACGTGATAGTATTTTAGCTTATAAAAAGGTCGTAAGAGCACATTCCTAACTAACACATAATTTTGTACGGTATACCTCATTACGTTTTACCTCGGAATGCGTTTCTATTCGGATAATGACCCACAGCCCACCTCAAACACATTGTAGGCCCCTTTTTAAAGCATTGAAAATTTTAACAATTCCGTCATTATACATTCTGAAATGTCTGTTGGTGATCAAAAGAAATCAGGACAAAATGAAAACCAATACAGACTTCCATAATTACGATACACGGCAATGTAAAGATCTCCACATACAAGCTGTAACAAGGACCCGAAGCCAGAAACATGTATGTAATCAAGGCATCAAACTTTTTAATGCACTACCATAACATATCAAAGAGCTGGAAAACGAGGATAAATTTAAAACTGTTATAAAGAACCACATGCTTGACAAATGTTATTACAGCATAAGTGAATATCTCTGCGCAACTGTATAACAATATATGTTTAAGTTAATGTGACAAATGAAATTACATCAGTGCATAAGAAATTAAGTTATAAAAACACTTATTAGTTGTATATTGTATTAAACGTAAGATAGATTAATATGAATTCAGCACAGATACAAATTTTGTAAAGATATTATATAGTTGTTAAAATGTACCCTGACAAATCCTATATCACAAATGTGATCATTGGGGTGATAATAAATAAATAAATAAATAAAATAAATAGATCGATGTCTATCATATATAGGGTTTCCTTCCGTACCGGTATATCGGCATCGTCGCCGTTATAGACCTCCTTGTCCCGACAAGAGCCAATTTTGTCCCCATTTTGCAAAATACTGTTACGAGCTTGGATCAAGTACTTAAGTAACGTCATTTGTTAGCGCAACACGTAAATGTTGTTAGTTTTACTTATGTCAACAAGATTACGTCGACAAAGTCGTCTCGCAGATGGCGCTGCATCTAGCGCCATGTACATCTAGCGCCATCATTCGAGAAAATACCAGACTTCGCCAGGAGTACAGGGCTGGAACTATTTTGAAGCGCTACGAGGAAGAATCGGGTAGTTGTCATTTGAACAGCGATCTGAAAAGACCATTCTTTGAAAACGTAATATGAACAACGACTAAAAGTTAATAATGTTTCAAGTCTTTACTGCGGATATGTAGGCCGTGAAGTGTATAGTGACGTGTGCTTCGATGGCTAAAGTGTTATTGTCGAGTCTTTACCGCCTACACGAAAGGGTGGCCTTTTGTCAAGAAAGGAGGTACGGATCAGGAAGCGTTGTGTGAGATTTGTAGCTGTTTCATCTCGGTAACTCGCGGAAGTAACGCAGATATGAGGCATCACATTTCTGCGAATAATCACACAATAGATTCGCGGTAGCATCTACATCAAAGCCTATTTCCACATTCGTCATCCAAGAAGACACCCAGGAAAAACTGCTCGTTACTACTTATAAAGCTGTCAAGCATCATCAATCTTTCAGTTCCTTTGACTGTACCGTAAAACTGAATGCCGAAATGTACCCTGACTCCAAAGTCGCCGCAAAGCGGTCTACCGCCAAGACCAAAACTACAGCGATTGAAAAAATATTCTCCCACCACACTTCGTGTTCAATTGCATAAAACAACTGTACAGAGTTTCATTTTACGGCATAGGCACCGACGCACCGAACCACAAGGCTTAAAAGATGTTTCCTTCAGTTGTTCAGTGCTTTACCGAAGCTGACGGAATCCAACAGAAGCTGTTGAAGTCTGATTCGCTGAATAATGGAACACCGGACACAACTGCCAAGTTTTGCCTAGACATTTTAAGGCAACTGCAAATTCCGTTAGATAAACGAATCGCTTTATGTGAAGATAATACCAATACCATTTTCGGAGGGCTTCATCGAAGCGGCCAGCGGATTGTGTTTAACCAAATCACAGAACTAGGAAAAAATGTAGAAGGCACTGAATGGGCTATCCATATTCTCCACAATACTACACCAAGCGCTGGTGGAGCCATAACTGTCGCCATTTAAATAATCGTCATGATAATATTTGATTATTATTCAATATACACGGTAAGGACGGAGAAACTGAAGAGTTCTGCTTATACGTTGATGTCAATCATCCGACTCGAAAAAATTTGGGTGTCGTTAATGCCAGTAGTTGAGAGAACTATTAAGGTCTGGATTCCATTAAAATAACTTTTTGACGTCGCCGACAGGCCACCTAAAATAATTACAGATTTCTTTCAGCAGTCTGATCAGTGAAATTTACTTCATTTTTCTACAGTTGAACTTGTCTCTGATTGAAAAAAAAACTTTATAAATCTCGGAGAAGGATGCAGTCTCGATAATTGAAACAAGAAATACATTAATCCACTCTCAAGCATGTCTGAAAGAAAGGAAGACTGTCCCAATTTTATTGGCATGCAAACCAAGATGAATTTGAACAAATTAAAGAATGAGAACCATAACCGCAAAATAATTAATCTGACTTTGAAATTTGCCAGAAGAGACAATGGCTTTCTGTACAATAACATTTCATTACTTAGAGAAACGGGCTGTTTCTTTTAATAAATAACAAGTATTTGATTGGATAATGCCATCTGAAACCGCAGATCGGGTGATGATTGAAAACACTATTATACAGGATGTTTCCGTAAGAACATGCAAAAATCTAACATGACACAGAGTAGGCTCCACTGAACAATTTGATGCAGGGAACATAGGTTTGGAGAAACCAGTTTAAGGAGATATGGAAGTAAACTTGTCTACCACTTAGTCCAGCATTACTGTCTTTGCAGCTTATTTACAACTAACTTGCGTACAAGTTTACACGTACTGTGCTGTTTGTTTACATGTACATTCTTTATTTCCTGCTTTAATATCTTCCTTTAATCTGACCAGGTACGGATCGTAAACACTCAAGCAATACTCAAGGATTGGTCGCACCAGCATCCAATATGTAATTTCCATTACACGTGAACCACTCTTTCCTAAAAGTCTCCCCATTTGCCTTCCCTATCATAGTTTTAGCATGCTAGTTCCACCTCGTATTGATTTGCTACGTTATGCCCAGACATTTAAATGACATGGCTCTGTCAAGCAAGATGCTGCTGATGCTGTATCCAAACATTACTGGTTTATTTTTCCTACCGATCTGCATAAACTTAGAAATTTTCTACATTTAGAGCAAGCAGCCATTCATCACACCAACTAGAAATTTTGTCTAAGTTGCCTTGCTTCCTCCTACAGTCACCCAGCAACATCTTCCCATACAACACAGCATCATCGGCAAACAACAGCAGATTGCTGTCCGCCAAATCCTTTATGCATACAGAGAATAGTGCCAGCCAGTCCTGTCACACTTCCCTGGAGCACTCCTGACGATATCTTTCTCTCTGACGAACACTCATCGTTGAGGCGATATACTGCGTTTTATAACTTCTTCGAGCCACTCATATATCTGCAAACCTATTCCATATGCTCATACCTTCTTTAACAGCCTGCAAATGGCCGGAAATCTAGAAATGTGGGATCTGTCTGTTGCCGTTCATCCATAGTTCACAGTACATCATGTGAGAAAAGGGTAAGCTGAGTTTCTCACAAATATTGCTTTCTAAGACTACGCTGACTCATGGACATAAGCTTCTCGGTCTCAAGAAAATTTATTGTATTCAGACTGAGAATATGTTCTAGAATTCTGCAGCAAACTGAAGTTAGGGATATTGGTCTGTAATTTTGCGGGTCCATTCTGTTGCCCTTCTTATACACAGGAGTCACCTGCGTGGTTTTCTTTTTTCCTCTCTCCAGTCACTTGGGACTTCGGGCTGGGCGAGAGATTTGTGATAAATGCAAGGCAAGTAAGGGGTCAATACCATAGAGTACTCTTTGAAAACCCGAATTGGGATTCCATCCAGATGTGGGGAATTATTTGTTTTCAACTCCTTCAGTTGTTTCTCTATGCCAGGGATGCTTATTACTATGTCATCCATACAGGAGTCTATTTGATGGTCAAATGACAGTATGTTTATTTGATTCTCGTGCATGAATGGTTTCTTGAAGTTGCTGTCTTCAACTGCCACACCAGACTGGTCAACAAGTGACTGGATGGAAGCCATTATCATTATGGGGGACAGAATGTGTTAGTAGGGGAAGGAAGGAGCAGAAGAAAGAGTTGTGGGAGAATATCGGCTTGGAGGGAGGAAAAGGACGGACAGCTCATGTCGGTGAATACATGTCTAAAAATCACAAGAGTTGGGGGTATATTTGGAAAATACATTGAGATCCAGGAAGATTCCAGCTAGATTACATCATGGTCATACAGAGATTCCAGAATCAGATAGTGGATTGTAAGGTATACCCAGAACCAGATATAGATTTATATAATTCAACGATCGTAGTCATCCAGAAGAAATGATGTGGAAATAGGTGGGATACTGTGGTGCTGACGAACAATGAAATGCACTTGACTTTCTCTAAGGCTGTGAAAAAAGTGGTAACAGATAAGACACCAGGCAGTTCAGCTGAAGATAGATGGAGATCCCTAAACAGGACAATCACAGAAGTTAGAGAGGTGAACATTGGTACTATGAGAGCAACGGCAAGGAAACCTTGGGTAGCAGGGGAAATACTTCAACTTATCAATGAAACAAGGAAATTAAAAAATATTCAAGGAATTTCAGGAAAATTGAAATATAAGTCACTTAGGACTGAAATGAACACAAAGGGAAAATAAGTTAAGGTGCAATGGCTGTAGAAAGAATTTAAAGTAACTGAAAAAGAAATTGTCAGAAGGACTGATTCAGCATACAGAAAAGTAAAAGCAGCATTCGGTGAAATTAAAGGTGAGTGCATCAATAGTCCATTAAATTTTGGGCATGCATCCGCGCAAATAAAATTGCCTCCACTGATATTTCGGCCGCGTATCGTCCGGCCATCCTCAAAGTGAGTCACAAGATTGACGACAAGATGCCAAGCGTGGCCTTATATGCTTCACCGCAGCGGTACTGCGCATGCGGGTCACAGATGCGATGCTGGTCGGTGGCAGAGAAATACGCTTACGACGAAGTTTAAAAAGTACGAGGTGCAGTACCACCGAGATTTTATGGTCTTCCTAAAGTTCACAAGATGGCTAAGGATGAGCGTCTAGAGGACTTGTCTATGAGACCTATAACGAGCACTATTGGTTCACCAACGTATTTTCCTGCCAAATATTTAGCTTCCTTATTAAAACCATTGATAGGAAAATGTAGTCGCCACATTAGTAATTCTATGGATTTTATTCAGAGGCTTGGCAATGTCAGGCTAGATAGTACAGATGTCTTGTTAGTTTTGACGTGGTATCATTATACACCAAGGTACCTTTAGTTTCCTTTAATTTACGTCTATGGTCACAAACTTTTTGTTAACAGATTACCGGTTTCGGTCTTTAACGACCACCATCAGATCTGTTTCACAAAAACAAAGTCCTAATGTACTGCAGCCATAGTGGCACCGTCAAATGTTAAATGCGGAATCTCCACCAGCATCGTCAAATACATATAAATAACATCACATGCACAGCATCGATCGTCAAATACATATAAATAACATTACATGCACCAGTCATGTTGTCAGTAGTACTACTGTCAACATGATTGGTGCATGTGATGTTATTTATATGTATTTGACGATGCTGGTGCAGATTCCGCATTTAACATTTGAGGATGCCACTATGGCTGCAGTACATTAGGACTTTGTTTTTATGAAACAGATCTGATTATGGTCATTAAAGACCGAAACCGGTAATCTGTTAACAAAAAGTTTGTGACCATAGACGTAGATTAAAGGAAACTTATTACATATACGGGTCACCGTTTTTTTCGCGACGATGTCACAGCTTGTGTGCATTTAAAGGACTCTTTTACCTCTTATCGGCCAACATTTTGATAAGAACATTACGGCCTTATCTGAACAACAGCTTTTATCATCTTATTTTCAGTATAATGGTGAATTTTATGAGCAAATTGACGGCGTTGCCATGGGAAGCCCCCTCTCCCCTCTGGTAGCTAATTTATTCATGGAAGACTTCGAGGACAAGGCACTGGACTCAGCAAGTTTTAAACCAACGGTCTGCTGGAAGTACATGGACGACACATTCGAGGTATGGCCTCATGGGATGGGTGAATTACATAGATTACTTGAGCATTTGATTTCCATCCATGCTAACATTAAATTTACTATGGAAATAGAAATAGATGGCTGCCTCACCTTTTTGGATGTTGCCGTTCGCCGTAAAGGCGATTATGACATGCCGTATATCGGAAACCAACACACACAAATCTACATGCCAGTAGCTGCCATCACCCTTGACGGATCATAGGTATCCTTAAGACCTTAGTGCATCGGGCGCACTGTATATCAGATAAAGACAATTTGCAAGAAGAGTTCACATACCTCAAGAGCATTTTGAAATCAAATGGATTTTCTCCGCAACAAATTCGTAGAGCATTCGATGCAAAACCTAAAATGCAGGTATGTGATAGGGAACAAGATAGTAATTCCTTTAGATCTAGTGCGTTTTTGCCCTATGTGGGTGCTTTTTCCTCGAAGATAGGCCGTATTCTTGAGAAACACTGTGTTAAGGTGATCTTCCGGCCACCCCACGAAGATTGCCAGATTCCCTGCGGAAATTGTGAGAAGTCGTACATAGGTCAAACAACACGCACCGTTCATGAGAGGTGTGTGGAGCATCGAAGATACACACGTTTATTACAGCCAGACAAGTCAGCTGTGGCCGAACTTTGCATTGATACAGGTCATTCCATGAATTACAGTGATGTGAAGATTTTAACATCCACCTCTTCTTTTTGGGAATCTGTCTTCAAGGAAGCTATAGAGATTAGATTAGCTAATAATTTAATAAAGCAGAGATAATGGTTTTAATTTGGACAAGGCGTGGAATCCGACACATCGATAAGCGAATCGAATGTCTGTACGCCTTTGCCACAGGCGGCGCATGTGTAAGCGTATTCCTCTGCCGCCGACCAGCATCTGTGACCCGCATGCACAGTACCGCCGCGGTGGAGCATATAAGGCCGCGCTTGGCATCTTGTCGTCAGTCTTGTGACTCACTCTGAGGATGGCCGGACTATACGCGGCCGAAATATCAGTGGAGGAAATTTTATTTGTGCATGCCCGGAATGTAACGGACTATCCATTACGCCGCGAGAAGTTGAAAATGCACATCGAGTGCATCAATCTTCAGAGTGCAATGGAAATTCCACTGTTAAGCACAGAGGAGAGAGCTGATAGGTGGAAAGAGTACATTCAAGGCCTCTAAAGACCTGGCAGTGCAGTTTATGTGCCAATGGCTTTCGGCGGCAAGGGACGCCACACGGGAAGTAGTTCCCGTGACGTGTCTGATATCAGCACACGAGAAAAATTAGTTTTCAGATTTTCTTGCTGTAAAAAATACTGTACGTAAATGAAGCAAAGCTGTACCAACTGCTGCAGTTAGTTTGGCAGTAGAAGTTCACATTTTCCTTTAAAAAATTGTAAATGATTAATTGAGGATTTACTATTTAATACCTCTCATTCAAGTGACCCACCAGGTTAGCGGAGAGTACTAATGCGCTGCTTACTTGAGACAGGTAGGCGCACAGGCCCCGGATCGAATCCACCCGACTGATTACCAACGAGGGCTGGTGTGCCACCCAGGCTGGACGTGATTTTTAGGCGGTTTTCCACATCCTACTAGGTAAGTACCGGGCTGGTCCCCACGTCCCGCCTCAGTTAGACGACTCACAGACATCTGAACATGTAAACACTATTTCACGGCTTACACTTGACGCAGACAGCTGGGGTACACTGATTCCGTCCCAGGGGGTACGAGGTGGCGACTGGACCGGCATCCGGCCACCCTCTGACGGTAACAATGTCAAATCCATAGTAACAAGACCGACCCCACCTTGAAGTGGGACAAAGACTTAAGTAAATGATGATGATGATGATGACTTCTCAGTCAAGTCTGAGGAAACTAATTAGCACATACAAATTATTTTTTTGTGTCTTATGGTTACATGCTGTGTCTTGATAACGAAGTGTCTATTTTTTTGATATTGGTCATAGTTATTGTGTTACTTATTTTCTAAGTATTGCATATCATAAATTTTGAAAGGTCTGCAATGAGAGATGTGTTCGACGGCTACTTCATGTTACATTCACTTTAGGTGATATATTGCTGAATATAAAATATAGTTAACATAATGAAATTGTTTTTAAAGTTGGAATGAACCAGAAGTAAATCAGTTGTGCTTGGTTGCGCTGAGCGCACAGATTGACCACGCCATGGGCAAGTACTGTAGCCTACAGCTCAGTCGTGAACAGTTCATTTAAATAGACACACATTTTTCAAATTAGCGACTGTGAATTATTATTCTGCTTTCTGCATCTTTCAGACAAGGTTGATAAAAGTTTCTTTATGACACTTAAGAATCATCATTTGTTTAACAAATACAAAGTTCTGTGAAATCTTCAGGTTAAATAATTCTCATTTTAACTACGTCTGAGATCTGGTCAGGGAAGCTGTTGGGAAGAATCCATCAAATAGATACTTGTATCCAATAACGCAAAATTAGCCACAGCACTTAAGTCGAGTAAGAAAATTAAAAATACTTTGAAGAGTGCAGTAGTTTATTTAACATTTATTCTGTAGTGAATGGTGTTTTCCACATACCTGGCAACTATAAACAAAAGCAGAACAGTCACATTTGCACTTCAGGTAGAACATTCTATCATTTTCAAGGCAGTAAAGCAAATTTGCATTACAGTTGGCATGTTTTGCTCAACTACATAAGAAATTATCTGATCTGTGGCAACATTTATTAAGCTGAGTCTGTTGAAGCCACAGAAACATACACTCTAGTATCTCATAATATAATTAACTTCAGAGCAAGCTATGTCACATTTTTGGTGAAGAGCTGTTTTGTAGACTACTACAATATTGTGTCTGAATATATTGTCAGGTAGAAGGTGTACTTAGATGAATGACGAACACTAACTTCACTTAATGAAGGTTTATTCAGCACTTGCACATACAAGAGCGTGGAGTGAACTGCCTCTGGTCAGAATACATACAGTATACATACAGCTACAGAACATTCCAGAATAGTGATTCTTGAAATTTGTGGATACTTCTAGAATGTACTCGAATCGAATATAGAAATTAAAATGGTACAGTCCATGCGAATTTTGAACTCACGACCTCCATTCAACAGTTTAGTATCATAACCACTACACCACAGTACTACTGAGCCTCTCCTGCAACATTACTCCCTCCTTAGGAGAACAGCATCTTGGTGTTACGTCGTCCTAGTCTAGGAACGAGCCATCGGTCCTGCATACTCCGACTCCCGATGACTGACGTTCGCCCTGGCAGTGATCGTCTTAGAACTTCCTTTGCCGCTACGCTCGTCGTCACCTTTCCGCTTGTTGCCTATTGCTGGACCTTCGAATTTACCCTGGGTTGCAGGATCCTTATAGGACTTCATTCGGAGGACGTAGACCACATCTCTGATCGTTCGTCGTCTTGTGTCGGGGTCAAAATCTTCAACTTCATAAGTAACATCGGACAGCTGTCTTACAACCTTATAAGGTCCAAAGTAGCGCCTGAGGAGCTTCTCAGAGAGACCAACCTTCCGAACAGGAGTGAAGATCCAGATGAGTTCCCCAGGCTGATAGACAACAGGGTGGTGACTCGCGTCATACCTTCGGAGATCGTTTTATTGAGGCTGCAGCATGCGGAATCGAGCTAACTGTCGAGCTGCCTCAGCTCTGGTTAACACTTGGCCGATGTAATCGTCGTCCACGTCATCAGGATGTAATGGAAACACAGTGTCTATCGTCGTAGTCGCCTCACGCCCATGTACCAGGAAAAATAGCGCAAATCCTGTGGTGTCTTGTTTGGCGTTGTTGTAGGCAAACGTCATCCCAGTTGCTCTGCTCAACATTGACGAACATTGATAGTATGTCGGCCAAGGTCTTATTAAGGCGTTCAGTAAGCCTGTTAGTTTGCACATGGTAGGCAGTCGTCATGTGATGAGTAATGTTGTACCGACACTTTATCTCTGTCACAAGATTCGATTGAAAAACTTTCCCTCGATCTGTAATTATCGACGTTGGGGCACCGTGTTTTAATACAATGTCTTCCACGATGAATTTGGCTACCTCGGATGCTTCGGCTGTTTTCACGGCTTTTGTATTGGCATAGCGTGTCATATAATCAGTGCAAACAATAAGCCATCTATTGGCACTAGCAGACGTTGGAAATCGTCCGAGGAGGTCAGTCCCAACATGCTGGAAAGGCGTTTCGGCTGGTGGAATTGGTATGAGTCGGCCAGGTGGTTCCTGGGGAATTGCCATTCTCCTCTGATACTCTCGACACTGCGACACATAGTGACGGACACTCCTAAATAAACCTGGCCAGAAAATTCTCTGTCGGATTCTATCGTAAATCTCAATAAATCCTAAATGTTCGGTCTCAGGTGTGTCACGGAATTTCTGTAGAACATCTAAGCGCATGTGTTTAGGAATCACTCTTTCCAAACGGATCAAAGTTTTTCTTGGAAAGTAATCCATTAACTACATTAAATTGTCCTTTCACATCCTCTGACCGATTTAAGGCAACCATAATTTGAGATATCTTGGCATCCTTCTTCTGCTCAGCAGAGAGATCCTGGAGTGTAGCGAGACAGTCACTATCTTCATCAAAGTCTTGATGGTCTTGCACAGGGTTTCTTGAGAGACAGTCGGCATCTTGGTGTTTTCTATCACTTTTGTACACTATGGTAATTTCATAGTCTTGAAGACATAGAGCCCACCTGGCGAGTCGTCCTGTTGGACCCTTAAGACCTGTCAACCAACAAAGTGAATGATGGTCTGTAACAACTGTGAACGGTCTTCCATAGAGATACTGTCGAAATTTGCATATGGGCCACATCACAGTAAGACATTCTCTTTCTGTAGTTGAGTAGTTTCCCTCGGCTTTTGTAAATGTCCTAGAAGCATAAGTATTAACCTTCTCTTTTCCATCCGAAATTTGCACCAGAACAGCACCAAGCCCATACCCACTGGCATCCGTGTGAAGTTCTGTAGGTGCTCTCTCATCATACAGACCAAGTACAGAGTCAGTCGCCTCGTGATGACTGGGTGTTGTGTGCTGTCCTTAGGTTAGTTAGGTTTAAGTAGTTCTAAGTTCTAGGGGACTGATGACCATAGATGTTAAGTCCCATAGTGCTCAGAGCCATTTGAACCATTTTGAACAGAGTCAGTCGTCAGAGCTTTCCGCAGCACATCGAAAGAATCTTGTTGAGCACCACCCCATATAAATTTAGCATCAGCTTTTAACAACTCTGGGAGTGCCCTGGCTTTGATACAAAAGTCTTATCAAAGACGGTAATAAGAACATTATCCGAGGAAGCTTCTCACATCTCTAATACTTTTAGGAATAGGAAGTTCCGTTATAGAGCTCACCTTTTCTGGGTCTGGTTGCACACCTTCGTTTGACACAAGGTGTCCACGTATTTTGATTTCTTTTGCTCCAAAGAAACACTTTCTTGGATTAAGTTTCAGTCCGCCTTGTTGGAGACATTTAAGAACGGCCCTCAGTCTTTTTATATGTTCATCAAATGTCTCTGAGAACACTATAATGTCATCCACTTCAGGTGATATAGAAGATTATCCATCATCCCTTCAAAAGTTGCTGGTGCATTACATAAACCTTAAACTCACACAGGCCCTCGGGGGTGATGAATGCAGTGTTCTCACCATCAACCTCACTTGCTTCGATTTGCAAGTATCCCGAGTACATGTCCACGGTTGAGAAAAACTTAGCCGCCTTCATTCAATCTAGTGTATCGTCAATTCGTGGAAGAGGGTGTACAGCCTTTTTAGTTATCTTATTAAGCTTCCTATAATCAACACAACAGCGCCAGTTGCCATTCTTCTTCCTGACGAGGACCACTGGTGATGACCATGGGCTCTGCGAAGGCTGAATGATGTCATCATTTTCTCTACCTCGTCACGAATTATTCAACGTTCCGTTGCTGACACAAGGTATGCTCTCTGGCTTATTGGTTGATGGTCTCCAGTGCTAATCTGGTGCTTCACCGTCGATTTGTCTAATTTGCTCTTCACCTGTGGATTGAAGAATTCAGAGAACTCTTGAAGAATGGCAAGTAGCTTCTTCTGTTGTTCCTTAGTGAGATCTGGTGATAGCCGAGCTAGAAGATCTTGTCTCGTTGTGGTAGCACTAATTTCGCCCACAGATGAGGCATGGGAGGTTTCTATGATGCTCAGCTGTTCTTCAATTAACGGCTCAGCGTTTGCTATGCACATGCGTCTCGGAAGGATCTCTGGTTCTCGGCGACAGTTAACTATCCACAGTTCACCAAATCCGTTCTTAAACGAGACGACAGAAGCTGGGATGACCAAGTCATTCTTCCGTGGTATGCTTCTCTTACATTCCACTACAAGATCCATGGGTTGATGCATGGCATGACACGTGTCAATTACCTTTCTAGCGCTGACTGCAGGAATGATCACTTCATCCAGCACACATAGTCTCCACACACACGGATGCGCATCTTCCTGTCCACAGTATCTCATCTCGTCTAGCATAATCTTAGTGCAACCACAATCTACATATAATTGGCTGAGAAGCTCCCAAAAGTCCCATCTGAGAATGACATCATGACTACACTCTTGTAAGTGTATGGCCACTTATATCCACACGAATGTTACATATTCCTGTAGGTTTTATATGTTTCCCATTAGCCACCTTCAGCAGAGATGTTTTGTTGACGAATACGGTTTTCTGCAACTGGCGACATTACTTCTCCAAAATGACTGAATATGATGCTCCAGAGTCCACAAGAGCTTGGACTGGTCGATCATCCATGAGGATATCGACCAAGTTTCCTATCATTTTTTAGTGATCGACAGTGGAGGATTTTTCTCTTCGGCGGCCTCACCTCCAAGAAAGGCCGCACCCTTTAGTTTTCCAGGTTGCGGCGGCAAGGTGATCGGCTGGAGCTTCTAAACGGCGATAGAGACCTTGATCGGCGTGTTGGGGAGCGTTATGTCCAGCAGTTAGCTTGCGGTGATGGTGACCTACTTCGTCCTGCACCGACATCTTCTTGTTCATCTTCGTCATCCCGGAGTTGGCGTCGGTCTGCTGTCTTCTGGCGCGGGCATCATCAAATATCCACCGCCTTTCTGGACAATAGCGCACCACATGTCCCAGACGTCCGCAGTGGAAACATACTGGTTGGTTATCGTGGGTCCTCCAGAAGGCAGTCTTCCTTAGTGCCCAAACAGGTTCTTCATGCAGCACTGTAGGAACGTAAGTCCGCCTGGGTTTGACTTTTTCACCGTTTTAAAGGGAAATGAAGAACTAGAGACTGGCTTCAACGTGTTCCACTTCCTCCATTATGACCTCTTGAAGCGTCTCGGTTTTTTGCTCGCCGTGCAATCCAAGTGCCATCTGAACTTCCTCTCTCACTATCTGACGAAGAATACTTGTGAAATCAGTTGCTTCCTCCATCACAGACATCGATACGACATTTGGAAGCTGTTCAAACTTCTTTTCTGATGCTTTGTCTCGATATACTGCCACCATTTTATGAAGTCGTCTGCTGTCGAAACCCCCTTCAGGAGTAGGGCTCGATACATGTCCTCAGCAACACCCTACATGAGATGTGCAACCTTATCTTCCTCCTTCATTCTAGGATCCATTATTTTACACAGCTCCAAGACGTCTTCAGTGTAGGATGCTGTTGTTTCTACTGGACGCTGTGCCCTACAATTTAATTTATCGTCAGCCTTGCATTTCAGTCGTTGTGTGTCGTCGAAATACTTGCGCAGTTCCGCCTGGAATACTTCCCAGCTTGTGAGCTTCTCCTCGTTGTTCTCATACCATTGCTTGTCAGTGCCCTCCAAGTAGAAAAATACGTTAGCCAAACACAAAGTGTCATCCCATTTGTAAAATTTGGCAATATGCTCATATAGTTCATATACCTTCAGTCACTTATTTGGATCTTGGCCATCATCACCAGAGAACCCGGAAGGATGTCTCATGTGGTGACACACAGTTGCTGTTGTTGTAAAGACTTCTTCTCCTGCCTCCGGCAGATTGCGATCTGCTGAATATGGCTCAGACTTGGGCTTCTCGCCACGTAAACGGTGGCTCCTTTGTGGCCTGATGGGAACGACTGTGTTGTTGACTAATGTGCACTGTCACAAGTTCCAATACCCAGCGTCTCCACCAGAATAACGTCACGTGGAAGAAGGTGTACTTAGATGAATGACGAACACTAACTTCACTTAACCAAGGTTTATTCAGCACTTGCACATACAAGAGCGTGGAGCGAACTGCCTCCAGCCACAACACATACAGTATATATACAGCTACAGAACATCCCAGTACAGTGATTTTTGACATTTGTGGATACTTCTAGAATATACTCGAACCAAATATAGAAATTAAAATTGTACAGTCCAGGTGAGGTTTGAATTCACAACCCACCATTCAACAGTTTAGGATCATAAGATCATAACCACTAAACCACGGTACTACTCAGCTCCCTCTGCGATAATATGAACTGATTTAAAGGAAAGAGGACCAAGCGAAATGTCTGCAAAACTACATCCAAGATTTAACGTCTCTCTATTTTGTGGTATCTGTACACAATTCTACATCTATACTCTGCAAACCATTTTGAAGTACATGGCTGTGGATATGTCCTATTGTACCAGTTGTAAGGGCTTTTCCATTCCGTTCACATATGGAGCATGGGAAGAATATCTGTTTAAATGCCTCTGTGTATGTTGTAATTAGTCTGACCTTGTCCTCATGATCTCAATGGGTTTGATACATAGGGACTTGTGGTATATTCCTAGAGTCGTTATTTAAATCTGATTCTTGAAAGTCTGTAAGTAGGTTTTCACAAGATCTATCTTCAAGTTTAGTTTGACCAGCATCTCTGTTGACAGTCACCCAAGTGTCAGACAAAGCTGTGACCATTTGTGCTGCCATTCTCTGTATACATCAATATCTCCTGTGAGTCCTGCTTGGTATGGATCCCACTCTCACTTGAGCAATATTCTAGGGTGGATGATATGAGTGATTTGTGAACAATCTACTCTGTAAACTGATTGCACTTCCTCATTACTCTGCCAGTAAACCAGAGCCTGCTACCTGCTTTACCCATTATTGAGCCTATGTGATCATTCCACTTTGTATCCCCATAAACAGATACACACAGGTATTTATATGAGTATACCAATTACAATTGTGACCCGTTGCTACTGCAGTCACAGCATACTGCATTTTTTTCGTATTGTGGAGGGAACAATTTTACATTTCTGAACAATTAAAGTAAGTTACCAGTCTGTGCACCACACAGAGCCACAAGAGAACATGCTCTGTTGTTGGAAAACATTATTAAAAGTCTATCTGACCCATCACATAAAGAACTCGGTCAACTTCAAGAGTACAGTGAACCAAAGAAATGTGCAAAATCTAAATTTGTTTCCAGTGCGTTAAAAGTTCCGTTAAGAAATCGATTTCAACATCTTATTACGGATTGTGAACTTAAAAATGTTGAAACAAGCAACTCACACCAAGACTATGAATCGGAATCGGCGGACAGGAAATTTACAAAGCGCAATAAGTCAGTAAAACGTAACTGTCTCGATGTTGCAAACAAAGTGACTCCTAAAAACTTTAGTAGGCCTACAGCTTTGCTTGCTGACAGCCACGGAAGAGGAATTGCAGGAATTCTTCGTTTCCAGCAGGATCTCAATGTGACAAGTGTTGTGAAACCTGGAGCAGGCCTAAAAGAAGTTTTGAAAAACTATAAAAACAATAATCACGTGACACAAAGGGAATGTATCGTAATATTGGGCGGTGCAAACGATGTATATAAGAATGAACTAATAGTAGCCGAGTGCTAAGAGATGCGCTACGTACAACAGAGGATCAAAAAGTTATTGTTGTAGGCATTCCACACAGACATGACCTTACTGAATCTTCTTGTGTGAACAGAGAAATCCAAAAAGCAAACAGGATGTATGAAAAGATCTGCAAGACCACTTCAAATGTTTTTTCCTCAGTATTGACGATCTTGAAGGACAGCACTTCACAACACATGGTATGCATTTAAATAAATGGGGCAAATCGCTGCTCAGTCAAAAGATCAAAATGGTAGTGGATATTGTTTCTCCTAGATGTAAGAAAAGTGATCCTATTCCACTACCACTGGTAAAGGACGCCTGCAAAGTATCTTCCCTACCATGTACTCCAGTTGCAGCAGTAACACAACATCAGGTATCACTCATTACAAAAGAATGTGCTGGAAGAGAGGAAGCTGTAACTACAGTTACAACAGGTAGAACACCTCATTCAGGAACTAGGATAACAGAAACAGCAAAAGTGGCAGCATATTCAGCAACAAGTGTACCAACAGGTGATCCAGCTGTCCATTCTGCAGCAACATTTGAACTACCTACAGTGGGAACCCAGCCACTTAGATCATGCCATGAACAAGAAGACGCGAAGAGACCTCCAAGAGTAGAAGCAGTATCAAGTGTAGCGGGCAAACGGAAAACTGTACCTCCATTACGTCTAAATGATTTTTTAGTAGAAGGCAGCAAGGGGAAGAAGCCCATAAGATAAATAGTACCAGAGATTTAATAGCCTCTCAGCAAAATAGTGCATCTGTAAAGAAAGACAGGTTTGATTTTATAATCTGTTATCTTAACATTGAAGGAGTAAGGGATAAAGAATTTATTGTCAATGACTTTGGATTAGAAAATAAGTTTGATATCTTTTGTTTAAGTGAACACTGGGCTAGTGAGATTGAACTTACATTTATTAAATTTGATGATTATATTCTAGCCAGTAGCTACTGCAGAAAATTGCATTTAAGAGGTGTTGTGGCAATATATGTTAACAAGTCACTTAGCGGTACATTCAATAGATTAGATCTAGATTTTCTGTGTGATGAACAGAACTTTGAAGCTGCTGGTATAGTAATAGACAGTTTTAAGTTAGTTGTAATTTCCCTGTACAGGTCACCTAAGGGTATAACCAATGTATTTTTAGAAAAACTGGATCTGCTGTTACATGTACTTACAGATACTAGATGGATACATTATGATATTGTGATAGGTGGAGATGTGAATGCTGAATTCGATGTCACAACACAAAAACGTACTGTCACTGAACTCCAAAACCTACTAAGACAGTGCAACTTACATTCAGTCAATAACAAACCTACAAGAGAACATGCATGTCTTGACAATATTTTTGTAAATTTTAAAACAACAGAAGAATCATGTTTTGTGACAGTATTTCCATATTCTGATCATGATTCAGTATCTTTAAATTATACAAGTAGGTTCCCTCTTGATAAGAGTTATGTAAATAAGTTTGTCCCAGAAGTTGTGGTCACTAGACCAGTCACAGATGAGAAAATTGACATGTTTCGTACGTCCCTTTCTAACAGAGATTGGTTTGGCCTGTGTTATGATGAGACACATTATACTCTAAGTAATTACCTGCCAGCAAAGGTACTATTTTATAGGTTTCTCAAAGCATTTTTGGGACACTTTAATGACTGCATACCAATAAAGAAATGCAAAGTAACTGACAGAGTCCTAAAAGCAAAAGTTCCAAATAGACAAAATACATGGTACGCAAAACAGCTGTCTACTATGAAAAATCAAGTTATGTTGTTGTACAATATTTATAAAAATCTGAAAACCAACCATGCTAAACTAGTCTATGTTAGATCTAGGAATGAGTACAAAAAAGCAATTGTGGAAGCCAAAAAAGCACACAATCTCTGAAGTATTGAGAAATCCACCAATAAGTGCAAAGCAGCATGGACTCTAATAAATAATGTCGCCAAAGATAAAAGAAGTGACAAAATTAGTATCTCTCCCCAGGAATTTAATGACTGTTTTATTAAATCAGTTGAGGAAGTAGGAAGTGCTATAATTAAACCTGAAATCAGCTCATCACAGTTACTGTCAAAAAATATTGCTAGGTCATCAACAAACACAAGTACCTTCAATTATTCTGAGGTCTCACCTGGTTTTGTGTTAAGAATAGTGAAGCAGTTAAAATCATCAGACAGTGTAGACATATATGACCTGTCTTGTAACATGCTTAAGAAAGTAATAGACAGTATAGTGTACCCCCTAACATATTGTATAAACTAGTGTATACTGGAGGGTTTTTTCCCTGATGAGCTTAAACTGTCTAGGGTAGTTCCAGTACATAAAAAAGGAGATAAAAATTCTGTCTCAAGTTACAGGCCAATATCCATAGTCCCAGTTTTCTCAAAAGTTCTAGAATGCACAATTTACCAACAATTATCTGTTTACTTTGATAACATAGGATTAATAAGTGGATCACAGTATGGCTTTAGGAAAAACCTGTCAACCATTGATGCCATAGACAATGTTGTTAAATACATCCATCAAGTATTTGAAGATAAATGCTTTGCCCAAGTGACTTTTTGTGACCTAAGCAAAGCCTTTGACTGTGTAGAACATACACTACTACTCGAAAAAATGGACTTTTACGGTGTTAAAGGTAACAGCCTTAAGCTATTAAGATCATATTTACAAAACCGCAAGCAAGCCGTCTGTGTTGGGAAAGAAATGTCCAGTATAGAACAAGTTGAGGTAGGTGTTCCGCAGGGATCCGTGCTGGGCCCTTTCCTTTTCCTAATAATGATAAATGACCTGCCATCATTTATCAAATCCAGAACAGTACTCTATGCTGATGATACAACATTTCTGAACAGCAGTAATGATCTTAATAGCCTTAAAACATGTGTTACAGAGACAATTGAGCAAGCTTCACTCTGGTTTAAAGCAAATGGGTTCTTGCTTAATGAAAGCAAAACCCAGCAGATGGTATTTAGTTTAAAAGACAAGTTTCCATCAGATGATCCTAGTTGTGTTAAATTTTTGGGGGTATATTTGGATGATAAACTTTCTTGGAATCCACATATTAAGTATATTAGCGGTAAATTGTCTAGGGTAATCTATTTGTTAAGGCGATTAATGCACTGTGTACCTAAAAATTATGTTAGAGTATCTTACTACTCATTTTTCCAAAGCATCATATCCTATGGCATTATTTTATGGGGAAACTCCACTTGTGTGCATGATATACTATTGCTGCAAAAGAAAGCTATTAGGATAATTACAGGCTCACCATACAAGGCTCATTGTAAACCTTTGTCTACTCAACAAAAAATCATGACAGTAATAAACCTATATATTTATTATGTTTTAATCTACACAAAAAAGAACTTACATAAAGTAAAACGCAGGGCAAATATACATTGTTACAGCACTAGGACAAACAGCTCTATCTATACGCCCTACCACAGACTGTCAAAATCAGTTAACAGTTATGAACTTATGGGCCACAAATTATTTAACAAACTTCCACAAGGTATACAAAATTTACCAGAGCAACAATACAAACACTTTATGACTGGTTAGTTGTAAACCCATTCTACAATGTAAAGGATTTCATGACCTGTGATATTAAACTGTAAAGTTCTTAACAATTCTGTCCTTCTATAGCATGTACTGTACTGTATTGTATTATATGTATGACTTTGTCTATTGCTGTAATGGCTTAAAGGCAATAAAATTATAATAATTATTATTATTATTATTACTATTATTATTATTACTGAACTCTTAGAAGTATCTGACTGAATATCTGTGCAACTTCTTTCAGACAGCACTTTGCTATAGATAACTGCATTATCTGTGAAAATCTGAGGTTGCTATTAAAATACACAACATGGAAATGCTGTTTAGAAATTGAGAAGTAATACATCTACCTGACTGCATCTATTCATGCCTTTCAGTATGTCGTGTGAGAAAAGTGAGGGTTGGGTTTCACATGGTTGATGTTTTCGAAATCCATGCTGGCTGGCATGGAGCTAACCATTCTCTGTGAGGTACCTCATTATGTTTGAGCTCAGAATATGTCCTAAGATTCTGCAACAAAGGATTTGAAGGATATTGGATGGTAGTTTTGAGGACACTTCTGCTACAAATCTTGTATGTAGGTGAAATCTAGTCTTTCTTCCAAGTTTTTGTTCACGGTATTATGATAGAGTACAGTTAACAGAGGACTAACTGAGCTGCAAATTAGGTGTAGAATCTGGTAGGGATTCCACTGGGCTCTGGGCTTTGTTCAGTGAGTAAGTAAAATCTTCACTGACTGCAAATGTTAAGGGGAGACGGTGGCAGTCTTGCACTGATATTTTTGTAAATTCGTATCTTTGTCATTTTTGTTCAATCTCATTGAAATTTTGCACACTTATGTATAGAGATCTAATATGATTTTTTCTTTTAAATAGAATTTTTAAAAACAATCTAATGCAGTGAGACAATTTTGAATTTTTTATTGCATTACTATTTTAAGGTACACTTTTTCATAATTTTGAGGCAAATTTTTTTAATGGTAAAATAATCTACACTAAAAGGTGTACAATTAAGTGCAGTAACTTTTTGGTAAATTAATGCTATTACTTTCTGTGGTATTTTGGATTCGAACATTTTTTACAAGCAAACTTTTCAATATATTATCAACCACAAAACTGTGTATAATATCTCGATTAAAATTTTGTTCCACTTAAATATTACTTCAAAGTAAAAGAATAGGTGTGCCAAATTTCACTGCTATCCTTCCAGTAGTTTCTGATATATGTGTTCCTGAAAGCAGAAAACCTTAAGTTGCAGAAAAATCATTATAAAGTTTGGATTAAATGTAAAAAAAAAGCCTATCATACCTTAGCTAAAACTGCCAATATCCATATTCCATTTCTTCTTCATCATCCTCTACAGCTCTCTTAGCTTTTCTGCTCCTTTGCCTAGCAGTTTTTTGTATGTCCTGGACTGAACTCTCCGCCTTCGCGATTCTTTGCTTATCGATGATCTGCCGTATCTGCTCAGTGACGACTCCAGGAGTAATGCCCAACTTGCTGAGGATGTGAAATCTTGCCACATTCCCATCGTTAAACACTACTGCAGCTTCCAAAGCAGAAATCTTCACCATCAAATTGGAAACAAACATAGTCTTTGGACATCTTTTCCAAATAAGAGCATTGAAACTTTCATTTGGGTTCTGTGTTTTCCCATGCAGACATTTTTCTAGCAGTTCTGGTGAAGCCAGTGCTCTAAAATTTGGTTTAATGGCCACTGAAACCTCATAAGGACGGTTATTTTTATGGGTATAAGCATCCCCACTTTCCTTACATTTAAAAAATTTGCACCATTCATTAGAACTGAGGCCATGTTGAGGTGTAGTGTCTGTCAACAAGAAATGAAACCAAATGGCTCATACTACTTTCCTCATACTGTCCAAGCTTGTGAGGTTATTTTATTTTGCTTATTTTTTCATAGTTCCACACAACTTCTTCCTGTTTTCTCGATTGATCTGTGTTCAGTTTTTCAAGGCCTATCCAATGTGCCAACTTATAACTAAATCTGCGGGAGGTGTGATAAGGAGGTTCCCTTGTGAGAGCATACAAAGAGAATGGAAGAACAAGACTGAAGTGGTTTGGATTAAAAAGGGTGTGAGACAGGAAGGAAGAAATGACTTTCGAATGGGATTAAAATTAGATATGATCCACTGATGACATTGGACATTTATATCCGCAGCGAAAGAGGAGAACAATTAAGGGACATTCTGAGTGGAACAGATATTTTAATGAGAATGGAATATGGATTGAGAGAAAATCCATGAAAGGCAACATTAAAGAGAAGTGCCAAAAATGATAATAGCAATAAACTTAACAATGGAAAGTGGGAATGTGAATTAGGCAAAGGTAAAGAATTCTCCCACTTTGGAAGCAAAATAAGACATTACAGATGAAACAAGCAGGACATACAAAGCCAACTAGCACAAGCAAAGAGGGTATTCTTGGCAATGAGAAGTCAGCTAGTATCAAATATCGGTCTCAGTCTGAGGAAGAAACTCCTGAGAAAGTACTGTATATTTGGAGCACAGCATTGTACAATATTGAATCATGCATTGGTGGAAAACTGGAAAAGAAGAGAATCAAATTGTTTGAGATGTGGTGCTGTAGAAGGATGCTGAAAATTAGGTGGACAGATAAGATAAGAAAGAGTAGATTCTTTGTAGAATTGGCAAAGAAAAGAGCATACAGAAAACACTGACAAGGCGAAAAGACAGGATGACAGTACATGTGTTAAAATTTCAGGGAACAACCTCCATGGTATTAGAGGGAGCTGTAGAGAGTAAAAAACTGTAGGGGAAGACAGACATTAGAATACATCCAACAAGTTATTGAGGACTCAGGGTGCAAGTGCTACCCTGAGAAGAAGAGGTTGGCACAAGAGAGGAATTCGTGGCAGACTGCATTAAAACAGTCAGCAGACTGATGATTAAGAAAATTGAAGTGTTAGTGTTGCACACATTTTTTTTCCAGCAATTACTTCAACTGCTGACGTGTAATGGTCAGTACTCCTCTTATGTATTCCCTCTGCTCGGAGTAGCACACAGAGCCTGCTGACCTTGTGGTGGTTGTGGTGATTCTTGAGGTTGTAAATTAAGCCTATTGGCTGCAATACACCTACATCAGTACTGTAGCTTCTATGGACTCACAAAAGAATGAATCTTGTGATGACTTCTGCATGGAACTGCTCAAAGGAAACTATATTTCATCAAAGGGCTCACTGCACACGTGTACATTGTAAAACACAATAAAATTCATTGGAGCACAGAATGCAGTGCTTAGTATCACAACAAAACAGTTGAATATATTGAATGTAAAATAGCAGCTTCTACATCAGGAGTAGCTTTCATTACAATTTCTGTAATTTCAATCAAACTTCTTTCCGTTACCGAATTTGAATTCTACATGCTACACATATAAGGCCTACAAAATTCAGTTTTTGTATTAAGTTAATACTTAACAGTACATATCACATGATTGTCATCAGTGCTTATTGCTGATGAGTGTCCACTATGTCCTAAGACTCTCATTCTTTTCTGTGACAAAGATGTCTCCCATCAACAATAATTTTTGATAATACCACAAGGTGGATTTGTATACCTGCGAGATTTAAAGTTCATAAAAATATGTTGGTGGGAAAGTATATTGTCATCAACTAGTCACTGAAGATATATGAAATTTCAAGAATCTTTAGAAACAAAAAATGAATTGTGGTAGTTCTTATTTCCTTGCTTGTTAAGTACACATCATTGTACATGAATATGGGTCAACTGAACCTATTGATACCATATGTCAGCATTATCCCGGGATATACTGATGATATGGTGTGTAGCATCATACATGAACAAAGGAAAAGAACCGCTCACTGACAGTTTTTTTTTTTCTTCTTCTTATTCAAGGTATGGATTATGTTGAAAGTTGAAAATTGTGTTGTGACTCTTCAAAGCCAACTATTGTGAATACAAAAACCTTGTGGTGGCATAGTGATCTGTAGTGTAGCTTGATGCACAAGTTAGTCTGAAAAGTGGCAGTTTGGTTGTGAGTTGGTAAAGTGGTGTCGAAGGCTTCAGTTAATAACACCACAGTAGGTGTACTGCTAGGTGCAACATAATCACAAATGTGTGTCATAAATTTGAAACATTTCGATCGTGAGGTAGCTGTGAGCCTAATAATCACACAGAGAATAGTCAAATGTGCCTGACTTTTGGGAAATAACATGTTTAATTTAAGTAAAGTAGAAAATATGCAGTTCTTTACTTACATCATTCAGCTCACTGCGACTCTTCTATAGCTGATTTTACTTTCCTGTGTTCTACATTAAACTGGTTCAGCAAACCATACATTTTTGAATAAAATTCTTTAGAAGTGGTATTGTGTCCCACAAGGCACAGTGTATTTTAAAATTCTTAACAAAGCTTGATGGCAGAAAAATAATATTAGAGCTGTCACACAAAAACATGGCATGCTCCATAAAGGGAAGTGGCCTAGCACGTGATGAAGCCTGAAAGTAAGCTCATAACACATATTATTCTATTTGAGATAAGCTTTACTGTTGAAATAAAAAATGCATATTGTAAATGAAGTAATGGAAAATACAGGATAAATGTATTGTATTGTAAATGAGGTGTTTATACTATTTCGGCTGATCTATGTACACTTATTCTTTCACCATTATGTGTACATGTTCCTTCCCTATTCTTCCTTAAAATAATACAACAAGAAATTTATTTCTATTTGGTGTTCACAAAATTTAGGGAGCAGGAATGCCTTCTAAAAAGAATAGTTCTTGCTTTAACTTATTGTTTGCTTTAACAAAACAAGCCTGAACTGTGTACCATTTCAGGGACCCATTATGCATTTCATTTAAACATACATTAAGAGGCTGTACACACAATTTGTATTTACATTGATTAGTTTAGAACTGACAAGGACTGAAGCGGCTACAGAAAGCTGTGGGAAAAGGAATGATTTTATCAAAGAAAGAAATTTACTTACCCACATTAGTGAAGGAATTGCGATCAGATGCTTTCTGGAATTTTTGAAGGCTTGATGAGAGATGCTTATGAAATTTATAAATAAAAAGAGCATCCTATGTAATGAACAACATGGATTCAGAAATAAGAGGTCAATGACAACTGCTGTCTATGAGTGCATCAATTCCATCCTAAACCCGATGGACAAAAAACAGGAAACACTAGGAGTAATTAGTTACTTGTCAAAAGCTTTTGACATGGTGGACCATAAAATTCTGCTATCAAAGCTTGAAAGATATGGAATTCGAGGTCTGACCAACAAGTGGATCAGGTCCTTCCTGACTAATCGTAAGCAGGCAGTGTGCATCAAGCACACAAATATTCAACTAAAAACTGTATCTAATCACTTATCTGACTATAAACAAAGTAAATGTGGTGTACCCAAAGGATCAGTAATGGGACCCTTTCTGTTTCTTCTGTACATAAATGATCTAAGCTTAAATGTTGATGCACACAAAACAATCATATTTACAGATGACACCACGATTCTACTAAAAGGAGACGACAATGAACAGTTACAGCTGACAGTAAACGTGGTCACGAAACAACTTAGCAGCTGGGCACAGGGTAATCAGCTTGTAATAAACAGTAAAAAAACCCATTGCTCTAAAATTCCGCAATGTTCCTAACAAGGATATGTTTATCCCATCAGTCTCTATCAATGACAAACCAGTTGGTAACAATACTGAAATCAAATTCTTAGGACTTTGGCTGCAGAGTAACATCAGATGGAATAAGCATATTGAATATCTCAATGCAGAACTGAGCAAAACATGTTACCTTCTTTGTTCATTAAAATCATGCTGTAGTGAGAAAACAGTATTGAATGCATATCATGCATACTTTCATTCTCCTCTTAGATATGGGGTCACCTTCTGGGGAAACTCTAAAACAGCTAATAGCACTTTTAAACTACAAAAAAGGGCCATTAGAATCTTGTTTGGGTGCAAGCCTAGAGACTCTTGTAAACCCCTGTTTAAGAAATCTGGTATTCCTCCATTACCATGTGTATACATTATGGAAACCCTTTTGTTCTTTAAATTAAATGTTATAGGTAAGGACTGGAGACTGCAAAAAAACTGTGATATACATGATCACTTTACCAGACAAAACAGAAACTTACATATGACTCAAATCAGCACAGCATTGTGCCAAAAAGGTACTTTTCACGTGGGAGTTAAGCTTTATAACAAACTTCCTGAAAACATAAAAGCTATCACAGAGGTCAATACATTTGGAAAATCTCTAAAGACATATTTACAGCATCACTGCTTTTACTCCATTGAAGAATATTTGAATTTATGAAAAGTGTTATATAAATACGTACGTGTAAAGTGTATTATTGTAACCTTAAATATGTATTCCTTGAAATGACTTTCGGCCTGTATATTTATAACTTTACTTGTCCAATGTCTTATGCATAAGCTGCTATGTAGACAATAGGACCAATAAAAAATACAATACAATACAATACAGTGTTTTTCCAAGCTGCTAAAGCACATTAAGTTACATTCAATGAAAAAGGATACTGGTACAGTGATAAGAGAAGCAGTAAGCTGTGAGGAGCAGCTCTCCAATGTATCAAGTTTTCTAGCTATTAACAGAACTTAGCAAGATCTCTAATTCAGGTATTGTGTAAAATTATTCCTGAAATCTGCAGCATTAGTTACAGGTGTACAGGAAATGCATCATGGTAAAGCAAATCAGAAACTACAATTATCAATGGCACGTGGATTCAAAGGTCAATGGAAACCATCCCATTAAAGACAGATAACATATATCCACAGGACATGTGGCCTGCAGCTCCAAAGTGTCATAATGATTCTCCATTGGCAAAAGATTCCAGAATAGTCACCCAATTTAGATCTCTGTGAGGGGACTACGAATGGAGAAGTGACCATGAGGAAAAGATTTGACAACCTACAAAAGGATAATATTTCTACAAGTTGGGGCAGGGAATCTCAGAAGTTTTAATGTGGTAGGGAAGCTTGAAAATATGAAAAGATAAAAGCCAAGGCTCAAAATAACTATCGTAGGTTCAGTTAAGTGAAATGGAAAGAAGAAAACAGTTTCTTGTCAGATGAGCATAGGGTAATATCAACAGCAGCAGAAAATGGAACAATGAGAGTAGGATTCATTATGAATAGGAAAGTAGGACAGAGAATGAGTTACTATGGAGGTTCAGTGATAGGGTTATTCTCATCAGAATCGACAGCTGACCAACAACAACAACAATATTTTAGGTATACATGCTGATGTTGCAAGCAGAAGATGATGAGATAGAGAAAGTATATGAGGATGTTGAATGGATAATTCAGTATGTAAAGGGAGATGAAAATCAATAGTCGTGGGAGACTGGAATGCAGTTGTAGGTGAAGGAGCAGAAGAAAGGTTATGGAAGAAAATGGGCTTGGTAATAGGAATGAGAGAGGAGAAAGACTAATTGAGTTCTGACATAAATTTCAGATGGTAACAGTGAACATTCTGCTCAAGAATCACAATAGAAGGAGATACACTTAGTAAAGGCCGGGTGATACAGGAATCTTTCAGTTATATTACATCATGGTCAATCAAAGATTCCAGAATCATATATTGGACTGTAACGTACCTGGGGGCAGATATACACTCAGATCACAATTTGGTGATGATGAAGAGTAGGCTGAAGTTTAAGAGACTAGTCAGGAAGAATCAGTGCACAAAGAAGTAGGATACGAAAGTACTAAGGAATGAAGAGATACGCTTGAAGTTCTCTGAGGCAATACATACTGTGATAATGAATAGCTCAGTTGAAGAGAAATGGACATCTCTAAAATGGGCAGTCACAGAAGTTAGAGAGAAAAACATAGGTGCAAGGAAGATAACTGCAAAGAAAACATGGGTAACAGAAGAAATAGTTCATGGGAATTCCACTGTTAAATGTAGAGGACAAAGTGAATAGGTGGAAAGAGTACATTGAGAGTCTCTATGGGGGGAGGACTTACCTGGTGATGTGATAGAAGAAGAAACAAAAATAAATAGGGAAGAGAGTGGAGATGCAGTTTTAGAATCAGACTTTAGAAGTGCTTTGAATTACTTACAATCAGATGAGACAGAAGGGATTGATAACATTCCATCAGAATTTCTAAATAATTAGGAGGAGTGACAACAAAATGATTACTGACACTGGTGTATAGAATGTATGAATATGGCAGTATACCATCAGACTTTCAGAAAAATGGATCCATACAATTCCCAAGAATGCAAGAGTTGACAAATGTGAGAAGTATCACTCAAACAGATGAAAAGCTTATGCATCCGAGAATAATGTACAGAATACTGGAAAAGAATATTGAGGAACTGTTAGATGATGATCAGTTTGGCTTTAGCAAAGGTAAAGGCACCAGAGACGCAAGTCTGATGTTGCAGTTGATAATGGAAGCAAAACTGAAGAAAAATCAAGACACATTCATAGGATCTGTTGACCTGGAAAATGTGTTCGGCAAAGTAAAATGGTACTAGACATTTGAAATCCTGAGGAAAATGGGGGTAAGCTCTAGGGAAAGATGGGTAACATACTATATTTACAAGAACCAGAAGGGAACAACAGCACTGGAAGACCAAAAACAAAGTGCTCAGATTGAAAAGGGTGTAAGACAGGGTTGCAGTCTTTTGCCCTGTTCAATCTATATACTGAAGAAGTGTTTACGTAAATAAAAGAAAGTTTTAAGAATGGGATAAAAATTCAAAGTGAAAGGATATAAATGTTAAGATCCACTGTGACACTGCTATTCTCAGTGAAAGTGAAGAAGAATTACAGGATCTGTTGAATGGAATGAATTGTCTAATGAGTACAGAATATGGATTGAGAGTAAGCCGATAAAGACAAAAGTAATGAGAAGCAGCAGAAATGAGAACACCAAGAAACTTAACATAGGAATAGGTTATCACAAAGTAAGGTATTCTGCTACCTAGGCAGCAAAATAACCCATGATGAATGGAGCAATGAGGACCAGCACTGGCAAAAAGGACATTCCTGGCTAAGAGAAGTCTGCTAGTATCAAACACAAGTCTTGGTATGAGGAAGAAATTTCTGACAAGGTACATTTGGAGTACAGCACTGTACGACACTGAGACGCAGAATGTGGGAAAACCAGAATGCAAGAGAATAGAGGCATCTGAGACTTGGTGCTACCAAAGAATGTTGAAAATTAGATGGACTGCTAAGGCAAGAAATGAGGAAGTTTTCTACAGAATCAATGAAGGAAGGAATATATCAAAAACACTGACAAGAAAAAGGGACAGTATGACAGTACAGGTGTTATCAGTGAAAACTTTCAGGGCAGTAGCGGGTGCTGTAGAGGGTAAAAATTGTAGAGGAAGACAGAGATTGGGATACATCCAGCAAGTAATTGAGGATGTAGATTGTAAGTGCCTCTCTGATATGAAAATGTTGGCACAGGAAACGAATTCATTGCTGGCTGCATCAGTCCAGTCAGAAGACTGATGATTCGGGAGGGGGGGGATTGAAGTATTTATTTACGTATGTCGCATGAATGATGTTTCCTATAATTTTAAGATCTGGGAACTCATTTTAGATCAGAAGAAGAAAGATTAGAAATGGTGATGAGTAAACATTTTGAACAATAAAAAGACAGATTATCAGCTGTGTAAGTTAAAATATTAAAGGTTGATTTGATGATTAAATAAAATATAAAAACAGATGTGTGGGTGGATGTTTGGAGGAAGGACTGGGGAAGGGTGAAGTGGGAGGGAGTGCTCTGAATTGACATTGAGACTTAAGAAGTGGGTGGTGAGGACTGGAAGGGAATATTGCCCTGACAATGGGATGGTGGTAGGTATCTATTAGATCTGGTAAGATGGGCATACATATATTTCAGGGTGGATTTCATGGTTGGGTAAAGGAAGGCAGTTAAAGTTTCATTGGGAGAAGATGTGGAGGTGTGGAGTTGGGGGGATGTAGAGATAGAGGTACAGCAGAGTAGCAGTCAGTGAAGGGGGGGGGGAGGGAGTGCTAGGGGGTTGGTAGTGTTGAGTTTATGGTATGGGGGTCTTCAAGCTGAAGGAGTAGTCTGGTAAATTTTTAAGTTAGCAGAGGATGCAGGAAGGGGGGGGGGGGGGGGTAAGTGGAGGCCAAACACTGGGTGGAGCACATGGCATTCAAGGATCTGTTGGGCATGATAAAAGTAAAAGGAGAGAGGAGCAGGAGTCCATGCCAGATTTGCATAACAGCGCAGAGAGTAGTGTTACATGCCTTTTTTATACACATCACGAGAGGTAATGTAGCTGTGCTCCTTTCAAAAATATATCTTGGCTTTCTCAAAGGCATCAATAAATGTATCAGTTATCAAGGTACAATCGTGATTATGCCAGCTATTCTAACAGACAAATTAAAGCAGGAGCTCTTTACATGTTCATCTGGTTTATTCACTGCAAACTTGGAAACTGTTGCTGCCTTTTCTTTCTTGGAAAGTGAGAACCTACTAATGGTATGTAGTACGAAAAGTACTTAAGAAGCTCCCCCAATGCCAAATAAGTGTGTTGGTTGGATGAAGTACATTATAATTTTTGCGAAAAATTACAGTTCACTGTTAATGCATTCTACCTTCGCTCTTGAAAGTAACTGAAACAACGAGAAAAAAACACAGGCACGGATATGCCTGTACCAGTACCATAATAAATTTCGTCAGCATAAGTGCTTTCTTTGAAGACGTTCTTGTTTGGAAAAGTTGTCGCTTAAAATTACTAGCTTGTAAATTTTCTTTTAGACCCTATAGGCGACTGACAGTGAGACTAAGTCATCTGTTAATTCTTTCTCTTATTGATCAGTCTTTTTTCGTATTTTTTCTAACAACGAGTGGGAGTTTGTTTTTGCAGTATAAATCATTCTCATTTTCCGCGTTTCATGGTAAATTAGTAAATTATTGACAATGATAAGTCGCAGAAGCTATCTGAAACGTGAAGCTAAACAATAACATTTTTATTCATGACTGGTTGAGAAACAGCATTGTCGTATTTGGAAATTAATCTCTTTACCCGCAGCTGAGGACGTTCCTCACTACACCAAAATGATACCGGACAGTTAACATTCGTGTATTGTGTAATATGTCTCCTGATACATTTAACCGCCGATTACCCATCACCAGTATCTGAACTTTTGTTGGACGCTTGTCACGACAGCACTGCACAATATATGATGTGTTGGGCGAAATGGTGTGGGCGATCGACCGGTGTGTTGGCCCTTCAAGAGCAAAACAGATGCTTGGCAGAAATAAAATCTAACATGCCAGTTTTCCAGTTCATATTAGGGTCACGATCTGTGTCAAGGTAGTGTCAACAACTACTTTTCTTCCGAGCATATATGTTGACACGTTTCTTGTAGTGGTTGTTTTCGCAGCAGCTGTATATAAATTGCAGTTGTTTCAAAGAAAATGCCTTTTTTGCATGCTGTACATCGAAATTTGTATTTTTCGCCTTTTTTGCAAGGCATCTTCAGTGGGTGTCCTGAAATATTACATGATTTGTCCATTTTTTACGTCTGGGTGCATAAATAAAAATAAAAATTTCGATGTGCAGCATGCAAAAATGCAATTTCTTTGAAACAATAACAATTACAATTTATAAATGTTGGCACTGGGTCAGTCCACTAGCCAATGGGAAGACTGTTTTCGACAGCCAATGAGAGACGAGGAACGAGCGAAATGTTCGAAGCGCTGGAATTGAAATTGTTCGACGTTTTACGGAGGTTAATCTTCCTTTGAATTTTCAGCACAGCAGATTCGACATCTCTCTTAATTACTTGTTTTGAATAGAGGTTGCTGTGAAATATAGGTTTGTAATGTAACTCAAGGTTCTAATAACTGAATTGCTTTTCTGGTTAGTCATAGTTATAGTTTAGACGCGGCTATTTAAAGTTTCGTTGTTACAGCTATTGCAGAATATAAAGTTTATCTGTACTTAGTAGATTATATGTGTTAGGAAGAAAATACGTCGCATCGACGTTGTAAAACAAAGCTGTAGCTAACTTTTAGCATTTAGTTTTAGGAAAATATCAGTAGATTTGTGCAGTTGCCGGTACTATTTATACTATAGTTTAGTATAACGCCAGTATCCACAAAACTACTAGTTGAATACCATCAGATTACTTTATTTTATCACGACTGTGTAGTAGCTGTGAACTAACCTAACCTTCGTTTCTGTGACAAGAGAATTTACATCTGTCTTAAAATCTTCACCAATAAATAATATTCATATTCTCTCGTAAAATAAATTTCATTGTGATGCGAATAGTACTTAAACTTAAAAGCTTCTCTTAAATTATGTAACTAATTTTCCCCAAAATAATTCTAATTTTCAAACAGTTTTGCACAAATCTCATGTGCATTATCTTCCTTTAACATAGCGTTCTAACCAATTACCATGAGTGTTACAATAAACAAGTGTGCAAATTGTTGCAGGAGGATGGAGGCTCCAATTTTCATATAGCCATTGTGATTCAGGTTTTCCTTGGTTTCTCTAATTTACTTCAGGATTTCAGGTGGGTACTACTGCAAGGCCACAGCCAACTACCTGTTGCATCCTTGCCATACTGTACTGTAAGTATGCAAATGTCTGTATATGTGTACTACTTTATTTTTGTTTTTCTTAAATTGTAATACCGTGTTATGTCCAATATCCTTGTAAAATTGATACACAGGTGACTACTACTACTACTACAACTACTATTACTACTATTACTATTTCTTCTTCTTTTCTTCTTCTTCTTCCTTTACTACTACTACTACTACTACTACTACTACTACTACTACAGAATCATCAGAAATGGCAGCAAGTGTGAGGAATGTAAGAATTTTCTTTTTTTCTTTCTTTTTTTTCCTCCGCTTGGGATGTTGTAATGCAATATACATGACAACCATTAACTGTCACTTCTAGAAAAACAGTGACTGTCTCTTCTGCTGCAAAGTGTTCGAAAAACAAGCAGCTTGTCTTGAAACTAGGTGCCAATTTGATAGTAGTGCAAGAAGAGTTGGCAATTTTGAGAGCTGCAGTCTGCAGTTGTAATATTATGGTTAGACTAGAACACTGGATCACCGTCAAGCCTTCTAAATCTGTACAAAGATCAAGGTGATGCTCCAAATCTATTTGTTTCATTCTACTTGTCTCTGATAGCTTCATTGCTTTGGAGACTGATTTAGGTACATGTTCCATGGAGCATTTGTATAATTAATCATTATAATGTGGAACAAGACATTCTACATTCTCGTTACAAGTTCACATTAAGTAAAGAATCTTTTTCTGTTTATTTTAAAATGTAACATTTCTCTCTGTCTGATATTTTACATCATAGGTAAAACGACCAAACATTTTGGTGGCATCATTATGCACAGTTTTTTGTGCTAAGAACAACTTTAATGCGGAGTAATGAATGTAATTATGTAATTTTGTCTTCTGATATTGTAATTACGTATATCACACTGTAAATATGTATATTATTATGCCTATCCAACGGCAGTGGACTAGTTACAACAAACTTCTTGAGGGAATAAATAGACTTTCAGGCAGTAGTCAAAATACCTAATCCCTTAAACAGATGTCTGTAAGTTGATCATGGGTGAACACATATTATTCTTGCAGGCACATTTTTGAGCAATGAACACTTCCTTTCTCAAATATGAGTTACCCTAGAACATTATCCCATATGATCTTACTGAATGAAAATACACAAAATATATCAATGTGCTGATTCATCTGGCTCCAAGATTTGCAATGATTTGAAGTGCAAATGCAGGTGAACTAAGTTCTTTTAAGAGTTCCAAAATGTGTTTTTTCCAGCTTAAATTGATTATTGATACATGGACCCCTAAAACTTTGAAGTTTCCAGCCTAGCTATTGTTTCCTCCCCATGTGAGGGCAAAAGCAGTCAGAGAACCCAAGAAGTTTCAAGCAGTCTGTGTGGGAAGAAAACTTTTATGAAGACCATAAAGATCTTATTGCTGGCTAATAGCCACAAAAGGGGGAATATCAGAATTAGCTCAAAACTCTTTGGGAAGTGATTACCAGGTTACAATAGCATTTTTTAAGTAAAATCAAGGCCCAGTGGCGTCATCTGCAATTTAAGCTCTTTGGAGAAGGTTCTTGAAAAAGATCATACAATGGGGGAGGGGGGGGGGCTCATTGATTCCTCATAGCCATATGTAAGACAATTAGAGGATAAATGATGTAAATCCAGTTCCATTCATTTCTTCATCATGTTTCGTAGAGCCCATCAAGAATGATAGCCTTCAGGGATGTGAAATGAGCTAAGATAAAAATTAATTAAGAAAAGACAAGGAAATTGTGGAAACCTTATCCTTATACTGCTTTAACTCTAAATTATCACTACACTCTGTAAAACTTTCCTTGTTTATCATTTAAATTTAATGGCATGTCCTAAATCAGAAGGAAATCTGCTTCTCTGAACAAAAGGATGGTGCCATCTCAATTGTTGTTGCTTATTGATATTGATAGCTTAATATTTACTTTATTAGAATGGTATATTTCAAAGGGAAAATGTACCTAAAGTTATGCAGTTTTTAGTCACACTTTGATACTTGCTTTATAGGCAACAACTTATCATTTCCTAGTGTTACGGCGCTCAGATAATTTGTAGAAAGTTTGGTAATTGGGTATGCTTTTTAATTTTCTTTTGAATTGGTAGATACTCACAGTTTCTTTCTTTATGTTGTGTGGAAACTTGAATATCTTGCTACCAGAGCAGATGACTCCATTCACAACCCTAAACAACAGGGTGAAGTCTACATGAAAATCATTGTTTCTTAATTTTATTTTGAATGTGAAAGTCACAGTTCAGCTGATGATGGTGGTGGTGGTGGTGGTGGTGGTGGTGGTGGTGGTGGTGGTGGTGGTGATCTTTAAAAGCTTCACTCGTAGATGTCTCAGGGATGAGCTGTAAACTGTCTGGTCTAAGCCCTGATATGGTGGTGACCAATCAGTCAAAACACTGTGATCCTGCTGTCAAATGGTTAAGGGTGGACATGTAATGAGAGTTTGAGATAACTAAAGATAAAAGATCAGGAAAATCACAGTAATAATGTATGCTGCAATTCAGATTTATATTTTATGTAATGGTGGTCCTTAATGAAATAAAAATGTGGCCCCATCAAGTAAGGATGTGGTGTTTTCAACCTAACTGCACACGAGTGATGGTAATCTCCACCTAATATGCTCAAATTGCTAAGTGCATTTATACATCAGATCTTCTAACCCCACAATCAGAAGCAGACTTTAGCTGATGGGGCAGGTGAATGCTTTTTATTATATATGGATTTTAGAATCCATATATAATGAAATGCAATCACATGCTCCATCAGCTAAAGATACAGTCTCAAGTCTCTGTTCTCAATCTATCACCTGGCTCCATTCCACATCACGAAAAATACAAGTTTCTGATGGTTATAATTAAACATTCTCTCTCATGTCAGAAAAACCAAACCAGTCCTCTCTATCTGATAGCTGTAACATAACCATTCCTTGCATTTTCCAACAGCTCCCAAGAGTAAATCACCCACCACCCTGCCACCGCAGCCACCAAACACCTCATCAGGTGAGTTAGTGAAACTGTTAGGTTGGAGGAATCAAATGAAGTGTTGTTGGAGGAAGATGAAAAGGATGAGGTAAATAATTATATTTTATGTTTACATGGTAAAGCTATGGAGAGTAATGTGATAGAAGAAAGGATGAGTACATTACATTCTGTCAAGAGGATCAAATCGGGCTTCGAATGACAAAGTTGAATTACATGGGAGTACAAAAGATATAGACAATTACACAAAAGAGGAATGGTGATTATGTAGTCAAAATTACAGACATCATACAGGTATATGGAATTTTCAAAAGGCCAAGATAGGTAGGGAAACTGATCAGAGAATCAGAAGTGAAGGAATTCCTTGATGAATTAATGGAACCAGATAACAAGGCTCAAGACTGTTTGACAGACAAGATGTATGCACTGGAAGGACAGAGACATAGAAAATGATGTATGAAAGGAAAAATGTTTGGGGAAGATCATAGAAATCAATAATTGTGATGAGAAAACACATGCACTTATCGGTTATGAGAGCAAGGTGTCAGCAATTTTAGAAAATTTGTTAAATAGGCAAAAAACCAAGAAATTGGTAATTGTTACTGTCACTGGTGTAAAAATTAGATTTGCAACAAGTGGGTTGAGAAAGTCAGTAATAGAAGAAATGTTAGTAGAACTGCAAAGTCATTGATTTCAGTTCAGAATGAGTTGCTTAATAGTGAAAGAGTTAATAAAAGATGTTGTTTTGGGCACTGATTTTATGATGAAGTCTAGGACAGTGCTAAGTTATAAGAAAAAATGGTTAAAATTTGAGAAGAAGCTAGAAAAGTAAAAATAAAATTTAACGGGATGCTTGGTGGCAAACAACAAACACATTTGTATGTTACAATTACCCCAGTCTCTGTCACAGAGGAGCTGTTTTACTCACCATAACTGTACATAATGGATATACAACTATGTATAAAATTATTAAATATTACATGTTTAATATAAAAATATTCATGGGATATTTGTATCTTGTGTCATGGTGATATTAATAGAGCTCAAAGGAATATAAAGAATAATGAGGAACTTACAATTTCACACCAGGAGGTATAACAAATAGTTGGCGTAATTCGAGGTATGCGGAGATTGGGAAAGGACAAGAGGTCAATCAGTTCAAGTAGTAATAATGACAAGCTAATGTAATTAAATTGTTTTTGTATGTGTATAACTGTAATTGTCATTTTGTTAGGATTAAAATTTATCAAGGGGTATAAATGTTAACTTAAAATAAATGAACATCCAGTTCTGCCAAAGCATTAGGCAGTTTGCATTGGCTCCTACAATGTTTGTCAGTTCTGCTGGGAATGGTGTGCACAGCATAAACTCTGGGAATTCATTCGGATTTAGTATTCTGGGAACTGTTTAATGAACCAATTTTGACAGATTCTACATTATCTTTGCTGATGGTGGGTGCAGAGTGACACATTCATGGTTGCAGTACTTAAGTGTTGGGTACCAGACTCAGAACCATGAGAAGTGCAAATGGAAAGAGCAGGGAGAGCAACGCCAGGTGCTGTGACTGGCTATTATGAAAATGAAGTGCTATGATGAAACATGTGAAATGGGTTGGTATAAATTATTCGAATAAGTGACAGTTGACATTCATCAATAATTCGCGCAAATGAACACCATAGCATAAGAAACCTTCATGATAGTATTTAAAATTACTACTTCTTCGTGAAAAGTATGCAAATTCACTTAATTTTAAATCTATGGAATAGTGTATTTATAAGTACTGTATCATTCTACAGTTAGTAGTACTGCTTCATTCACCTCTGACACTACTGGTCAGACACAGATAGAAATTATGCTAACATCAGTGGTATGCTAGGTGGCACTGAATGTGTCATTTCATAAATCAAATGTAGCATTGAGTGGAGATACTGTAACGTGACGAGCCTAGAGCGAGAACATTACACTGCCATTAAAAGTTATTTCTTAAAACTGGGGAATTAAGTAAATGTTTCACTGCTGCCTTAAGGCCCTTAAGCATAAACAATAAAAGACACTCCTTAACAAGTGTTGTATGAAAGACCAGAGCGGCAAAGGAGCAAACCATTAGTTCAAACTGCTGAAGGACGTCAAGGACAGTTCCCTTTTGGGAAATGCATTCAACACAGCATTACTATAGGAAACAGTTGATGCTGCTGTGCATATGGGTGTAGCCTGGCAAATGGTAATGGGTTCCACTGAGCTCAGCATGGTGAGGGCCTATTGACAAAGAATATATTAGCAGGAGTGAGCAGGTAGCCTTAAGTGTTAGTCACTTACGTGTAAAAGACAAGAGGACAGCTACATATGCCCAAAGTAATGTTGTTTGGAAATGCCTAAGCCCTGAATAGAACAAAAACCCTATTAACTTAGAATTAGACAAGAAATATTGATGCAGTAAGCCAAACAGTTATATGTCCGTTGAAGGAATGCAATCCTATGTACACCAGCACCATCTTCAACTACAAGTGTAACTAGGCATTTACACATTAAAAATAACGAACACAGAAGCATTACAAGGTAGACATAATATCGGACAATGGCATTCCACAGTAGTCATCATGAGTGGCAACACAAATTATGTTATTATCATTTAATATGCTATGATTATAAGTGTTAACATTAATTGTGTCATACCAGAAATTACTCCACACATACACATAAAAGATGCTGTACATTATTAATAGTATAACAGATTAATTTAAATATTGATTTTGTGAATGGTATTTGAATGGAAGTGCAATAAACACACATTCTTGTCTATGAAAAGCTTAGATATGTAATTAAAGGAATAGTAATTAGTATCTGTATACATGGTACCAAGTAAGGTTTAATGTAAAACATGTAAGTTAATTGTATAATTATTATTGCAGTTAAGGGTCCAATACCATTTACATTTACACCTACATTTCATTTCCAGGGCATTTTCATTCTATTTCATCCACACACAATCTTTCAAAGTTTGTAAAAGTGCATTATCTGGTAGTGAGCTACTCCATTTATGCTTAAATATTTCTAACTAAACTAGAGTACTCCTTTGGAATTAAAGGGATTCTCCATCAAATTAGGACCTGTTCTCCACCCCTCTCGGGTCTGACCCCTGATATTCACATCAGACATTCCATGGACATATTTTCAATTTCACAATCTTTTAATAAGAACTCATCATAAACTTCTGTTGTGCTAATTTTTCTCTCCTTCTAATAAGCGCTTTCACCACCTTAATCTATTTATTGTTCCACAATTACAGTGATAGTGATTTTGAAATTTTCCAGTAGGTTTTCCTATCATAAAACTGTATTCTACTTCCTCCTTTATGTACTACTCAGTACTAATTTCATAATCCCGCTCAATAGTTTCCTCATAATTTCTTGCTGGTATGTGGGTCTGACTTAGAACCTCTCATTGACGTTTTATCATCATATAAAACAATTAGCCCACTATCCACTACAGAAATGAATACTTTAATTCTCTCTTCTGACACATCTAATCCAGCAGTATTACAATCCTCATCCACTACTGTATTCTCTGAAATCTCCTCCTCACTTTTCACAATGAATGAATTACATCTGTTGTCGACATAAATTCAACCTTCTCTACATACATCAATACTCATGTGAAATTCTATTACTGTCACCTTGAACATTCACCAGTACATTCACTGAATTACACCTGACATCACAATTATTACTGCTGCTGTGTTTTATATGGATTGAAACAAGATTCCATTCAATCTCTGCCAAGGTTGTATCTGCTTCTGGTCATATAACTGGTAGTGATTTTGTTTTACAAAGTCTTTTACCATTAGCCTCTTCCTCCCTTGAATCAAAAAATATTTTACTCCCATTTTATTGTCATTTGATATATGTTTCCCATGTATTTTTCTTCCCTTGTTGTTACTCTGCTTCTGATTTTTCCCTACTTTATTGCCCTCCTTTACCATCTCCATTTCCATGATTTCAACCTTGCTTTCTAACTCACTATATATTTTCGGATTCGCTACCCATCTTTCTCTTTTGCATTCTGGCTTAGATCTATATCTCTGGACCTGAGATTCAGAGAAATTTAGTTTTCTGCTCTCCTGTTGTGGTTCTGCTGTCCTTGCATTGTTGGTCATTCAAAACTTTGTTCCTTTTCATGTCTAAAATTTTCTTCATCATTATTCCCCCTTTCTTAATTATTTCCATAAATAATGCTGTTTCTGTGAAATACATAGGACCAATTCATTTTGTCCTAATTAAAATTTACATTGTGGTTCCCATTCCCGTGCCTGCAGTTGAAACTCTGCAGTTTCCAGTTTCACTACAAATTCCAAGAATTTGCCTACTTTGTTTGTTCGGCTGTGTATTAGATCCCATTGCATCTATTCTGGAAATTGTCACTTGACTATTGTAATTTCAGTTAGAACACCCAGCAGTCAGGTTTTGTGCATCAGTTTCGCCACTTCACATACACAAAACTTTCTAATTTTTGTATTGCTGTGTCTGTAAACTGGCTCATCCAAGAACTTGTTCGGAAGTTTCGTCCATTGTGATTCATTCCAGACTTTATTTACAAAACATATTTCAGGTGCCTCACAACTGATAAACAAGTCATTCATCAATTCTCCCACTGTTGCACATTTCCTTCTGTCATTCCACTAGTTTTATTTATCGCACATGAGACATTCCTGGTGTACAACTGTCTTTAAATGCTGCAAGAAAATCTATCAGATGGTACTTTCCATTGTTTGGAAAGCATATTGAAGATCCTGGTCCACCACATGGTACATTTATTATAGTGGCGACCTGATCAGTCGCTAACAGATCTACATTCAAGCTCATCTCCAAACCCAACTGAGTTTTTCCAAAGACCATTTTGCAATGTACAGTTCTCTTAGACATACTGTAAAGAACATCTCGTGTTTCCCCCAAAAGTGCATTCTGCTTCAGCAAACAATTATTAACACCACCCCTAAATTAGTAATGCATCTTTTCCACTTTTAGCCTCATTGACTTTTTAACATCATTTATTTTCTCATGTGGCATGCTGGTTCTGATTTGAGCTAACTTCCTCTCAATTATACCATTTATATCCACTTTAATTAGCTTCATCTGTCTTTGAATGTAGTTGGTTTTTACAATTGAAATTTCATTTATTAGATCAGTCTGTATATTCCCCATGCAACACTGTAGAACCTTGTTATCTCCTTCCATTAATTCATAAAGTAATTCCGCCACACCTGGTTCTCTTATCAATTTCAATCCTTATCTTAGCCTTTTCAAACTCTGACATACCCTTCTGATGTCTGTAATTCTGACTACATAAACACCATTCATCTTTAGTATACCTGTCCAGATCTTTTGTACTACAATCTATTTTGACTTTGTCATTCAAAGTCTAATACAGTGCTCTCGACAGAGTTTAATGTACTCATCTTTTCTTCCATTGTATTACTCTCAGTAGCTTTACCATCTACACATATAATTTAATTATTTACCTCACGTTTTTCATCCTTCTCCAAAAACAATTCATCTGATTCCTCTGACTTAACAGCTCCACTATCTCAGCAGATAAGGAAAATATCACATCACCTTCACCAACATTTTGTGGCTATAAATCCCCGTTAATGTTTAAATATTTGTAGCTCCAACAGAGTACTCCTTTGCAATTAATGGGACTCTCCATTTCTATACAACTAGGACCTGTTCTCAGTCCTTGTTCTGAGGCCTGACCCCCGATATTCACATCGTAGGCATTCCATATACATCTTTTCAATTTCACATTATTTTAAACAGAATTCATCATACACTTCTCTTGTACTAACATCTCAATAAAAGATGATGTGCATTAATTTTATGATGAAGTATAGCATGATGTTATGTTATATGAAAAATGGTTAAAATGAAAAGAAGCACATAGAATAGCAAGAATAAAATTGAACGGGATGCTTGGTAGTGAACAAAAAATTATGTAATTGTATGTGAGAATCACCCCAGACTCCATCACAGATGAACTTTTTCACTCACCATTACTGTTCATAACAGATATAAAATTATGTATAAAATTATTAAGTAATACATGTTTAATCTAAAAATATTCATTGGATTTATTAGTGTTATGGTGATCTTAATAGTGCTCGAAGGAATTGAAAGAATAAGGAGGAACTTAAAATTTCACGCCAGGAGGTATTACAAATAGTTGGCCTCATTCTAGGCATCTGGAGGTTGGGAAAGGGCAATCAATCAGTTCAAGTAGGGATGATCAGGAGCTAATGTAATTAAAATGTTTTCGTATGTGTATAACTGTAATTGTCATTTAGTTAGGTTTAAAATATATCAAGGGATATAAATGTTAGTTAAAATAAGTGAACATCTAGTTCTGTCAAAGCATTAAGCTGGTTTGCATTGGCTCTTACAAGCACGTCAATTCCACTGGGAATGATGTACAGAGCACAGACTTTGGGGATTCATTCAGACTTAGACTTGTGGGGGCTGCTTTGAGATCCAATTCTGACAGATTCTACATCATCTTGGCTGATGCGTGCAGAGTGACACAGGCATGGTTACAGTACTTACTGTTGGGTACCAGACTTAATCACTGTGAGATGTTCAACTGGAAAGAGTAGGGAGAGCAATGCCAGGTGCTGTGACCAATTTGCCATTATCAAAGTAAAGTACAATGATGAAACATGTATAATGGGTGGTATAAATGTTTCAAATAAGTGACAAATGAGAGTCAATAATTTGCGGAAAGGTACACTCTTGCATAAAAGACGTTCCATGATAATATGCAAAGTTACTGCTTCATTGTGCTAAAGTATGCAAAGTCACTCAATTTTTAATCTATAGGATAGTGTATTTATAAGTACTGGATCATTCTATAATTACCACTGCTGCTTCATACAGCACTTCAGTCTACTTACACTACTGGTCAGACACAGATAGAAATTATGCTAACATCAATGGTTTGCTATGTGGTACTGAATGTGTCATCAAATAAATCAAATGTAGCATTGAGTGGAGATTCTGTATTACGATGAGGCTAGAGAGAAAACATTATTCTGCCATTAAGAGTTATTTGTAAAACTGGGGAAATAAGTAAATGTTCCATTGCACTCCTTAACAAGTGTTGTATGAAAGACCAGTGTAGCAAAGGAGGATACCATCAGTTTGAACTGCTGAAGGACATTACTTTGGTTGTCCTTTGATAAATGCATTTAACATGGGATTACTATAGGAAACAGTTGCTGTTGCTAAGTATATGGATGTAGCCTGGTGAATGGTAATGGTTACACTGAGCTCGGTGTGACGAGGACCTATGGTCAAAGAGTGGACTACCAGGAGTGAGCATATAGTCTTAAATGGTAGGCTCTTATGTGTAAGACAAGAGGGCAGCTAACATTTGATGTGCAAAGCAGTGTTGTTTGGAAATGCAAGGCTGAGAATAGAACAAACACTCTAATAACTTAGAATGAGATGAGAGATATTGAGGCAGTAATCCAAAGGGTTAAATGTCAGTTGAAGGAATGCAATGTTATGTAAACAAGCACCAACTGTAACTACAGGCATAACTAGAATGTGCTCTGCAGGCATTTAGTCCTTATAAATAACAGACACAGCAGTCTTACAAGGTAGATGTAATATTTGATAATGGTTTTGCACAATAGTCATTATCATGAGTAGCAACAGAAATTATATTATTGTTATTTAAAATACCATGATAATGAGTGTGCACATTAATTGAGCCATACCAGAAAATTCTCCACACATTCACTTATAAAGGAAGTGTACATGATTTTCTTGTCATTTGATACATCTTTTCCGTGTATTTCTCTTTCCTTGCAGTTACTCTGCATCTGATTTGTCCCTACTTTCTTGCCCTCCTTTACAATCTCCACTTTCATTATTTCAACCTTGTTTGTAACTCACTATATTTTTTCGGATTGGCTACCCATCTTGTCCTTTACCATGCTGGTTTAGATTGACATCTCTGGACCTGAGATGCAGAGAAATCTAGTTTTCTGCTCTCCTGGTGTGGTTACGTTGTCCTTGCATTGCTGGTTGTTTAAACCTTTACTCTTTGTCCTGATGTCTAAAATTTCTTTCTCATTATGCCCCCTTTATTAATTATTTCCATAATTACTGCTGCTCCTGTGAAATATATTGGATTGATTCCTTTGTTCTAATTAAAATATACATTGTAGTTCCCATTCCCTTGCCTGCTTGTGAAACCCTGTGGTTTCCAGTTTCACTACAAATTCCAAGAATTTGGCTACTGGGTTGGTTGGGCTGTGTATTAAGTCCCATTGCATCGATTCTGGAAATTGTCACTTGAGCATTCTAATTTCAGTTAGAACATCCAGCACTCAAGTTTTGCGCATTGGTTTAGCTACTTCACATACACAAAGCTTTCTCATTAATGTATTGCCATGTCTGTAAATTGGTCCATTTAAGAACTTGTTCTGAAGTTTCGTCTGTTTTGCCTCACTCCAGGATTTATTTACAAAACATTTTTCAGATTCCTTATATTTGCTAAACAAGTCATTGAACAGTTTTTCCCAATGTTGCACATTTCGTTCTAACTTTCTAACTATTTTTCCACTAGTTTTATTTTTCACACATTAGAAATTCCTGGTGTGCAGCTGTCTTTACATGCTACAAGAAAATCTGTCATATTGAAGATCTTGGTCCACCACAAGTTACATTTATTAACGTGGTGACCTGATCCATCACTAAAATATCTACTTTCAAACTCGTCTCCTCCAAACACCAGTGAATTTTTTCCAATGACCATTTTGCAATTTACAGTTCTTTCAGACACATTCTGAATCGCATCTTGTGTTTCCCCCAAAAGTGCATTCTGCATCAGAAAACAGTTATGCATCTTTTCCACTTTTAGGTCTGTTGATCTTTTTAACATCATTTATTTCCTCATCCACACAGCCTTCTTCATTGGGAATTTTGTCAATTTTGTTTCTGATTTGATTTAACTTCTACTCAATCATAACATCTACATTGATTTTAATTTCTGCCGATTCTGGATCTGCTGCTGACGACGACGCTGGAGCTCTCATGGTTGTAGCTGATTTCTGCACTGTTGATCTCTGATGCTGAACCTGATGACACTTGTCCAGTGCACTTTCATTGTGCTATCATCTTCCCTCCTCCACTGCTTAATATCACTAGCAACTCTGTGTACTACTACTACTACTGCTGAATGTTTCTAAGCTCAAAGCCCCTATACAAAATTGTTTACACCTCTCAGGACTGGGACAACACATTCTTGATTGTAAATTCAGAACTAAATAAATTGAAGACCACATTCCAGACAAGAAAGACCCCATTTGTGACTTAACTTCCTTGGCCTAATGCACGACTCTATTGGTTAAAAACTTTGCTCATAGCTTTTTCAGAGTTTTGGCATACACACTCTTCTTTACACCCTAATATGTCAGAAACCAATCCGTCTACTGCACTGGAAATCTTTCCATCAAATAGTTGAGGGCAGACACATAATGCAAGTTAAAGGTTATTAAACATAACATATTAGGAAAATTGCAGTAATAACATATGCTTTACTCCAGATTTATATTTTATGTAACAGGTTTTAGCTAGATATAGCTTCCTATTGAATTGTAGTGATTAATAAAACAAAACTGGGAGTCTATTTAGTAAGAATGTTCCATTTGCAACATAACTAGCAGCACACAAGTGATGGCAGTCATAACTTAATATGCTTAAATTGCTAGTATGTATATACTCCAGGTCTTCTAACCCCACTCTCAGGTGCATAAACTAAACTCCACATAAAATGCAATACAGACTCATACTGTGTCAGCCAAAGTCAGAATCTCAAGTCCCTGTTATTATCTGTGATTTCGCTGGACTCCCGATCATGAAAATAAAACTTTTATGAGGGTCATAATCAGAAAAACCAAACCAGCTCTCTCTGCCTGATGGCCATAATCTGATGGCCATAACATAACTGGTCCTTGCATATTCCAGCAGCTCCCAAGACCACATCTCCTATCACCATGTCCAGTGAAGTTACCAAAGATAACTAATCGGATCTCTATTAGCTTCCTACCACATTATGCACTTTTTGCAACACTTTGATAGATTGCGTGCAGTTGAAATGGAGTGAAAATGACCTGGAAATGTAAATGTAGATGTAGATGTAATGGTAAACTGAATTGGACCCCTTTCCTGCACTACTAATTTGACAACTAATTTACATATGTTACATTACATTATTTGATACCAAGTCAACTTATACTAATTACTGTTCCTTTAAGCACAGATGTATGCTTTTCATAGGCAAGAATGAGTATGTGTCACACATTCAATCAAATACTGTCGACAAGATCAATAAGTTAAATTAATTTGATATACAGTTTAACTATGTACTGCTTCCTGTATAAGTGTATGTCTGTAGTAATTTTCTGGTATGACACACTTAATGTAAACACTTATCATCGTAGCATATTAAATGATGATAATGAAATTTGTGTTGCTACTGGTTAATAAATACTGTGCAATGCATTATCTGATATAATGTCTATATTGTAGGACTGCCTTATTTTATGTGTAAATGCCTACAGTATAGAGTTTAGTTATGCTTGTAGTTACAGTTGGTGCTAGTGTACATATAATTGAATTTGTTGGACTGACATAAAATTTTTATGCTTACTGCATTAATGTTTCTTGTCTCATTCTATGTTATTAGAGTAGTTGTTCTGTTCAGAGTCTTGGTGTTTCCAAACAACACAGCTTTGGATATTTTTAGCTGTTCGCCGGCCTCTTGGCTTTTACATGTAAGTGCCTACCACTTAAGGACAGATTCTCACTCCTGCTAATACACCCTTTCTCCACAGGCCCTCGTCATGTCAAGCTCAGTTGAACCCATTACCGTTTACCCATTCTTTGTCCACATATACAGCACAATCAACATTTTTTTAATACTAAATCCAAGTTGAATGCATTTCCTGAAAGAGAACCATCCCTGCCGTCCTTCAGCAGTTCAAACTACTGGTTATGCTCGTTTGCTGCTCTGGTTTTCCATGCAACACTCATTAAGTAGTGTCTTTTATTGTTTACAATTTGGGGCTTACTGAAGCAGTGGAAAATTTCCTGGTTTCCCCAGTTCTAACAAGTAACTCTTAATGGTATTGTAATTTGCTCTCTCTAGCCTCGTCATGTTACATAATCTGTATTTAATGCTACAGTTGATTTATTAGATGACACATCCAGTACCACCTAGCCTACTATTGGTGTTAGCATAATTTCCTTCTGTGTTGGACCAGTTGGGTAAATAGCTTGAAGTGGGGACTGAGGCATTACCACTAAATACAGAATGATCAAACACTTACAAATACAGTATCCTGTTGTTTTAAAGCTCCATACCTTTGCACAAACAGGAAGCAATTTTTAATATTATTGTGAAAGTGTTTTTATGCAATGGTGTTCCTTTATGCAAGTTGTTGTTGACACTCAGCTTTCACTTATTTGCATAATTTACACCAGCCCGTGGTGTTTCGCCACATTACATGTCCCATTGCAGCACTTCACTTTTATAATAGCCAAATGGTCACAGCATGTGGTGTTGCTCTGCCCACTCTTTCCAGCCGCACATCTCATGGTGATGAGTGTGGTACCTGAGGCTAAGCACTGCGGTCATGCATGTGTCACTCTCCACCCACCATCAGCAAAGATGATGTATAGTCTGTCAAAACTGAATCACTAAACAGCCCCCAGAATACTAAGTCTGAAGGAATTCCGTAAATTTGTGTTCTGCACTCCATCCCCAGTGGAATCGACACATATGTAAGAGGCAATGCAACCACCTAATGTGTCGACAGAATTGGATGTTCATTTATTTTAAGTAACCGTTTATATCCCTGGAGAAATTTTAAAACTAAAAAAAATGACAATTGCCATTATACACACACAAAGACAATTGAATTACATTAGCTCCTCATTATCCATAATTGAACCGATTAACCCCTAGCTGTTTGCCAAACTCCACACACCTCAAATTGTGCCGACTGTTTGTAATACCTCCTGGTGTGAATATATAAGTCCCACCTTATTCTTTATGGTTCTTTTAGCACTATTAAGATCACTATAACACAAAACATAAATATCCCATGAATGCTTTTATATTAAGCATGTAATACTTAATAACTTCATGCATAATTGTATATACAATATGCATGGTTATGATGAGTGAAACAACTCATCTGTTATTGAGTCTGGGGTAGGTGTAACATGCAAATGTGTTTCCTGTTTCCCACCAAGCATCCTGTTGATGTTTTTCTTTCTTTCTACTTTCTTGTTTGGATTGCAGCCATATTTTCTTAAAACTTAGCACCACCCTTATACTACGAGGTGCATTCAAGTTCTAAGGCCTCCGATTTTTTTTCCAATTAACTACTCACCCGAAATCGATGAAACTGGCGTTACTTCTTGACGTAATCGCACTGCAGACGTACACATTTTTCACAACGCTGACGCCATGATTCCATGGCAGCGGCGAAGGCTTCTTTATGAGTCTGTTTTGACCACTGGAAAATCGCTGAGGCAATAGCACCACGGCTGGTGAATGTGCGGCCACGGAGAGTGTCTTTCATTGTTGGAAAAAGCCAAAAGTCACTAGGAGCCAGGTCAGGTGAGTAGGGAGCATGAGGAATCACTTCAAAGTTGTTATCACGAAGAAACTGTTGCGTAACGTTAGCTTGATGTGCGGGTGCGTTGTCTTGGTGAAACAGCACACGCGCAGCCATTCCCGGACGTTTTTGTTGCAGTGCAGGAAGGAATTTGTTCTTCAAAACATTTTCGTAGGATGTACCTGTTACTGTAGTGCCCTTTGGAATGCAATGGGTAAGGATTACACCCTCGCTGTCCCAGAACATGGACACCATCATTTTTTCAGCACTGGCGGTTACCCGAAATTTTTTTGGTGGCGGTGAATCTCTGTGCTTCCATTGAGCTAACTGGCGCTTTGTTTCTGGATTGAAAAATGGCATCCACATCTCATCCATTGTCACAACCGACGAAAAGAAAGTCCCATTCATGCTGTCATTGTGCGTCAACATTGCTTGGCAACATGCCACATGGGCAGCCGTGTGGTCGTCCATCAGCATTCGTGGCACCCACCTGGATGCCACTTTTCGCATTTTCAGGTCGTCATGCAGAATTGTGTGCACAGAACCCACAGAAATGCCAACTCTGGAAGCGATCTGTTCAACAGTCATTTGGCGATCCCCCAAAACAATTCTCTCCACTTTCTCGATCATGTCGTCAGACCGGCTTGTGTGAGCCCGAGGTTGTTTCAGTTTGTTGTCACACGATGTTCTGCCTTCATTAAACTGTCGCACCCACGAACGCACTTTCGACACATCCATAATTCCATCACCACATGTCTCCTTCAACTGTCGATGAATTTCAATTGGTTTCACACCACGCAAATTCAGAAAACGAATGATTGCACGCTGTTCAAGTAAGGAAAACGTTGCCATTTTAAGTATTTAAAACAGTTCTCATTCTCGCCGCTGGCGGTAATATTCCATCTGCCGTATGGTGCTGCCATCTCTGGGACGTATTGACAATGAATGCGGCCTCATTTTACAACAATGCGCATGTTTCTATCTCTTTCCAGTCCGGAGAAAATAAACCGGAGGCCTTAGAACTTGAATGCACCTCGTACATCACAAAATCAGTGCCCAACACAACATCTTTTATTAATCCTCTCACAATAAACCAACTCACTGTGAACTGAAATCAGTGACTTTGCAATTCTACTAACATGTCTTCTGTTATGGGCTTGCGCAACACACCTGTTGCAGTTCTAATTTGTTCCCCAGTTACGATAAAAATTGCCAGTTTCTTGGTCTTATGCCTATTTAACAAAATTTTGAACACTGACGACACCTTGTTCTTAGAACTGATATGCCTGTATTTTCTTGTCACAAACATTCATTGCTATGATTGGCCATACATTTTCAGTTTCTTCATCCTCCAAACATTTCTCTGTTCGTGGATTCTTTTCTATTTCTTTGCACCTACACTGTATTCATCTCTTCTATCAAACAGTCTTGAAACTCATTATCTCTTTCCATTAATTTATCAAGTAATTCATTTACACCTGGTTCTCTTACCAATCTCCTTCACTATCTTGGCCTTTTCAAAATCTCACATACCCTTCTGATGTCTGTAATTTTGACTACATAAATACCATTCATCTTTAGTTTACTTTTCTAGATCATTTGTACTACAAACTATTTGGACTTCGTCATTCAAAGTCTGATTCGACGCTCTCAACAGAATTTAATGTACTCATATTTTTTCCATCATATTACTCTCAGTAGCCTTGCCATCGATACATAAAATAAAATTATTTACCACACAGTTTCATCTTCCTCCAACAACAATTCACCTGATTCCTCCAACCTAACAGTTCCACTATCTCAGCCAATACGGAAAACGTCACATCACTTTCACCAACATTTTTTGGCCTTAAATCTCTGTTAATGTTTAAATATTTGTAACTACCACAGAGCACTCCTTTGGAATTAATGGGACCCTCCATTTGTATCAAATTAGGTCAGTTCTAAGTCCTTGTTCTGAGGCCTGACCCCTGATATTCACATCATAGACATTCCACGGACATCTTTTTAATTTCACAATCTTTGAAAAATAATTAATCATCCACATCTCTTGCGCTAACATCTTAATAAAAGATGTGTGGTGCACTGATTTTATGATGAAGTATAGGATGATGCGAAGTTCTATGAAATAATGGTTAAAATTCGAAGAAGAAGGTAGAACAGCAAGAATTATATTGAACGAGATGCTTGGTGGTGAACAGAAAACAATGCATTTTTATTTGAGAATCACCCCAGACTCCATCACAGAGGAGCTGTTTCACTCACAATTACTTTACATAAGGGATATACAATTATGCATAAAATTATTAAGTAATACATGTTTAATATAAAAATATTCGTAGGATATTTATGTCTTGAGTTACTTTGATCTTAATAGTGCTCAAAGGAATTGAAAGAATAAGGAAGCATTTACAATTTCACACAAGGATTTATTAAGAATAGTTGGCGTGATTCGAGGCATATGGAGGCTGGGAAAGGGCAATCAATCAGTTCAAGTAGGGATAATGAGGAGCTAGTGTAATTAAATTGTTTTTGTATGTTTGTAACTGTAATTGTCATTTAGTTGGGTTTAAAATTTATCAATGGATATAAATGTTAACTTAAAATAAATGAACATGTAGTTCTATCAAAAGCATTTGGTGGTTTGCATTGGCTACGTCATGCATGTCAGTTCCACTGGGAATGGTGTGTAGAGCACAGACGTTGGCGATTCATTTGGAGTTAGCATTGTGGGTGCTGCTTTGTAATCCAATTTTGACAGATTTGACATTAGCTATGATGATGTTGGGTGCAGAGTGGCATATGCATGGTTGCAATACTTAGTTATCATCATCACTTAACAGTTCCAGTTTCCTGGGTACCGGTACTGGTAATGAGCCTCTTCCACTTCATCCTGTGCAAATACACCAGTTCACAGAGAACATCATCCACAGTCCATCCTCTGGTCACTAGATCAGCCTTAATCAAGTCCATTCATCAGGTATGAGGTCTCCCTTGAGGGCTTTTAGCATCCACCTTTATCTGTTCTAGTTGGTTTCTTTCTCATGACATGCCAGTACCATCGACATCTTGATGTGCCAATTCGATCTAATAGGGATGTCTTTATTCCTTACCTTGTCCATCTTCGTCTCCTGGATGGTGCATCTAAAAATTTTCATCTCTGATGCTTGCAGCATTGACGATTCTCTATTTGTGATGGTACATGTTTCAATACCTCAATATTGGTATGAAATAGCTATTAAACATCATCAGTTTAGTCGCTTTGGGAATGAAGTCATCACATAAAAGTGATCTTATTTGTTTGTAGAATTCAGATTCTTTTTGCACTCCGTTGATGATTTCATTTCTGGCCAAATTATCACTGGAGATTACACTTCCAAGATAAGGAAAACTGTCCACACACTCTAGTTGGTGGTCTAGTTTTACACTTGCTGGTTGTCCATCTCTGTTGACTGCCATCACCAAAGTCTTGGTCTTGCTGATCTTGAGGTTATATTTCTGGAACTGAAATTTCCATTCATCTAGTCAGATCTGTATTTCCTCTTCAGTTTCTCCCCATATCATAATGTCATCAGCAGAGGCAAATCCATTCCGTTCACCTGACTTCTCCGTGATGTTCTTCATTATATTATCCAGAGCAGTGATGAATAGTAGTGGGGACCTGGCACTTCCTTGCTGAACTTCACTCTTGGTCTCAAACCACGATGATCGTCCTTCCCCAATTCGTACACAGCTAGTACAGTCTTTTTACAACATCTGGATTTTTCTTATTAGTCTGTCAGGCACAGTCTTTCTCCTCAGGCATTCCCAGATCTTATCTCTTATAACACTGTCATAGGATTTTTCTATATCCAGGCATGCAATGGCCAGGTTGTTGCCTTTCTCTCAATACTTTTCCATCAACATGCGGGTGCTAAAAATTAGATCTATTGTTGATCTGTTACTTCTGAAGCCATATTGTTCCTCCTCCATCTGTAGTTTTATGATAGTTCTGTCTCTTTTCTATGATCTTCTCAAGTATTTTCAACCCATGAGACAATAGGGTTATTCCTATATAATTAGTGGGTTTCCACCTGCTACCTTTCTTACCAGAGGAATTATTACACCCTTGCTCCAATGAGTGATCACAGTGATCACTGTCAAGGCTCTCGCCAGGAGTTACTCTGGCATTAGTTACCATTCTACTCCTTTCTTCATGTGTGATGACATAATCAATTACAGTCTTTTGTAATCCATCTAAACTGTATCGTGATGGCTCTGTCTCTTCTCAAACCAACTGTTTTACACCACCAACTCATTCCTCATACAGACGCCAAGGAGATGCTCACCTTCTATATTTCTTCTACCATATCAGTGGGGTCCCATTACATTCTCATATTGTGTTCTACCTGTCCCAATCTGTGCATTTAGGTCTCCTATAATGAACACTCTCTCTTAACTAATGACTTACAAAAATCTTCAAGAAACTTGTTCGTATCATTTTGACAACATCCAGTTTGAGATGCATACACCTGTACAAAAGTTAGTTTTCCTTTCCCTAAAAGTACAGTCATCTCTATTATTTGCTCACTAATGTACTGAATGTCAGTGACTCCTTTTAGATCTTTATTCATGATGAAACTGACACCATTCTTCGTCTCTTTGTTATTTCCATGCCAATACAGTGTGTATTGTTTCCTTCATTTCTTCATGCCTTTTCCTTTCCATTTTATTTCACACATTCCCAGTATTATTAATTTTCTCCTTTCCATAAGGTCCACTTGTTCTTCACATTTTCCTGTGAGGCTGAGTAAGTTGATAGTCCCAATCAGTGTAAGTCTTCTCCGAGATTTTCGCAAGACCCTGTCTATCAATACTTAGTATTGGGTACCACACTCATCACTATGAGATGTGCAACTGCAAAGAGTAAGGAGAGCAACGCCGAGTGCTGTGACCAGTTGGCTACTATAAAAGTAAAACGCTATGATGAAACATGTGCAATGGGCTGACATAAATTATTCAAATGAGTGACAGCTGAGAGTCAACAATAATTTGCATAAACGTACACCATTGCATAAAAGTTGCATAAAAGACATTTCATGATAATATTTAAAATTACTACTTCATTGTGCAAAAGTATGGAAATTCACTCAATTTTGAATCTATAGAATAATGTATTCAAAAGTACTGAATCATTCTATATTTAGTAGTAATGCTTCAGGCACCACTTCAAGCTATTTACACTACTGGTCACAGACAGATAGAAGTTATGATAACATCATTGGTATGCTAGGTGGTACGGAATGTGTCATCTAATAAATCAAAAGTAGTGTAGAGTGGAGATTCTGTAACATGTTGAGGCTAGAGAGAAAACATTATGCTGCCATTAAGAGCTATTTTTACAATTGGGGAAATAAGTAAACATTCCACTGCTGCAGTAAGGCCTCTAAGCATAAACAATAAAAGACACTCCCTAACGAGTGTTGTTCAAAAAACCAGAGCAGCAAAGGAGCATAACCATTAGTTTGAACTGCTGAAGGACATAACGATGGTTCTCTTTTGGGAAATACATTTAACACGGAATTACTACAGGAAAAGTTGATGTTGCTAAGTATATGGATGTAGCCTGGCAAATGGTAATGGGTTCCACCGAGGTCAGCAGACGAGGGCCTATGGTCAAAGGATGGATTAGCAGGAGTGAGCATCTAGTCTTAAGTGGTAGGCACTAACATGTAAAAGTCAGGAGGGTCACTAACAGCTAATGTTGTTTGGAAATGCCAAGGCTGTGAATAGAACAAACACTCTAATAACTTAAAATGGGACAAGAGATATTGAGGCAGTAAGCCAAAGGGTTATATGCGAGTCCAAGGAATGCAGTCCAAAGTACACAAGCACCAACTGTAACTACAAGTGTAACTAGACTGTACACTGTAGGCATTTACGTATTATAAACAACAAACACAGCAGCCTTAGAAGGTAGACATAATATCGGATAATGGCATTCCACAGTAGTCATCATGAGTGGAAACACAAATTATTTTATTATCATTTAATATACTACGATAATAATTGTATACATTAATTGTGTCATACCAGAAACTGCTCCACACATACACTTATAAAGCAAGCAGTTGATGATTAATAATATAACAAATTAGTTTAAATATTGATTTTGTTAATGGTATTTGAATGAAAGAGCAATAAAAACACATTCTTGTATATGAAAAGCTTAGACAGGTGCTTAAAGGAGTAGAATTAGTATCCATATACACAGTATTAAAAATGGTTTAATGTAAAATATGTAAGTTAATTGTAGAATTATTATTGTAGTAATGGGGTCCAATACCATTTACATTTCCAGGTCATTTTTATACCATTTCTTCTGCACACAAACTGTCAAGGTATTCATCATTTGGATTTGCAGCTCCTTGTGCTTAGCATGTTTGCAGTCAAAATTGTAAGATGTGAGGTCTGCCAGTTATGCAAAACATGGTTTTTTCAAGTACCCAAACATATTTCAAAACCACTGTGGCATCATTAGTGAGTTTCTGTTTTATTTAATCTGTAATGTGAACATTTTTACTAAATGATTACAAAATTATGAGGTTATTTAGTTCAAACAATAGTTCCTATATTTTTGTTAATACCTTTACACCTTTGTAAAGATATTAACAAACTGAAAGGCACTATTGTTTGAACTAAATATCCACATTATTTTGTAATCATTTAGTAAAAATGTTGTCATTACAGATTAAATAAAATGGAAGCCCACTGATGTTGACACAGTGATGCTAAAACATGTTTGGATACTTGGAAAAAGCCGTTTAGATTAGATTAGTTTTTCATTCCATAGTTCCGTGCTTAATAGATCCTCGTGGATGTGCAACATGTGTGTGTGTGTGTCTATATATATATATATATATATATATATATATATATATATATATATATATATATAAAAAAGAAAGATGATGAGACTTACCAAACAAAAGCGCTGGCAGGTCGATAGACACACAAACAAACACAAATATACACACAAAATTCAAGCTTTCGCAACAAACTGTTGCCTCATCAGGAAAGAGGGAAGGAGAGGGAAAGACGAAAGGATGTGGGTTTTAAGGGAGAGGGTAAGGAGTCATTCCAATCCCGGGATTGGAATGACTCCTTACCCTCTCCCTTAAAACCCACATCCTTTCGTCTTTCCCTCTCCTTCCCTCTTTCCTGATGAGGCAACAGTTTGTTGCGAAAGCTTGAATTTTGTGTGTATATTTGTGTTTGTTTGTGTGTCTATCGACCTGCCAGCGCTTTTGTTTGGTAAGTCTCATCATCTTTCTTTTTAGATATATTTTTTCCACGTGGAATGTTTCCCTCTGTTATATATATATATATATATATAAATTTTTTTCAGGCTCCTTTTAAACTGATCTTTACTTGTAACTAATTTTTTTTATGTTTGCTGGCAAATTATTGAAGATTAATGTTCCTGAGTAGTGGACCCCTTTTTGAACTAAAGTAAGTGCTTTTAAGTCCTTGTGCAGATCATTTTTGTTCCTGGTATTGTATGTTTGAACTGAGCTGTTTGTTGGAAAAAAGAGATATATTATTTAGGACAAATTTCATTAAGGAGTAAAAATACTGAGAGGCAGTAGTTAGTATACCCAGTTCTTTGAAGAGGTTTCTACAGGACGTCTGTGAATTTACTCCACAAATAATATGTATTACACACTTTTGAACTCTGAAAAATTTTGTTTGACTTGAAGAGTTGCCCCAAAATATTATACCATATGACATTATGGAATGAAAGTAGGCAAAGTATGCAAGCTTTTTCATTTTTATGTCGCCTTTGTCTGCTAACACTCGAATTGCAAATGCAGATTTGTTAAGGCATTTCTGCAGTTCTGTGGTGTGCTCCTCCCAGCTGAATTTATTATCGAGTTGTAATCCCAGGAATTTAAGACTGTCAACCTCTTCTATCTGCTCTTCTTCATACTTTATGCATATGCAGGGTGGAAACCTCTTACAGGTGTTTTGCATAACTGGCGGGCCTCACATCCTACAATGTCAAGGTGTTGTAAAAAGAGCATTATCTGGTAGTGAGCTACTTCATTTATGCTTTAATATTTCTAGCTACAATTGAGTACTCCTTTGGAATTAAATGGACCCTCCATATCCATCCAATTAAGACCTGTTCCTGCCCCTTGATCTAGGGGCTGACCCCTGATATTTACATCATAGACATTCCACGGACATATTTTCAGTTTCACAATCTTTTTTTAAAAAAAATTCATCATACACTACACTTGCACTAAATTTTCTCTCCTTCTATTAAGTGCCTTTGCCACCTTAAACTATTTATTCTCCCACAATTCCAGTAACAGTAATTTTAAAATTTTCAAATATGACCTCCAATCATAAAACTGTATTCCACTTCCTCCTTTCTACACTACTCAGTATTAATTTTGTGATCCAGCTCAACAGTTTTCTCGTAATTTCTTACTGTTCTCTGGGTCAGACTTAGAACTCTCATTGACTTTTTATCATCATCTAAAACAACTGGCTCGCCATCCACTACAGAAATGAATGCTTTGACTCTCTCTTCTGATGCATCTAATCCAACAGTATTACAATGCTCATCCATTAGTTTATTCTCTGAAATCTCTTCCTCACTTTCCTTTGACAATGAATGAATTACATCTGTTGACATAAATTCAACCATACAAATAACTATTACTATCTTCTTGAACATCCACAGCTGCATCATCTCCGTTACAACCGATATGGCAATAATTACTGCTGTTGGATTTATAGCAATTTAGATAAGATTACGATGAAACTCTGCCAAGTTTGTATCTGCTTCTGGTTTCGAAACAGATACCAATTTTATTTTTCCAAAGTTTTCTACCATTAGCCTCGTCATCCCTTGAATGAAATAAATATTTTACTCTCATTTTCTTGTCGTTTGAAATATCTTTCCCATGTATTTCTCCTTCCTTGCTGTTACTCTGCATCCGATTTCTCCCTCCTTTCTTGCCCTTCTATACAATCTCCATTTTCGTAATTTCAACCTTGCATTCTAACTCACTATATATTTTAGGATTTGCTACCCATCTTGTACTTTTCCATGCTGGTTTAGAGCGACATCTCTGGACCTGAGATGCAGATAAATCTAGTTTTCTGCTCTCCTGTTGTGGTTATGTCGTCCTTGCATTGCTGGTCATTCAAACCTTAGCTCCTTGTCACTATCTCTAAAATTTTCTTCCTCATTATTCCCACTTTGTTAATTATTTCCATAATTTTGGAGGTCCTGTGAAATATATTGGATTGATTTCTTTTGTCCTAACTAAAATTTACATTGTCCCATTCCTTTGCATGCTGGTGAAACTCTGTGGTTTCCAGTTTCACTACAAATTCCAAGAATTTGTCTACTGAGTTGGATGGGCTGTGTTCCAAGTCCCATTGCATCTATTCTGGAAATTGTCACTTCAGCATTGAAATTTCAGTTAGAACACCCTGCAGTCGAGGTTTGCGGAATAGTTTAGCCACTTCACATACACAAAACTTTATCATCTTTGTATTGCCATCTCTGTAAATTGGCCTAATTAAGAACTTGTTCTGAAGTTTTGTCTGTTTTGCCTCACGTCAGAATTTATTTACAAAATGTTTTTCAAATGCCTAATATCTGGTAAACAAGTCATTCAACAATTTTGCCCACTGTTGTACATTTCCTTCTGTCTTTCCACTAGTTTTATTTTTTGCACATCAGACATTCCTGGTGTGCAACTGTCTTTACATACTGCAAGAAAATCTGTCAGCTGGCACTTTCCCTTGTTAGGAAAGCATATTGAAGATCCTGTTCGAACACATGGTACGGTTATTACAGTGGCGACCTGATCCATTGCTAACACATCTACTTTCAAGCTTGTCTCCTCCAAACCCCACTGATTTTTTCAAATGACCATATTGCAATTTACTGTTCTTTGAGTCACATTCTGAACTGCATCTTGTGTTCCCCCAAAAGTGCATTCTGCCTCAGAAATCAGTTATTAACACCACCCCTTAATGATCATGCATCTCTTCACTTCCAGGTCTGTAGACTTTTTTTCTCCCCCATGCGGCCTACTACATCTGGAATTTTGCCATTTTCGGTTCTGATTTGAGTTAACTTCACCTCAATCATAACCTCTACATCCATTTTATTTTTTCCAATGCAACCCTTACCTCATTTTTTGATTTCGTGTTTCTTTCACATGTCTTTTAATTTATTTGAGTGTTAACAATTGAAATCTCATTTGTTAGATCAGTTTGCATTCTCCCCATACTAAGTTGTAGATCCCAATTATTTGCAATAAGTAGGTAATAGGAATTTACAAATCTTAACTTCCTGATCTGACTTCAGGCTACCTGGCTGACTATTGTTCTCCAAACCCCAAGCACTTGGTGATGTTTGAACATGAAATCTTCAGTTCCTGATGTTAGGCGAGCCAAGGTAAGCACATTTACATCTTTTTCACCAGTACTTACCTATTCTCCCATGATGACTTCCTTTTCTGTGATGATGTCACCAAAAAGTGAATATTTCCAACATTGGCTCTGCTCCTGATTAAGACACTGAAGCTCTCATGGTTGTAGCTGATTTCTACACTGTTGATCTCCGCAACTGAAGCTGAGGACACTTATTCAGTGCACTTTCAGTGTGCCATGATCTTCCCTCTTGCACTGCTTAATATCGCTAGCAACTCTGTGTTCTACTGCTGCTGAATGTTTCTAAGCTCAAAGCTCCTATACAAAACTGTCTACACCTCTCAGGACCTGGACAACTGATTCTTACTTGTAAATTCAGAACTAAATAAATTTAAGTCCACATTCAGACAAGAACGACCCCATTTGTGACTTTGTCATGGCCTAATGCATGGTGCTGTTAGTGAAAAACTTGGCTCGTAGCTTTTTCAGGGTTGTGGCATACACAGTCTTCTTTACACCCTAATATGGTAAAGACCAGTCGGTCCACTGGTAATCATGCCATCAAATAGTTGAGGGCAGACACACAATGTGAGCTGAACATTATTACATGCAACGTATCAGAAAAATATGCTATACATATGCTATACTCCAGAATTATATTTGATGTAATTGGTTAATTCAGAGAGGCATGGTTTCCTGATGAATTGTGGTCCTTAATGAAACAAAACAATGAGTCATTTAGTAAGAATGTCCCATTTTCAACATAACTGGTAGCATGTGAGTGATGGTAGCCTTAACTTAATATGCTTAAATTGCTAAGTGTGTTTATAAAGCAGGTCTTATAACCCCACTCTCAGATGCATAAACTAAAGTCCATATAAAGTGCAATACATGCACAAGCTCTGTCAGCCAAATTCATAAACTCAAGTCTCTGTTCGTAGTCTCTGAGTTGGCTGGACTCCCGATCTTAAAAAATACGAGTTTATGATGGTCATAATCAAATATTCAGTCTCGTGTCAGAAAAACCAAAGCAGCCCTCTCTGTCTGATGGCCATAACACAACTTGTGTGTGCATTTTCCAGCAACTCCTAAGACACACCTCTCCCACCACCATGTCCACCAAAGTTGCCAAAGATAACAAATGGGGTTTCTATTAGATCCCTACCACGTAATGCACTTTTTGCAACACTTTGATAGATTGCGTGCAGTTGAAATTTAGTGAAAATGTCATGAAATGTAAATGTAGATGTAAATATAAGTGGAACAGGACCTCATTCCTGCGCTATTAATCCTACAATTAAATTACATATGTTATATGAAACATTATTTGATTCCAAGTCTACTGATACAAATTGCTATCCCTTTTAGCACAGATGTACACTTTTCATAGGCAAAAATGTGTCTATATTGCACTTTCAATGAAATATTGTCGACAGAATCAATATATTAAATTAATATGATATACTATTAACTGCGTACCACTTCCTGTATAAGTGTATGTCTGTAGTAATTTTCTGTTATGACACATTCAATTTAGACACTTATCATCATGGCATATTAAATATTTTGTGCTGCTACCTGCTGATGATAATGATAAATGTGCAATGCCATTATCTGATATTATGTCTACATTGTAGGACTGCCTTATCTGTTACTCATAATGTGTAAATGCTTACAGTATAGAGTCTAGATATGCTTGTAGATACAGTTGGTGCTTGTGTGCAAAGGATTGAATTCAATGGACTGACATACAACTGCTATGCTTACTGTATGAATATTTCTTGTCTCATTCTAAGTTATTAGACTACTGGTTCTGTTCAGAGCCTTGGTGTTTCCAAACAATACAGATTTGGACATTTTTAGCTATCAGCTGGCGTTTTGAATTCTACATGTAAATGCGACCACTTAAGGTCAGATTCTTGCCCCTGCTAATCCATCCTTTGTCCATAGGCCCTCGTAATGTCAAGCTCAGTTGAACCCGTTACCGTTTGTCCAGCCTTTGTCGAAATTCACAGCACAGTCAACAGTTTTCTATACTATATCATTGTCGACTGCATTTCCTGAAAGGGAACAATAACTGGCGTCTTTCTGGTATTCAAACTAAGGGTTATGGTGCTTGGCTGCTATGGTTTTTACTCGTTAAGGAGTGTGTCTCATTGTTTACATTTTATGGCCTTACTGCAGCAGCGGAAAATTTCCTGGTTTCCCCAGTTCTAACAAGTATGTATTCTCTCTAGCCTCGTCGTGTTACATAATCTCTACTTAATACTACAGTTGATTTATTAGATGACACATTCAGTACCATCTAGCCTATTATTGATGGTAGCATAATTTCCTTCTGTGTTGGACCAGTAGTGTAAATAGCTTGAAGTGGTGACTGAAGCATAACCACTAACTATAGAATGATCCAGTACTTATAAATACACTATAATATAGATTTATGCTTGCATGCTTTTGCACATAGACATAGTAATTTTAGCATTATCATGACAGTTTTTCATGCAAAGGTGTTCCTTTGTGCAAATGATTGTTGACTGTGAACTTTCATGTACTTGCTAAATCTATACCAGCCCATAGTGTTTTTTCACATCACATGTTTCATTGTAGCACTTCACTTTTATAATAGCCACTTGGTCAGAGCACTCGGTGTTGCTCTTCCCACTCATTCCAGTTGCACATCTCATGGTGATGTGTATCCTACCCGATGTTAAGTACTGTGGCAATGCATGTATCACTCTGCACCCACCATCAGCAAAGATGATGTAGAATCTGTCAAAATTGGATCACAAAGGAGCCCCCAGAATAATAAGTCTGAAGGAATCCCCAAAATTCGTGTTCTGCACACCATCCCCAGTGGAATTGACCCACATAAAAGAGTTAATGCAACCACCTAAAGTGTTGACAAAATTGGATGTTCATTTATTTTAAGTAACCCTTTATATCCCTTGAGAAATTTTAAAACTAAAAAAATAACAATTATCATTATACACACACAAAAACAATTGAATTACATTAGCTCCTCATTATACCTACTTGAACTGGTTAACCTCTCGCTATTTGCCAAACTCCACACACCTCAAATTAGCCATACTATTTGTAATACCTCCTGGTGCAAAATTATAGGTGCCTCCTTATTCTTTACAGTCCTTTTAGCACTATTAAGATCATTATAACACAAAACATAAATATCCCATGAATGCTTTTATATTAAGCACGTAATACTCAATAACTTCATGCATAATTGTATATTCATATTGCATGATTATGATGAGTGAAACAGCTCACCTGTAATTCAGTCTGGGGTAGTTGTAACATGCAAGTGTGTTGTTTCCTGTTTGCCACCAAGCAACCTGTTGCATTTTTTTTATTCCTTTCTACCTTCCTATTCGAATTTTACCCACTTTTTCTTATAGCTTAGCACCATAATATACTGCATCATAAAATCAGTGCCCAACACATCTTGTATTAATCCTCTCACAATAAAGCAACTCACTGTGAACTGAAATCAATGTCTTTACAGTTCTACTAACATTTCTTCTGTTGCAGGTTTGCTCAGCCCACCTGTTGCAGTTCTAATTTTTACACCAGTGATGTTAAAAATTACAAGTTCCATGGTCTTATGCCTGTTTAACAAATTTTTGAACATTGACCACACCTTGCTCTCAGAACCAATAAGCATACGTATTTTCTTGTCACAAACATTGATTCCTAAGACTGGCTGTACATTTTCTGTTTCTTCATCCTGCAAATATTTGTGCACTTGCACTGTATTCATGTCCTCTGCCAAAGAGTCTTGAGCCTTTTTATCTCCTTCCATTAATTCATGAAATAGTTTCTCCACCCCTGGTTCTCTTATCAATTTCGTTCCGTATCTTGGCCATTTCAAAATCTCACATACCCTTCTGATGTCTGTTATTTTGACTTCATAAACACCATTCATCTTTTGTTTACTTGTCCAGATCTCTTGTACCACAATCTATTTTGACTTCGTCATTCAAAGTCTGATTCGATGCGCTCAACAGAATTGAATGTACTCATGTTTTCTTCTGTCGTATTACTCTCAGTAACTTTACCAGCTAGACATAAAATATAATTATTTACCTCACCCTTTTCATCTTCCTCCAAAAACAATTCACTGAGTCCTCCCCCCTAACAGTTCCACTGTCTCAGCTGATAAGGAAAACACCACATCACCTTCACCAACATTTTTTGACCTTAAATTAATGCTTAAATATTTGTAGCTCCAACAGAGTACTCCTTTGGAATTATGGCACCTTCCATTTCTATCAAATTAGGAACTGTTCTCAGTCCTTGTTCTGAGGCCTAAGCCCTGATATTCACATCACAGACAATCCACAGACATCTTCCCAATTTCAAAATCTTTTAAAAAGAATTCATCATACACTTCTCTTGCACTAGCATCTTAATAAAAGATGTTGTGTGGGGCACTGATTTTTATGATGAACAGCATGCTTGGTAGCGAACAGCACACAATGCATTTGTATGTGACAATCACCCCAGACTACATCACCAAGGAGCTGTTTCACTCACCATACATAACAGATATACAATTATGCATAAAATTATTAAGTAATACATGGTTAATATAAAAATGATCATTGGATAATCATGTCTTGTGTTATGGTGATCCTAATGGTTCTCAAAAGAATGGAAAGGCAAAGGATGCACTTACAGTTTCGTACCAGGAGGTATTACAAGTAGTTGTCGTAATTGGAGGCATGTGGAGGTTGGGAAGTGGCAATCAGTCAGTTCAACTTGAGATAATTAAATTGTAATGTAATTAAAATGTTTTTGTATATGTATAACTGTAATTGTCATTTAGTTAGGTTTAAAATATATCAAGGAATATAAATGTTTAGTTAAAATAAATGAACATCTAGTTCTGTCAAAGCATTAAGCTGGCTTGCATTGGCTCTTACAAGCATGTCAATTCCACTGGGAATGATTTACAGAGCACAGACTTTGGGGATTCATTAAGACATTGAATTGTGTGGGCCGCTTTGAGATCCAATTTTTACAGATCCTACATCATCTTGGTTGATGTTGGGTGCAGAATGACACAGGCATAGTTGCAGTACTTACCACCGTGAGATGTGCAACTGGAAAGAGTAGGGAGAACAATGCCAGGTGCTGTGACCAACTTGCCATTATAAAAGTAAAGTACAATGATGAAACATGTATAATGGGCTGATGTAAATTATTCAAATAAGTAACAAGTGAGAGTCAACAATAATTTACGGTGTGGTACACTGTTGCATAAAAGACCTTTCAAGTTACTGCTTCATTGTGCTAAAGTATGCAAAGTCACTCAATTTTTAATCTATAGAATAGTTTATTTATAATTACTGGATCATTCTATATTTACTAGTACTGCTTCATTCGGCACTTCAGTCTACTTACACTACTGGTCAGACAAAGATAGAAATTATGCTAACATCAATGGTTTGCTATGTGGTACTGAATGTGTCATCAAATAAATCAAATGTAGCATTGAGTGGAGATTCTGTATTATGATGAGGCTAGAGAGAAAACATTATGCTGCCATTAAGAGTTATTTGTAAAACTGGGGAAATAAGAAAATGTTCCACTGCTGCAGTAAGGCAACAAAGTGTAAACAATAAAATACACTCCTTAACAAGTGTTGTATGGAAAACCAGTGTAGCAAAGGAGTGTAACCATTAGTTTGAACTGCTGAAGGGTATTACGTTGGTTCCCTTTCAGGAAATGCATTTAACGTGGCATTAATATAGGAAACAGATGATGTTTTATGTATAATGATGTAGTCTGGTAAATGGTAATGGGTTCCACCAAGCTCGGTATGACAAGGACCTATGGTCAAAGAATGGATTAGCAGTAGTGAGCATATAGTCTTAAATAGTAGGCACTTACGTGTAAGACAAAAGTGCAGCTAACAGCTACAAATGTGCAAAGCAGTGTTGTTTGGAAATACGAAGCTGAGAATAGAACAAACACTCTAATAACTTAGAATGAGATAAGAGATATTGAGGCAGTAATCCAAAGGGTTATATGTCAGTCGAAGGAATGCAATGTTATGTAAACAAGGACAACTGTAACTACAGGCATAACTAGATTGTGCACTGTAGGCATTTATACCTTATAAATAACAAACACAGCAGTCTTACAAGGTAGACATAATATTTGATAATGGTTTTGCACAGTAGTCATTATCATGAGTAGCAACAGAAATTATATTATTGTTATTTAAAGTATCATGATAATGAGTGTGCACATTAATTGAGCCATACCAGAAAATACTCCACACATTCACTTATAAAGGAAGTGGTACATGATTAATAGTACAACATATTAATTTAACACATTGATTTTGTCAACGGTATTTGAATGAAAGTGTAATAACCACACATTCTTGTCTATGAAAAGCATAGATATGTGTTTAAAGGAATAGTGATTAGTATCAGTAGACATAGTATCAAATAATGTTTCAAGTAAAATATGTAAATTAATTGTAGAACTATTATTGTAGTAATGGGGTCCAATTCCATTTACATTTTCAGCTCGTTTTCGTTCCATTTCCCCTGCACACAGTCTCTCAAACTGTTGTATAAAGTGTATTATCTGGTAGTGAGCTGCTCCATTTATGCTTAAATATTTCTAGCTACAACTGAGTATTCCTTTGTAACTAACGCGACCCTCCACTTCCTCAAGTTAGGACCTGTTCTCGCCCCTTGCTCTAAGGTCTGACCTGAGATATTCACATCATAGACCTTCGACAGACATCTTTTCAACTTCACAATTTTTTAAAAAATATTCCTGATACACTTCTCTTGTGCTAACTTTTGTGTCCTTCTGTTAAGTGCTTTCACCACCTTAAACTATTACCACAATTTCAGCAACAGCATTTTTAAAATTTTCAAATATGATCTCCAATCATAAAAGTGTATTCCACTTCCTCCTTTATATACTACTCAGCATTCATTTTGTGATCCAGCTCAGTAGTTTCCTCATAATTTCTTACTGTTCTCTGTGTGTGGCTTATAACAGTCATTGACTTTTTATCATCATCTAAAATGATTGGCTCCCCATCCACTATAGAAATGAAAGCTTTGATTTTCTCTTCTGACACATCTAATCCAGCAGTATCACAATGCTCGTCAATTACTTTATTCTCTGAAATCTCCTCCTGACTTCCCTTTGACAATGAATGAATTACATCTGTTAACATAAATTCCACCTTCTCTACATCCGTCAATACAACATATGAACCACTATCACTTCCTTCTTGAACACCCATTGATGCATCCACTGAGTTACAACCGACATTGCAGTGATTACTGCTGTTGGATTATATATCAATTGAGATGAGATTACAGTCAATCCCTGCCAAGGCTGTATTTGCTTCTAGTCTCTTAACTATCTTTTACTCCTATCAATATAATAGAGGGAAACATTCCACGTGGGAAAAATCTATCTAAAAACAAAGATGATGTGACTTACCGAACGAAAGCGCTGGCAGGTCGATAGACACACAAACAAACACAAACACACACACAAAATTCAAGCTTTCGCAACAAACTGTTGCCTCATCAGGAAAGAGGGAAGGAGAGGGAAAGACGAAAGGATGTGGGTTTTCCTTTCGTCTTTCCCTCTCCTTCCCTCTTTCCTGATGAGGCAACAGTTTGTTGCGAAAGCTTGAATTTTGTGTGTGTGTTTGTGTTTGTTTGTTTGTGTGTTTATCGACCTGCCAGCGCTTTCGTTCAGTAAGTCACATCATCTTTGTTTTTAGATAAATCTTTTACTCCGATTTTCTTGTCATTTGATACATCTTTGCCATGTATTTCTCTTTCCTTGCTGTTACTCTGCATCTGATTTGTCCCTACTTTCTTGCCCTCCTTTACAATCTCCATTTTCATTATTTCAACCTTGTTTGTAACTCACTATATTTTTTCGGATTGGCTACCCATCTTGTCCTTTACCATGCTGGTTTATTGACATCTCTGGACCCAAGATGCAGAGAAATCTAGTTTTCTGCTCTCCTGTTGCGGTTATGTTGTCCTTGCATTGCTGGTTGTTTAAACCTTTACTCATTATCCTGATGTCTAAAATTTCTTCCTCACATTGTAGTTCCCACTTCCCTTGTCTGCTGGTGAAACCCTGTGGTTTCCAGTTTCACTACAAATTCCAAGAATTTGGCTACTGGGTTGGTTGGGCTGTGTATTAAGTCCCATTACATCGATTCTGGAAATTGTCACTTGAGGATTCTAATTTCAGATAGAACATCCAGCAGTCAAGTTTTGTGCATGGGTTTAGCTACTTCACATACACAAAACATTCTCATTATTGTATTGCCATATCTGTAAATTGGTCCATTAAAGAACTTGTTCTGAAGTTTCGTCTGTTTTGCCTCACTCTGGGATTTATTTACAAAACATTTTTCAAATTCCTCATAAATAGCTAAACAAGTCATTGAACAGTTTTTCCCACTGTTGCACATTTCTTTCTAACTGCTTTTCCACTAGTTTTATTTTACACACATAAGAAATTCCTGGTGTGCAGCTGTCTTTACATGCTACAAGAAAATCTGGCAGATGGTACTTTCCCTTGTTATGAAAGCATATTGAAGATCCTGGTCCACCACATGGTACATTTATTAAGGTGGCGACCTGATCCGTCACTAACACATCTACTTTCAAACTCGTCTCCTCCAAACCCCAGTGAATTTTTTCTAATGATCATTTTGCAATTTACAGTTATTTCAGGCACATTCTGAATCGCATCTTGTTATTCCATCAAAAGTGCATTCTGCTTCAGAAAACAGTAATTAACACCACCCCTCAATGTTCATGCATCTTTTCCACTTTTAGGTCCGTTGACCTTTTTAACATCACTTATTTTCTCATCCACACAGCCTTCTTCATCAGGAATTTCGTCAATTTTGGTTCTCATCTTATTTAACTTCCACTCAATCATAACATCTACATCGATTTTAATTTTCCCAACACAAACATTAGCCCGCCATCCCCATGGCCCCCTTCCCTCCTTCCCCCGCTCAACCCCCCCACCCCCGCCCCCCTCTCCGCCCTTGTCTGTCCTTGAGTTTATTGGGTTTTAACAACTGAAATTTCGTTTGATAGAGCAGTTTGCATTTTCTCCATACTAAACAGTAGAGCTAGATTATCTGCAACACGTTAGTATTTGGAACTTACAAATCTAAACTTCCTGATCTCACTTCAAGCTATTTGGCAGACTATTGTTCTCCAAACCACAAGTGTTCAGTGACTGAACGTGATAGCTGCAGTTTCTGATGGTACGCCAGCAAAGGTACACACATTGACATCTTTGTCACTAGTACTTACGTATTCTCCCATGATGACTTCCTTTTCTCGGATGACATCACCGAAAAGTGTAGATTCTGCCAATTCTAGATCTGCTGCTGATGACAACGCTGAAGCTCTCATGGTTATAGTTGATTTCTATACTGTTGATTCTGATGCTGAAGCTGATGACACTTATTCAGTGCACTTTCATTGTGCAATCATCTTCCCTCCTCCGCTGCTTAATATCACAGGCAACTCTGTGTACTACAACTGCTGAATGTTTCTAAGCTCAATGTCCCTATACAAAATTGTCTACACCTCTCAGGACTGGGACAACTCATATTTGATTGTAAATTCAGAACTAAATAAGTTTAAGACCACATTCCAGATAAGAAAGAGCCCATTCGTGACTTAACTGTCATGGTCCAATGCAGAACTCTGTTAGTTAAAAACTTGGCTCTTAGGTTTTCCAGGATTGTGGCATACACAGCATTCTTAACACCCTAATGTGATAGAGGCCAATCAGTCCACTGCACTCATAATCCTGCCATCTAATGGTTGAGGGCAGACACACAATGTGAGTTAAACTTTATTACACGTAGCATATCAGAAAAATTGCAGTAATAACATATGCTATGCCCCAGAATTATATTTAATGTAACTGGTTAATTCAGACAGACATGAATTCCTGCTGACTTGTGGTCCTTAATGAAGCAAAACAGTGAGTCATTTAGTAAGAATGTCCCATTTTCAACATAACTGGTAGCATGTGAGTGATGGTAGCCTTAACTTAATATGCTTAAATTGATAAGTGTGTTTATAAACCAGGTCTTATAACCCCACTCTCAGATGCATAAACTAAAGTCCATATAAAGTGCAATACATGCACAAGCTCTGTCAGCCAAAGTCATAAACTCAAGTCTCTGTTCGTAATCTCTGAGTTGGCTGGACTCCCGATCTTAAAAAATACGAGTTTATGATGGTCATAATCAAATATTCGGTCTCATGTCAGAAAAACCAAAGCAGCCCTCTCTGTCTGATGGCCATAACATAACTTGTGTGTGCATTTTCCTGCCGGCCGGAGTGGCCGAGCGGCTCTAGGCGCTACAGTCTGGAGCCGCGCGACCGCTACGGTCGCAGGTTCGAATCCTGCCTCGGGCATGGATGTGCGTGATGTCCTTAGGTTAGTTAGGTTTAAGTAGTTCTAAGTTCTAGGGGACTGATGACCACTGCAGTTAAGTCCCATAGTGGTCAGAGCCCTTTTTTTTGTGCATTTTCCAGCAAGTCCTAAGACACACCTCTCCCACCACCATGTCCACCAAAGTCACCAAAGATAACTAATGGGGTCTCTATTAGATCACTACCACATAATGCACTTTTTGCAACACTTTAACAGATTTCTTGCAGTTAAAATGGAGTGAAAGCAACCTGGAAATGTAATTTTAAATGGAATTTGACCCCATTCCTGCACTAATAATCCTACAACTAATTTATATGTTACATGTCTAATCATTACTACTCCTAATTACTACTAATTACTAATTACTACTCCTTTAAGCACAGATGTATGCTTTTCATAGCAACAATGTGTATTTTTCACACATTCAATCAAATACTGTCAGTAACATCAACATGTCAAATTAATTTGGCATATGATTATCTACGTACCACTTCCTGTATAAGTGTGGTGTCTGTAGTATTTTTCTTGTATGAGACAATTAATATAAACACTTATCATCGTAGCATATTAAATAATAATAATATTTCTGTCACTACTGGTGATAATGACTGCTGTGAAATGCCATTACCTAATATTATGTCTACCTTGTAGGTCTGCCTTATTTGTTATGTATAATGTGTAACTTCCTACAGTATAGAGTCTAGTTATGCTTGTAGTTACAGTTGGTGCTTGTGTACATAGGATTGCATTCGTTGGTTGACATATAACCATTATGCTTACTGTATGAATATTTCTAATCTCATTCTAAGTTATTCAAGTGTTTGTTCTGTTCAGAGCCTTGGTGTTTCCAAACAACACAGCTTTGGATATTTGTAGCTGTTAGCCAAGCTGTTGGCATTTTACATGTAAATGCCTACCACTTAAAGCCAGATTCTCACTCCTCCTAATCCATCCTTAGTCAATAGGCCCTCATCGTGTTGAGGTCGGTTGAACCCACTACCGTTTGCCCACCCTTTGTAGAAATACATAGCACAGTCAACAGTTTTCTATACTAAATCAATGTTGAACACATTTCCGGAAAGGAAAGATTCCTGGCATCCTTCTGCAATTCAAACTAATGGTTATGTTCCTTTCCTGCTGCCGTTATCCATACAAAACTCATTAAGGAGTGTATTTTATTGTTTACATTTCTGTGCCGTACTTCAGCAGTGAAATATTTCCCACTTTTCCCCAGATAAATCTTAATGACAGCATAATGGTTTCTCTCCAACCTCACCATGTTACAAAATCTCCACTTAATGCTACATTTGATTTGTTAGATGACAGGTACCATCTAGTGCCCCATTGATGTTAGCATTATTTGTGTCTCTGTCTGATCAGTAGTGCAAATAGACTGAAGTGGTGACTGAAGCATTACTACTAACTATAGATTGTTCCAGTACTTACAAATACATTATCCTACAGAATTAAACTTGCATACTTTTACACAAACACGTAGCAATTTTAATATTATGATGAAATGTTTTATGCAGTGGTGTTCCTTTATGCAAATGACTGTTGACTCGCAGCTTTCACTTACTTGCGTAATCTATACCAGCCCATGGTGTTTCGTCACATCACATGTTTCGTTGTAGCACCTGGTGTTGCTCTACCTACTCTTTCCAGTTGCACATCTCATGGTGATGAGTGTGGTGCCCAATGCTAGGTACTGCAACCATGTGTGTGTCACTCTGCACCTACCATCAGCAATGATGGTGTAGAATGTGTCAAAATTGGATCACAAAGCAGCCTCCGGAATACTAAGTCTGTAGGAATCTCCAAAATTCGTCTTTTACACACCATCCCCAATGGAATCGACACACATAAGAGGCAATGCAACCACCTAATGTGTTGACAGAATTGGATGTTCATTTAATTTAAGCAACCATTTATATCGGTTGAAAAATTTTAAAACTAAAAAAATGACAATTACTATTATACACACCCAAAAACAAGTGAATTACATTAGCTCCTCATTATCCCTACTTGTCCTGATTAACCTCTTGCTGTTCGCCAAACTACACACCCCTCAAATTATGACGACTATTTGTAATTTCTCCTGGTGTGAATTTATAAGTGCCTCCTTATTCTTTACAGTCCTGCTAGCATTATCAAAATCACCATAACACAAAACATAAGTACTCCATTAATGTTTTTATATTAAGCATGTAATACTTAATAACATCATGTATAATTGTATATACATTATGCACTGTTAAATGAGTGAAACAGCTCATCTCTAATTGACTCTGGGATAGTTATAACATGCACATGTGTTGTTTTCTGTTTGCCGCCAAGCTTCCTGTTGAATTTTATACTTCATTTCTGCCTTCCCGTTCGAATTTTAACCACTTTTTCTTATAACTTAGTACCAGCCTATACTTCATCATAAAATCAGTGCTCAACACAGCATCTTTTATTAATCTTTTCACAATAAAGCAACTCATTGTGAACTGAAATCAATGACTTTGCAATTCTACTAGCATTTCTTTTGCTACGGGTTTGCCCAACCCAACAGTTGCAGTTCTAGTTTTTACACCAGTGACATAAAAAATTACCAATTTCTTGGCCTTTAGCCTATGTAACAAATTTTCGAACATTGACAATACCTTGCTCTCAGAACCTATAAGTGCACGTATTTTCTTGTCACAAACATCGATTTCTAAGATTGGCTGAACATTTTCTGTTTCTTCATCCTCCAAACATTTTTCTCTTCATGGGTTTTTGTGTACCTGCACTGTATTCATCTCCTCTATCAAAGAGTGTTGAGCCTTGTTATCTCCTTCCATTAATTCATGAAGTAATTCCTCCACATCTGGTTCTCTAATCAATTTCATTCCTGATCTTAGCCTTTTCAAACTCTGAAATACCCTTCTGATGTCTGTAATTCTGACTACATAAACACCATTCATCTTTAGTATACCTGTCTAGATCTTTTGTACTACAATCTATTTTGACTTCGTCATTCAAAGTCTGATTCGATGAGATGAGATTACGGTCAATCTCTGCCAAGGTCGTATCTGCTTCTGGTCTCGAAACTGATTGTTTTTCAAACGTTTTCCACCATTAGCCTCATCATCCCCCGAATCAGATACATCTTTTACTCTGATTTTCTTTTCATTTGATACATCTTTCCCATGTATTTCTCTTCCCTTGCTGTTAATCTGCATCTGATTTGTCCCTGCTTTATTGCCCTCCTTTACAATCTCCATTTTCATACTTTCAACCTTGCTTTCTAACTGATTATATTTTTTTGGATTTGCTACCCATCTTGTCCTTTTCCATACTGGTTTAGATCAACATATCTGGACCTGAGATGCAGAGGAATCTAGTTTTCTGCTCTCCTGTTGTCTTTATGATGTCATTGCATTGCTGGTTGTTCAAACCTTTACTCCCTGTCATGATGTCTAAAATTTTCTGCATCATTATTCCCCCCTTTTATTTTTTTTCATTATTACTGCTGTGCCTGTGAAATAGTTTTGATTGATTCCTTTTGTTTTAATTAATATTTACATTGTAGTTCCTATTCCCTTGCCTGCTGGTGAAACCTTGTGGTTTCCAGTTTCACTACAAATTCCAAGAATTTGGCTACTGTGTTGGTTGGGCTGTATATTAAGTCCAATTGCATCAGTTCTGGAAATCATTACTTGACTATTGTAATTTCAGTTAGAACATTCAGCGGTCAAGTTTGTGCATCAGTTTAGTCACTTCTCATACACTAAACTTTCTCATTATTTTATTGCTGTGTCTATAAATTGGCTCATTCAAGAACTTGTTTGAAGTTTTGTCTGTTCTGATAAACTCCAGAAGCTATTTACAAAACATTTTTCAACTGCCTCATAACTGGTAAACAAGTCATTTAACAATTTTGCCTACTGTTGCACATTTTCTTTTTAATTGTCTTTCTACTAGTTTTATTTTTCACACATCAGACATCCTGGTGTGCAGCTGTCTTTACCTGTCAGATGGTTCTTTCCTTTGTTAGGAAAGCATCTTGAAGATCCTGGTCCACCACATGGTACATTTATTATAGTGAATACCCCATCCATCACTAACACATCTACTTTCAAGCTCATCTCCTCCAAACCCAACTGAGTTTTTCCAAAGACCAATTTGCAATTTACAGTTCTCTTAGGCATATTGTGAAGTACATCTCGTGTTTTCCCCAAAAGTGCATTCAGCTTCAGCAAACAGTTACTAACACCACCCTTGAATTATTAATGCATCCTTTTCCACTTTTAGCTTCATTGACTTTTTAACATCACATGTTTTCTCATCCATGTGGCATACTTCGTCTCTAATTTTGTACATTATGGTTCTGATTTGAGCTAACTTCATGTCAATTATACCATCTATATGCATTTTAATGTCCTTCATCTGTCTTTGAATGTAGTTTGTTTTTACAATTAAAATTTCATTTGATAGATCAGTCTACATTTTTCCCATACTGAACTGTAGAGCCCCATTATCTACAACATGTTAGTAATTGGAACTTACAAATATAAACTTCCCAATTTGACTTCAAGCTATTCGGCAGACTATTGTTCTCCAAACCACAAGTGTTCAGTGACAGTTTGAAAGTGACGTCTTCAGTTAGTGATGGTAGACTAGCAAAGGTACATACATTGACATCTTTGTCACCAGTATTTACCTATTCTCCTATGGTGATTGCCTTAGCTCTCATGATGTCACCAAAAAGTGAATAGTCTGCTGTCACTGGATCTGCTGATGAAGACTCTGAAGCTCTCATGGTTGTAGTCCAAGTCTGCACTGTTGGTCTCCTCTGCTGAAGCTGATGACACTAAATGCACTTTCATTATGCCAGCATCTTCCCTCTTGCACTGCTTAGTATCACTAACAACTCTGTGTACTACTGCTGCTGAATGTTTCTAAGCTCGAAGCCCCTATACAAAACTGGCTACACCTCTCAGGACCTGGACAACTGATTCTGGCTTGTAAATTCAGAACTAAAAGAATTCAGGTCCACATTCGAGGCGAGAAAGACCCCATTTGTGAATTAACTTTCTAGGGCTAATGCTCTGTTAGTTAAAAAGTTGGTTTGTTGGTTTTTCAGGATAGTGGCATAGAAGGTCTTCTTTACACCCTAATATGGTAGTGACCAATCAGTCCACTGCCCTGGTAATCCTGCCATGAAATGTTTGAGGGCAGACACATAACGCAAGTTAAAGATTATTAAACATAACATATTAGGAAAATTGCAGTAATAACATATGCTTTACTCCAGATTCATATTTTATGAAACTAGTTTTAGCTAGATATAGCTTCCTACTGAATTGTGGTCATTAATGAGACAAAGCCGTGAGTCCATTTAGTAAGAATGTCCCATTTTCAACATAAGTAACAGCACACAAGTGATGGTACTCTTAACTTAATGTGCTTAAATTGCTAAGTGAGTTTATACACCAGGTCTTCTAACCCCATATCACATGCATAAACTAAAGTTCATATAATGTGCAATACAGACACATGCTCTGTCAGCCAGAGTCACAATCGTAAGTCTCTGTTCGTAATCTATGACTTGGCTAGTCTCCCCATCATGAAAAATAAAATTTTATGATGGTCATAATCAAATATTCAGTCACGCATCAGAAAAACTAAACCAGCTCTCTGTCTGATGGCCATAACATAACTGTTCCTTGCATATTCCAGCAGCTCCCAAGACCACATCTCCCACTGCCATGCCCACGGATGTCACCAAAGATAACCAATTGGATCCCTATTAGTTCCATACCACATATGGCACTTTTTGCAACACTTTGATAGATTGCATGCAGTTGAAATTTAGTGAAAATGGTCTGGAAATGTAGATGTAGATGTAAATGTAAATGGAACTGGAACCCTTTCCTGCACTAATAATTACATATGTTACATGAAACATTATTGATACCATGTCTACTGATACAGATGTATGCTTCTCATAGGCAAGAATGTGTATGTATCTTACTTTCAGTCAAATACTGTTGACAAGATCAAAATGTTAAATTAATTTGATATACTGTTAAATATGAATGACTTCCTGTACTAGTCTATGTATGTAGTAATTTTCTGGTATCACACATTTAATGTAAACAATTATCATTGTAGCATATTAAATAATAATAATGAAATTTGTGTTGTTACTGGTGATGATTGCTGTGCAATGCCATTATCTGATATTACGTCTACGTTGTAGGACTGCCTTCTTTCTTATTTATAATGAGTAAATGCCTGCAGTATAGAATCTAGTTATGCTTGTAGTTACTGTTGTTGCTAGTGTACATAGGGTTGAATTTGTTGGACTGACATATAATTGTTATGCTTATTGCATTAATATTTCTTTTCTCATTCTAAGTTATTAGGTAGTTGTTCTGTTCAGAAACTTGGTCTTTGCAAACGACACAGCTTTCGATATTTGTAGCTGTTAGCTGGCCTCTTGACTTTGCCCACCACTTAAGGCCAGATTCTCACTCCTGCTAATCCATCCTTTGTCCACAGGCCCTTGTCATGTCGAGCTCAGTTTAATCAATTACCGTTTCCCCATTCTTTGTCCACATACACAGCACAATCAACATTTTTTTATACTAAATGCAAGTTGAATTTATTTCCTGAAAGGGAACCATCTCTGGCGTCCTTCAGCAGTTCAAACTATTGGTAATGTTCATTTGCTGCTCTGGTTTTTCATACAACACTCTTTAAGGAGTGTCTTTTATTGTTTACAGTTCAGGGCTTTACTGCAACAGGGGAAAATTTCCTGATTTATCCAGTCCTAACAAGCAACTCTTAATGGCAATGTTATGTGTATTCTCTAGCCTCATCACGTTACAAAATCTCTACTTAACGCTACAGTTGATTTATTATATGAGACGCTTAGTACCACCTAGCCTACTATTGATGTTAGCATAATTTCTTTCTGTGTTTGACCAGTAGTGTAAATAGCTTGAAGTGGTGACTGAAGGATTACTACTGACGATAGAATGATCGAGTACTTGTAAATACACTATGCTATAGATTTAAAGTTGCATACCATTGCATAAAGAGGTAGCGATTTTGAATATTATCATGAAAGGTTTTTTATGCAATGGTGTTCCTTTATGCGAATTGGTGTTGACTCTCTGCTTTCACTTACTTGCATAATTTATACCAGCCCATGGTGTTTTGCAATATTACATGTTTTGTTGAAGCACTTAACTTTTATAACAGCCAAATGGTCACAGCACATGGTGTTGCTCTCCCCACTATTCCCAGCTGCACATCTCATGGTGATGAGTGTGGTACCTGATGCTATGTACCTAACTACTGCAGCCATGCATGTGTCACTCTGCACCCACCATCAGCAAACATGACGTAGAATGTGTCAAAATTGGATCACAAAGCAGCCCCCTGGATACTAAGTCTGAAGGAATCCCACAACTTCTTGTTCTGCACACCATCTCTGATGGAATTGACACACATATAAGAGACACTGCAACCAACTAATGCGTTGACAGAATTGGATGTACATTTATTTTGAGTAACCATTTATAACCCTTGAGAAATTTTAAAACTAAAAAAATGACAGTTACCATTATACATAAACAGAAACAGTTGAATTACATTAGCTCCTCGTTATGCCTACTTTAACTGATTAATCTCTTGCTGTTTGCGATACTCCACACACTTCAGATTATGCCGAGTACTTGTAATACCTGCTGGTGCAAATTTATAAGTGCCTCCTTATTCTTTGCAGTCCTTTTAGCACTATTAAGATCACCATAACACGAAACATAAATATCCCATTAATGTTTTTTTTTTTTATTAAGCATGTAGTACTTAATAACTTCATGCATAATTGTATGTACATTATCCACCATTATGATGAGCGAAACAGCTCGTCTGTTCTTGAGCCTGGGATAGTTGTAACATGAAAATGTGTGGTTTCCTGTTTGCCACCAACCATGCTGTAGAATTTTATTCTTCCTCTCTACCTTCCTGTTCAAGTTTTAACCACTTTTCCTTATAACTTAACACCATCCTATACTTCATCATAAAACTAGTGATCAACACAACATCTTTTATTAATCTCCTCACAATAAAGCAACTCATTGTGAACTGAAATCAATGGCTTTGCGATTCCACTAACATTTCTTCTGTTATGCTTTTGCACAACCCACCTGTTGCAGTTCTATTTATTACACCAGTGACATAAAAAATTACTAATTTATTGGTCTTATGCCTATTTAACAAATTTTTGAACATTGACAATACCTTGCTCTCAGAACCAATAAATGCATGTATA